>NC_133452.1:2637928-2955689 GCF_048565385.1 Saimiri boliviensis
AATAACATAGAGCATCACCTCTGACCACTATAAAATGAATCCAGAAATCAATCAGAGAAGTAAAGCTGGAACATTTATAAGTATTTGAAAAATTTCTTAATTGACAGACTTTTTTAAGGTATATATTGATAGTTTACCACAATTTTTCATATATGTATACACTGTGAAATAGCTGCATTGAGCTATTCACATACGTGCGAACTCCCATACTCATCATTCACTTGCACAGAGAACGCTTACTGTCTGCTCTGTTCGCCGTTTTCAAGGATGTGATACGCTGCTGTCACTATGCAGTTCACCCTGGAACAACCTGGGTCCACTTACATGTGGAATTTTTCCAGTAAATACGGTTGGCCCTCCGTATCTGTGGGTTCCACATTTGCAACAAACTGAGGACTGAAAATACAGTATTTGCAGGATGCAAAACCTGAGGATATAAAGGGTTAACGTTTTGGCGATGTGGGTGTTACAGGGCTGACTACCAGACTTGAATGTGCGTGGACTGTGGTACAAGGAGGGTCTGGGAAGCAGCCCCCTGAACATACCGAGAAACATCTGTTGTCACCATATTATGCAATAAATGTCTTGAACTCATTCCTCCTGTACGACTGAAATTTTGCATCCTTTGACCAATATTTTCCATCCCTCTGCATCCTCTGAGAACCACCATTCTACTCTCTTTTCCTATGCATTTACCTTTTATATATGTCACACGTAAATGAGATCATGCAGTGTTTGTCCTTCTGTGCCTGGCTTATTTCACTTGGTATAATGTTCTCCAGTTTCATCCATGTTGTCACAGATGACAGAATTTCTTTCTTCTTAAAGGCTGTATAGTATCCCATTGTGTATATATGGTAACATTTTCTTTATCTATTTATCTGTTGGTAGACACTTAGGTTGATTTAGAATCTCAGCGATTGTAAATGATGCTGTAATGAACGTGGAGTGCAGATATGTCTTCAACATACCGATTTCATTTCCTCTGGATATATACTCAGAAGTGGAATTGCCACATCGTGTGGTTGCTCTATCGTTAATGTTCTGAGGAAGCCTCATTCATGCTGTTTTCCACAACAGCTGTGCTAATCTACATCCCCACCAACAGTGTGCAGGTGTTCCCTTTTCTTTTCATCTTTGCCAACATGTTATCTTTTTTTTTAAAGAAAAAAATAATAAGAAGAAAAAGAATAAAGAAGAGGAAGAAAGAGAAAGAGGAAGAGGGAGAGAGAATGGGGGTATTGCTTTGTTGCCAGGGCTAGAATGCAGTCTAAATATGGGTATGCCTATAATTGTCCTTAATAATGGAGACATGAAAGAAAATAATGGAAGAGAATAACAAACAAGGAGCCAACCAACATTTCGTTTAAACTTCTAAGTTGATATGATGTGGTACTGATAAGAGTGTATATTTTGTGTAAAGTGGAGAGTTCTATAAATGTTAATTACGTTTACTTGTTCCAGATCTGAGTTCAAGTCCTGGATATCGTTAATTTTCTGTCGCATTGATCTGTCTAATATTAATGTTGAAGTCTCCCACTATTATTGTGTGGGAGTCTAAGTCTCTTTATAAGTCTTGTATGTCTGGGTATTCCTGTATTGGGTGCGTATATATTTAGGATCTTTAGCTCTTCTTGTTGTTGCGTTGATTCTTTTATCATTATATAATATCCTTCTTTGCTTCTTTTGATCTTTGTTGCTTTAAATACTATTTTATCAGAGGTAAAAATTGTAACTTCTGCTTTTTATTTATTTATTTTTGCTCTCTGTTTGGTTGGTAAATCTTTCTCCATCCCTTGTTTTGAGTCTTTGTGAATCCTTGAATGTAAGATGGGTCTGGATGCAGCATACCGATGGGTTTTAGTTTTTCGTCCAAATTGCCTGTCTATCTTTGAATTGGGGAACTTAGTCAATTTAAATTTAGAATTAATAATGATATATGTGAGTTTAATACTGCCATTTAATATTAGCTGGCTATTTTGCCCATTAGTTGATGTAAATTCTTCGTTATATTGATGTTCTTTACTTTTTGGTATTTTTAGAAAGGCTGATACTGTTTGTTCCTTTCTATGTGTAGTGGTTCTTTCAGAAGCTCTTGTAAAGCAGGCCTGGTGGTGATGAAATCTCTGAGTGCTTGCTTGTTCACAAAAAAATTTTATTTTTCCTTCACTTGTGAAGCTTAGTTTGGCTGGATGTGAAATTCTGGGTTGAAAGTTCTTTTCTTTAAGGATGTTGAATATTGGCCCCCACTCTCTTCTGGCTTGCAGGGTTTCTGCTGAGAGATCTGCTGTAAGTCTGATGGGCTTCCCTTTGTGGGTAACCTGACCTTTCTCTCTGGCTGCCCTTAGTATTTTCTCCTTCATTTCAACCCTGGTGAATCTGATGATTATGTGCCTTGGAGTTGCTCTTCTTGAGGAATATCTCTGTGGTGTTCTCTGTATTACCTGGAGTTGAATATTATCCTGCCTTACTAAGTTGGGAAAATTTTCCTGAATAATATCCTGAAGCGTATTTTCCAGCTTGGATTCATTCTCTTCGTCACATTCAGGTACACCTATCAAGCGTAGATTAGGTCTTTTCACATAGTCCCATATTTCTTGGAGACTTTGCTCATTCCTTTTTATCCTTTTTTCTCTAATCTTGTCTTCTATTTTTATTTCATTGAGTTGGTCTTTGACCTCTGATATCCTTTCTTCTGCTTGATAAATTCGGCTGTTAAAACTTGTGCATACTTCACGTAGTTCTCGTATTGTGTTTTTCAGCTCCATCAATTCACTTATTTTCCTCTCTAAATTTTGTATTCTTGTTGACATTTCGTCAAACCTTTTTTCAAAGTTCTTAGTTTCTTTAGATTGTGTTAGAACAAGTTCTTTTAATTCACAGAAGTTTCTCATTATCCACATTTCGAAGCCTGCTTCTGTAATTGGAACACACTCGTTCTCCATCAAGCCTTGTTTCGTTGCTGATGAGGAACTGGGATCCTCTGCTGAGGGAGAGGCGTTCTGATCTTGGGTATTCTCAGCCTTTTTTGACTGTTTTCTTCCCTTCGTTGTAGATTTTATCCATCTGTGGTCTTTGTATTTACCGTCTTTGTAACTGGGTTTCTGAGTGGACGTCCAACTTATTGATTCTGAGCACCGAAATCTGAGCAACCCACTGTGCCGACTAAATCAGCAGCGTTAAGATTGATGGTGCTTTTCTGACTCTGCACCAAGAACCGACGCTCTGAGGTGCCGGCAAAACCACCTCGCTGGTCACAAGAGTCGCGCTGGCGACCCGTGGGGCTCCTCCGCTGGGAATCTCCTGGTGAGTGAGCAACAAGAATTCATGTGAAGGTGTGGCGTCCTCTCGTTCTTTGCGTTTTCACTGGGAGCTACAATCCTGAGCTGCTAGTGATCAGCCATCTTGGATCTCTCTCCAACATGTTATCTTTTTTATAACAGCTGTCCTCACAGAAGTGAGGTGATATTTCATTGTGCATTTTCTTGATTACTGAGGTTGAGCATTTCTTCATATACCTTTTGGCCATCCATGTCCTTTTGAGAAATGTCTGTCTTCTTTTGAGAAATATCCATTTGGGGTCATTGTTCATTTTCTAATCAGATTATTTGTTTTCTTGCTATTGAGTTGTTTGAATCCCGAACATATTTCTGCGATTAACCCATTATTGGGTGTATGGTTTGCAAATGTTTTCTCCTGTTCCATAGGTTGTCTCTTCACTCTGTTGATTTATTTTCTTTGCTGCACAGAAGCTGTTTGGTTTGATGTAATCCCATTCGTCTATTTTTGCTTTTGTTGCCAGTGCTTTTAGGATTCACATTAAAAAATTCATTTCCCAGGCCAATGTCATGGAGTTTTCTCCTTGTGTTTTCTTACAGTAGCTTTACAATTTCAGTTCTTATGCTTAAGTCTTTTATCCATTTTTAATTTTTGTATCTGGCATGAGGTAAAGGTTCAATTTCATTCTTCTGCATGTGGATATCCAGTTTTCCCAACACCATTAATTGAAGAGACTGTCCTTTTCCCATTGTGTGTTCTTTGTTGAAAGTCAATGAACTGTAAAAACACGGATTTATTTCTGGGCTCTCTATTTTGTTCCATTGGTCTATCTGTGTTTGTGCCATTGCCATATTGTTTTGATTACTATAGCTTTAAAAAACTGTTAGAACAAATAAATAAATTCAGTGAAGTTTCAGGATAAAAAAATCAACATACAAAAATCAGTATCATTTCTGTACACTTACAGTAATATATCTAAAAAAAGAAATTAAGAAAATACTTCAATTTACAATAGCTACAGAAATACTTAGGAGTAAGTTTAAGGAGGTGAAATATCTGTGTGCTGAAAATTATAAAACACTGGTGAGAAAAACTGAAGAAGACACAAATAAAAAGATATTCCATGTTCATGGATTGGAAGAATTAATGTTGTTAAAATGTCCATACTTCCCAAAGCAATTACAGATTCGATGCAATCCCTATAATAGTTCCAATAACATTTTTCACAGGATAAAAAAAAATAAAACAAAACCTTAATTTCTTATGGAACCACAAAAGACCCCAAATAACCAAAGCAATCTTGAGCAAAAACCGCAAAGCTGGAAAAGTATCACGCTACCTGAATTCAAAATATGTGGAAATTAAACCATACACTCCTGACCACCATTGGGTCAATAAAGCACCAGGGAAATGAGAAATCCCGTAAAGAGGCCCCAACCTGAGCCTCAGGGTCCAGGTTACACCTTGATCTTGGGTTTCTGGTCTCCAGGACAGAGACAGGAAGTTTCCATTGTCTGAGCCACCCAGGTCATGGTCATGGTACTTTGCTGGGCAGCCTGAGCTGGCCAGCACAGAACTCTGGTGCTCAGATATGCTCTGGTCCCTCCTTGTCCTCCCCAGATTATCCCTTTCCATGTCAGCTCCCGTCTGAGAACACAGCTCTCTTGTCCCCACAAAATGCCAGGACCACAGGCCGCTCCTTCACTCAGTTTAGTGTGAACTGAATTCTCACTTCACTCAGTTCACACCAAAGCCCCGGAATTAAATCCTGATTCTGATTAGTCTGACTTGAGCTAAACATTCATGGCTGAACAAAACCCTTTCTTCAGAGGTCACCCGCCTTGACCCCTTCCTCCCCTGGAGCTGGAACCTGAATCCATTCCACTGAAGCTTCATGACCCAAGAGTGGGAGCAGTAGAAATCCCCCAGAAGAATTCAGGGGCTGCCAGGAGTTGGATTCGTGGAGCCTGGGCACCAAGAAGCCACACAGGCCCACTGCAGTGCAAGACGTGGGGTCACAAAAAGGCAGGAATCTTGACTGAGGTCCCGCAACTTTATTCACGTTGCAATTTAAGGACGACCTGGGATATGGAATTCCAGAGAGGCTGCCCAGGCCCACCTCCCCACACGCCTCTGTTTCTTCATGCTCACTAAATCAGTATTCGACTGTCAGCTGTGGAAGGAAAGCAATGCCTGATTATTCTAGGTCTCTTCTGTTTCTAGCTTCACTGATTGACCCGAGTTGGGTGGTGGGCTTGGGTTCGAGGCCTCCCCAAGGGCCTGTGGAGAAGAGATTTGGATCCCAGCGGAGACAGCTTGGTTTGTAGACAACCCCCTCCAGACTGGCCAGGCAGCAGGTGGCCACCTGGCTCTGAGCTCTGAGGCCTATCCTGAGTGCTGAGGTCCTCCTGGGGCTGTCATAAAAACAGGATCAAGGCCAGACGAGGACAACAGTAAACAAAAAATACATGCAAGACTCCACAGCCGGCAAGTCTCGCTTTGTCACCCAGGCTGGGGTGCAGCGGCGTGATCTCGGCTCACTGCAACCTCCGCCTCCCGAGTTCAAGCAATTCCCCTGCCTCAGCCTCCCAAGCAGCTGGAATCACAGGCATGTGCCACCATGTCTGGCTAATTTTTTGTATTTTTAGTAGAGACTGGATTTCACTGTGTTAGCTAGGATGGTCTCGATCCCCTGACCTCGTGATCTGCCCACCTAGGCTTCCCAAAGTGCTGGGATTACAGGCATGAGCCACCCCGCACGGCCAGCAGGGGCTTTTGACCTCACAGACACACATGCGTGTGAGTCAGTGGCAGCTGCCCACACCCCCTTCCAAGTTCATCTGGAAGGGCTCAGCAGAGGCTTCTGGAATCCGCTTAGCAACTGAGGAAGCAGTTTCCGCTGACTCCTTTGATTGTTTTTTCTCCATTACGGAGACTCTGCTTCTTTATATGCTTCTGAATATTCACTTCCCGACCTCCATTTAAAGGGGGATAACCCGAAACGGAGTACCTCTGGGTCACAGCAAAGTGACCGGGAAAAACAGAGGCAGTGGATTTGTGAAGTGTGCCTTGTCCCCGGCATGCATTTTCTACCTCGGATTCGAGGTGCTCTGTTGTGGAGCCCTCAGGACCTACAGGGCTGACTGCCAGTGCCCGGGAGCACCTCACGTACGGCTTTGGAACGTCAGGGGCTGCTTACCCTGGAAATGCACAGAGCAGTGTGCACGTTTGAAACACGTCGTCTTGCACTTTTCAGCAAGCTGTAAAATTGTAGTGTAAAAGGACAAAAAAAATCTTGGGACCCCAGACTCACTAAGCCAAAGGGAAGAGCCAAGCCTGGGAAGTGAGCCTCGCAAAACTGCTTCGGATTTCTGTTCCTCTGAGGAAAAAAGCCCAGTCCCTCCCCGGGGGCTCCTCCACAATTTGTTCACAAGGAAATTCCTTGAGGGCCCCAAGATTTTACCCTAAAACAGTTCTGTTGAATTTCACCCTGATGGTGTAAACTGCCAGCTTTTCTTCACAGGTACAGGACAAAGACGGGACCAGGAGTCATCCCTCTGCTCACCTGAGACATCTGCCTGCCAGTACAGATTCACGGAGTGAGACGATGCTTGATTGACTATCCCTTTGCCGCCTCCTTTCACATGGAAACTGTGGGTTCAGTAATGCTGATCAAGGCCTCCAAACAATACAGCCACTGCCCCTTTTTTCGATCTCCCCCAACTCTTTTTTCCTCTTTCCCTACTGCCTACTCTTCCCCCCTTTAAATAGGGAAGTCCCCCAACCCTCTTTGGACAAAGCGGAAACCACAGATGTTCCTGGGGTTTTGTGTTCCTTGTTCCCAGGCACGTCCTCAATCTTGGCAAAATAAACCTCTATGTTGATTGAGACCTGTCTCAGCTGCTTTTTGCTAACGGTGGGTTACAACTGTGCCTGTGGGCTGTGCACCAACGCTTCATTTCTGATACGTCATCTGACTTGCAGCAAGATTGCCCAAGAAGGTCAAGGGCCTTTGCCCTGGCCTCAGGGGTCACCTGCAACGTTCTGTATTTTTCCGTGAGTTTGGCGGGAATAACTCCGACAGCCCGTGTGGGCCTGGCCTGGCGCTGTGCCAGCCGCACGCCTCCTGCCGTCAGCCTCAGACTCTCAGAGTCGTTGGTTTGCTTCTGTCCAGGCTGTCCCGCAGATGCAGAGCTCACAGCAGCCCAGGGGCCACGGCTCTGCCTTAGGAGTGTGGATGCAGAGAGTCAAACTGAAACATTGGGAGAGATTTATTCTGAGCTGAATGTGAGTCACCACGGCTGGTGACACAGCCCAGGCGGTCCTGGGGACACGGGCTCAAGGTGGTCAGGGCAAAGCTTGGTTTGCATACACTTTAGGGAGACAGAGGCATCTTAGTACCTGGGAGGTGCACAAGGGCTCAATCCAGAGAGGTGGGGCAGAGCAAAGGGCAGGGAGGGCTTTCGGGTCGTAAGTGGGTTCAAAGACTCTCTGGTTGGCAATTGGCTGAAAGAGTTTATCCAAAGGCTCCTAGAAGGCGGCGTCTGGGTGAGGATGAGGGTTGCGGAGACCAAGGCTCTTGTCACGCAGAGGCAGCCTCCAGGCAGCAGCTTCCGAGACAATCGACGGTTAGTGTTTCCATCAGACTTCAAAGGTGCCACACTCTCAGCAGATTCTCTCCTGGATCAGGAAAAAGACCTGGAAAGGGAAGCCGCTTCTCTAGAGAATGCAGACTTTCCCCACAAGAGACAGCTTTGCAGGGACATTTAAAAATATGTCAAAGAGGCTGGGCATGGTGGCTCAAGCCTGTAACCCCGGCACCTTGGGGGGCCCACGGGGGCGGCTTGCTTGAGCTCAGGTGTTCAAGAGCAGCCTGGACAACACGGTGAAACCTGTCTCTACCAAAAATACAAAAACTTAGCTGGCTGTGGTGGCGAACATCTGTGGTCTCAGCTACTTGGGAGGCTGAGGTGGGAGAATTGCTTGAGCCCACGAGGCGGAGTTTGCAGTGAGCCAAGATCACACCACTGCACTCCAGCCTGGGTGACAGACAGAGACTTTGTCTCGAAAAATAAACAAATACTGATAATAAAATCCATCAGAGAAACATGTTTTGGGGTAAAATACTTTGATTTCCTTCCTTTCTGAGGCTGTGTAACGCCCCATTGTGTGTGTGAACTGCGGCGTGCTAATCCATCCGTCCACCCAGGAACCCTGGGCTGCTCCCAGCCCTGGTTGTTGTACACGGGGCTGCCGTGCACACGGGTGGACAGGTATCATTCACGTCTCTGCTTTCACTTCTTTTGGGTCTATGCCCAGAAGAGGAGCTGCTGAGTCAAACTGTCATTCTACATTGAACTTTCTGAGAAGCCGCTACCCTACCTTAGGCACCGCCCTGCAGCCTGAGTGCCCAACCTGAGGCCGCTTCTCCATGAACACTGAGAAGCTTAAGGCCGTCGGAACATGCAGTGCCCAGCGTGGGTGTTAACTTGTCTCAGTTGAGTGAGGATGACTTGAACTCAATGCAAGTTCTGCCTGCACAAGGGAGACTGCCCTCCTTTCTCTCCGGGACAGAGACCCAGCAGCTGGGTTCTGGCTTCTCCAGCCCCCAAAGGCCTGAGCCCCCGCCCTGGCCCATCCCCGGTGCGGTGGCCAAGTGGGGGCAGGTGCATGAGCTGCGCCACCAGGCCCCGGCCAGAGCCTCCAGAATGTCTGGGGCGGGGCGCCTGCCCTCTCAACACAGCCGTCTGTACTTTAGCGATGCCGAAGAGAAGCCACCAGGCTCAGCAAACACCCTGCCTGCCTTTCACACAGGATCCCCGAGAGACACCTGTGTGGGAAGTGAGTCTTCCCCTGAGAGGGTGACACCATCAATCCTCAGCCTTTTAGTCCAGGAAAATATGTCCTAAAGGGAACACTCCCCAGGTGTCCCATGGGGGTTGCAGAGCAGCACCAGGGCCTGTGTCCACGGGCAGTGTGGACTAGTGGAAGCATCCAGAACTCCCAAAGGACGCAAGGTGAGGTGAGGCAAGCCCGGGACAGAGGAAGAAGGGAGACGGTCAGCTTCTCTACTCTTTGCATGCATCCTCTGCAGGCGCGTCCTCTGCAGGCAGCTCTTGAAGGCAGGAGCTGAAGGCTTAGTGCTTTGCAGGACCAGCTGTGAAAGCTACTGGCAGACAGCACCAAGGGACATGAGCACGGGATGGAGGGAGGCCACTGGGCAGGGCTGTGGCATCCCATGTGGCTGGGGGCCACCTGCATGGGGGGCCCACACAGACCCCTCAGCACTTAGGTCTCAGTAAAAGAGTCTCAAAAAAGTGGGAGGAGACGCCAGAGGTGATGGTCAGGACACACACAGCGCATGAGCCATGACCACGGAGCGCACCTGCCAGGGAGCGCACCTGCCGCAGAGTGCACCTGCCATTCTGTGGGGTGGCCAGCACTCCAAGTGGGCTCCTCCCTGGCCATGTGTACCTCGGTTTCCCCATCTGAAAAATGGGCAAAACAACAACGGCCCCTTCCTCACAGGGTTGCAGCAGGGATTATCCAGAAAGCACGCACTGCCACTTCTAATGTGGGCAGGCGGACACGTGAGGGACCCGACACATCGCAAGCCACGTGCCTCTGGCCAGCTTCCCTTCTGGAGGAAACTCAGGAGATGAGACACGGGAATCAACCCAGTCCCTCTCCTGCTTCCCAAGGGCTGCTCTCCCTGAACGCCAGTTTTAAAAAGATCAGTAGCTCCCTCCATCACAGAAACAGTAAGACAGGGACCCCACAAGGCCGGTTCTGTTCTGCAGTCTGGAGCAGAGAGCAAGCTGGTTGCCGAAGTGTGGAGCAGGCTGAAACTCGTGCTTGCTGACGCCAGGAAGAGGCTGATCTCTCTGTGGGATTCCTGGACCGAGCGCGGTGGGGAGGGGACCAGAGCAGAAACCCCTTTCCACCCTCCCTACCCCCACGGGCCCTGCTCGGGAGAGAAGGGGTCATGAGCTGCTGGGCCCTGCTGTCCTTCAGGCTGGCCGGGCTGTGGCCTCTGCTCGTGCGATCTCAGAGGGTGTGTGTGTGTCAGGTGGAACGCACATCCTTCCCACCACTACCGGGGTGCAAATCTGCAATGAATCCTGTCATCCTCAAGAGTCCGCGGCCCCAGGTCACGGCGAAAAGCACGTCTGTCTGGTCCAGGGTCTGCTCACTGCAGGCGGATCACCTTCACCTGCTCAGGTAGCACGGGGTCCTCGGGAGAGGCTGACCTTGCTCATTTCCCCCTGCACATGGGGAGGGGCTTCCGAAAGGCAGGGGGTGGCGTGGCCTCGCCAGGGGCTGGTGTCTCTGGTCTCCCAGCAACGTCCTGCCAGCCTTCGGCAAGTTCACCTGGAGGCCACGCGGCCCATTCCCTGGTCCAGCCTGGGCCTGTGCCGGCAGAGCCCAGGGCTCCAACTCCATTCATCGCAGACCCTCTCCCGCTCCTCCCCTGCGTCCTTTCTTCTCACAGCAGCTTTTCCCACCCACGCCCCCTCCATGTGGCTCCAAGCCTGGGGGGAGAGTTCCAGGCTTCACTCTACCTCGTCTAAAGTCCACGTGGTTCTGAGTCCAGAATTACTGTGTGTTTGGCTGCCAGCTGGCCCAGGGCAGGGAAGGGGGTGGGTGGCTGCATTTACTCGCTCATGTTCTGTGGGGTTAATCTGGGGAGGGAGACAATGTTCTCCTCTGTCTGGAAGTTTTCTGGGGGGAAAAAGGTTTTGTGCATATTGGTCTTTGTATTCTAATACAATAGAAAGTCTCATACTTTTTTTAACAATGTAAAAACTTCCGTCACGACACAGCAAGTCCATCTCTCGCCTCTTACTGCCTTTCATTTGGGATGGCTCTCAGGCCGTCACGGCCAGCTTCGCGCTCTGTGCTGGGCAAACACACGGGCTATTTACGTTGGCACCAGCAACCGTACCTGCCACAACCCCAAGTGATTTAAAGCCCTCTGGGTCTTCTGGGCAGAATGTGCTATTGACTCAAAATCCTGCCTGATAGCCAACCTGCCCAGCTAGAAAGAAAAGCTCCAAGAGCCCAATTCCCACGCCAGATGGCTCCACATCACGGCTGCTGTCTGCCCTGAAGTTAAAGGAGCATGATCTGTTTAAAAATCAAGCTGGAGAGTTTCAGTAAGTGAATAACATTTTAAACTAGAATTTAGTGACGAAGCTTTCATGAGAACAGCATGCCTATCTCATCACCCACGAGGCTTGTTCAGCTGCCAGCCATCTAATGTCTATGGCAGAGCAAGGACAATTAAATCATCAGGAGACGTGTATTTAGATCTCGGCTTTGACTCTACCAAGCATTTGACCTGGCCTTTCAGTTTCTGTAAGAGGGAGTGGTGGTGCCCACTTGCAGGCAGATGTGAGGACATCCAGAGATGGAAGACGCCAACCCCCCTCCGGGGTCTCAGAGTCTAGAAGAGGCCCAATCCCTATCTCCTTTTTAAGTTCTTAGCAGACGGAAGCTGTGGCCGCTGAGGAACTGGCATGCCCCCAACAGAAATTGGCCTCCAATTCTAGTTCACAGAGGAAGACGGGGACCTTGCGGTGGCAGCAGGCGTGACCCTGGGCTCGTGGGAGCCACAGAGCTGCTTCTCTGGGAGACAGAACCCTTTGAGAATTTGATGAACGCACCTGACTCTATTCCCAGAAAACAGTAATGACAATTATGATAATCCACACATAATGGGGGGCTGTAGAGACCACTCCCCACATGAAGCCCCACCCCTGGAAGAAGCTCCAAGCCCCACCTTAGAGGGTTCACACAAAGGTCCAGTGACCATGTGGCCCGCCCCACCCCGTCTACTTCGTGCAGATGGAAGAGTGCTCAGGGCTCGAGAAATATCACCGCAGAGTGAAGACCAGGCTCAGGCTTCCCGCGCTTTATCTGCGGAATAGGAGGCAGGAAAACCAGGAGAGAGGCTGTCTTCTCTCACACCCCACCCGGTGGCTCCCCAGCCTTGAGCCAGGCAGGCACTCACCCCTCCCAACGTCCTTCCCCTCCCACTCCCTCTACCCGTGGGGCGGCTCCAATGCCCCTCTGGGAAGCCCCCGCCCAACCCCACGGGGCACCCACAGGAGTGTTGGCCTCGCTCTGGACCTGTCACCTGGTGAATGTGTGCGCACGTTTCCCCAGCACTGCTGCGAGCACCCAGCACTCCACGGTCACCGGGCGGGTGCTGGTGGACATCTTCTATGACTGTTTGTTGACTAACATATTTCCTATGACATTGATTAGAGATTTAAACACACAACAGGTGTGAGACATCTAACTTTTTAAGTTCATGCTGAACTCCTAAATAAATTGCGTTGGAATCCACTGTGGGTGTGGCTTTCCAGGGCTTCCCTTGTCTCCTGGGAGTAAGAAACAGTTCAGAGATGTGTGGACTTCTGGGGGCCCCACCCTGGGGTCTCTGGAAAGAGGCAGGTGACCCCTCCCTCACACCGCACCGGCCTGAGGCTCCCGTTGTTTTCCATGTGAGTGTTTCAAGTACAAATCCGCTCTTGCGGCTTAGCCTGGGGAAATTAAGTTTGATCTTGTTAAGAGAAAAATATATTAGAGTGTTGGTATTTTTTTCCATTCCCTATAATTAAAGATGTCTTAGGCTAATGCAGCACCCCCAGCGAGAGGAAAGAGCGATGTTTACAGACCTGGGTGCTTAAAAACAAATTTCCGGTGGGATGATCATCTGAGCACCACTAACAAAAGGTTCCTTCTTCTCGGAAGGGAGGGGGAAGAGGGACCTGTGATTAAGGATGCCCGCAGCGGGGAGGGCAGGGCACCAGGGAAAGGCTTCCTCAAGCCCGCAGCAGCTGAACTCCAGAAATTCAATACATAGGTAAATGTTTTAAGGAGAAAAACAAAAAGTCACAGAGTGTTTCAGCCCCGGAAGTCCTCCAAGGAACAAAAGGTTCTCTTTAGGAGTCAGAGGCGCAGCAGCCCCAAAATCAGCAGCACCACGTGCTCCCTCTGGGGCTCATGGTGCTTCCCTCCACATCCCGGCCTGCGAAAAACCCGGACTTAGGGTTGGCGGCGGGGAAGAAGGTGGAGTTTGCTTTTTATCCCGAATGACGGTGGAAAATTTAGTATGTATTCTAATTTTTTATAATGAAGGGACTATACCCTTCTGAGTGGTTAATAACATGGTGTGCCTGGGACGCCTCCAAGGGCAGATTTCCCACCAGCCAAATCCTGGCATGGGGGTGTGGCTGTGGCCCATACTCAGGACAGGGCCTGTCAGCCTCCAGCTCACAGAACACCTCCTGGGCAGAAGCCCCGGGAGGGCAGCTGCCCACCTTCTCAAGGCTATGAGCCTGGACCATGGTATGCCCTCCCCGAGAAATCTCCCAGGCACTAACACGAAGTTTCCCCAGTTAAAGGAGGGTATTCACTAGGTGAATATATGATTCTAATTTATTCTCATATCATTCCTCTCTCTCTCTCTCTCTCTCTCTCTCTCTCTCTCTCTCTCTCCCTCTCTCTCTCTCTCTCTCTCTCTCTCTCTCTCTCTCCATAGTTTTGGTGTCTGAAGGGGCCTGGGCTATGCACACCTTGTAATAATCCTCCAGTTTAAAAAAAAAAAAAAAACCCTCTCCTTCCTCTTCACAAGCCCAGTGGTTTTAAACTGCAAAGAGTTCAGGGGTCCTGAGTCCGCCGTAGGCAGTGGCTGAGCCCTGCATGGAGCCTGACCCTGGTACTCTGCGGAGATTCTGCCCAGGCGCAAGAGGCAGGGGTACAAGATCCAACGCAGGATGTTAACACGAAGTTTTAAAACCAGCACCTTAAACACAAACCATTTACAACGTGAGCTCTTTTCACTTCATCCTAAGTCACCCCACTCAAGCGGGCAGAGGGGAAGCCAGGTGACTTCTCCAATCAGGCAGGTGCAGCTGACATCCAGGTCTACCCCGTGAGCCACCCGAGTGTCCCCAGGCCACCGTGTCTTCTGTCACTGGGGACCGTGGAGGTAATCCCACCTCGAGGAACCAGCATGAGCACTCCATGAGAAAGTGACCGTGCCAGGCCAATGCCATGCTCTCACTCCATGTTGGCAGCCTTCCTCTTGGCATTTGCTGGGCACCTACAGCTAACAACATACTAAAAGTACCAAGGCCTGCCTCAAACAGCCTCCTCCAGGGAGCCGGCAGCATCCTGACCTCCAGGTTCACCTGCCACCCACCTCCAACCCGTCAACTTCCTTCTGGATGGTGGTGTGACTGCCAGCCTACCAGATTCCCAAAACCCAAACCTTCCCACCTGCACCCAGCCCAGCCCCCGTGCCATGGGAGTGGTGCACTCTGAGTGCCTACCATGCGCCTCTAACACCCTGGCTGCCAAACCTGCAGAGCTGAACAGAGGGCAGGAGATGTGAGGCTCAGACCCTCACAGGAGGGACTTCAGGTGCTCAGCACAGAACACGTGAGGCGGACGACCCTCACAGGAGGGACTTCAGGTGCACAGCATGGAACACGTGAGGTGGACGACCCTCACAGGAGGGACTTCAGGTGCACAACACAGACGCACGCGGGGACAGACCCTTGCAGACAGGATGTCAAGTGCACAGCACAGAAGTGACCACAGGGAGGGAGTGAGGGCAGAGTGAGGCTCTGGAGCCAGCTGTGCAGTATAACAGTGGCCTCGGGGACCCAGGGAAAAGGTCTAGAAAAGCCAGTGTGACGTCTGGGCAGAACCCAACCTGCGGTGCCCCTGCAAAGCTCCTCTCGCAGCCCTGGTCCCTGGGAAGGGGCTTCTGCCCTGGTTTCAGGAAGTATGTCCAGCTATGTCCTGAGCCCCTAATGCCAGGACAAACACGCCTGCTCAGGTTCCTGCCTCCCACCTTCCTGGCAGGTAGCTGGATTCCATCCAGACAGCCGTGAAGTGCCACACACTTGCTCATCGCGGGCCCCCGTTCCCCAGAACACCTGTCTGCAACAGCACATCTCCATGAAGCCGGTGCTGCCCCAGGTCAAGGTCAAGCCAAGGTTAGTGGCCTTTGGACATGGCTTCCCTCACCCTGGATGGGCATGCTGGGCCTGGGCCACCTAGCCATGCTGTCCTGTTAAAGTCCCTGGCCACAGGCATGGCCTTCAAGGGGGAACCACTGCTAAGTGTCTGCGCCCACGTGTGCTCCATGCTGCCCATCCACACCACCCCCTCTAGTTACCTCTCTGTCTGCAGCACCCGCCTGTGGGTAGATGAGAGCAGGGAGGATCTGACCTGTCTTTCGTCCCTGATGCCTGGCAAACAGCAAGCCCAGGGTGACCCCATGCATGTGTCAGCAACGTTGTGAGACTGTTAGCCTGACGTCATTTTGTAACCCCTAGACCAGGACACCCTGGGGCCCCCACGTGTGAACTCAGGAGGTGCCGGTGCCTGGGTGAAGGGCGGGGATGTCAGAACTGACATCAGATGTCGGAACTGAACTGTGGTTCTGGGTGCAGGCACAGAACCCCGGGTGGGCTTCCTGATGAGGGAAGAAGACTTCTTCCCTGGAAATGGCTCCCTTAAACCAGAAGGAAATCTGGCTGTTGGGACAGATAGAGGGAACACAAGACATGCCAGAGAACTCTGTGCCCAGCAAAAGGGCAGCAGGGAAGGGACAGAGAGGAGGGACTGAGGGGCGGCTTCCCCCCAGGACCGGGCCTCACTGACAGGAGTGAGCAGGCATGGATTTTTCTGAGCCATCTTTGTCTGTAAGATGCTTCTCACAGATGTCTGGAAATCCAAACGCCAGGGAGAACGTCTCCATCTCATGCATCTACATGAAAGAAATCACTTCATTTGAGATGACTTCGGGCACTGTACAAGCCTGGTGTGTAAATAGTTGGGGCTTTTCCAGTGACCCTCAAATTACATCATTTACTCCTTCAATTCATGGGGCCGTCCTCCATTCTCCCACAGAGGACACGGCTTTTCCTGCAGATATTGATTATGTCCTGGGTGACCCAGTCCTGTGATTTCCACATCAGGGACTGGAAAGTAACAGCCTGGGGGCGTCCATGCCTCTTCCCAGCAGCCTCTGAGTCTGTTCCTGCGGCTTTTTATGTATTCGGGCCACCAGCTGCTCCCCCACTCGTCCCTGCTTGCTGGCCATGCCACATGGCGGGGTGGGGCAGACTCGAGCACTGCTGGATGCTCACGAGGAGCCTGAGGAGATGGAGACCAAAAGCTGCCGAGTTTTGCCACATGGACCTGCTGTAGCCCCCAGGGTGGGGCAGGGTCAGAGCGAAAGCTACCTATGGTGTGAAACCGTCAGCTTCCCCTGGTTTGCAATTTGAATGTGCCACAGGTCAGGGCATAGGCATGGTGGCTCAAGCCTGTAATCCCAGCACTTTGGGAGGCTGAAGTGGGCTGATCATTTGAGGTCAGGAGTTGAAGACCAGTCTAGCCAACATGGTGAAACCCCATCTCTACTGAAAACATAAGAATTAGCTGGATTGGTGGTACACACCTGTAATCCCAGCTACTCAGGAGGCTGAGGCATGAGAACTGCTTGAACAAGGCAGGCAGAGGTTGCAGTGAGCCAAGATCACACCATTACACTCCAGCCTGGGCACAGGGCAAGACTGTCTCAGGAAAAAAAAAAAGAAAAGAAAAGAAAAGAAAAAGGAAAAGAAAAAGTTTTACTGTAAAAGAAGAAGAGTTTGGGACAACACAGATCATAATGCTGGGCCCTGGGGAGAAGGTTTCTTTCTTTTGGAGGAAGAGATGCAGCAGGTGAGAAGAGGAGCAATGGGAAGAGCAACGGTAGAGCCACAGAGGCATTTGGTGGGCTCCAGGCGCAGGAGAGGAGGAGGAGCCTGTGTGGGGTAGGAGGCGGGAGGGAGCAGGTGCAACAAGAGCAGAAGCCAGATGGGCATCAGGCAGGGCTCTGGGCAATGGGGTTATCTTGCTGCCCTCAATGTGTCAAATACCACTCAGATTCCCCTAATGACAAAGGACAGATAAAGGCATATCAACCTAAAAAGCACACAGAGAGACTCTCTAAAAGCAAATGATATTTATTCAGGGATAGAGCATTGCAATGGGAATATGCATCTGATATTATGTGTGTATTCTGAAGGATGAAGGAAGACAAAGGTTATTAAAGGAAAAATGAGAAAGGTGATGTCATTGTTTTGAGATAATTCTCCTTGGCCACAGGGATCAGTAAAAAGAGTGGGTCCAGTGCAGGGCTGAACAAGCACTTGCTGGGCAGATGTGCCTTTGTGCAAGCTTGCATTGTCTGCAGAGCCTGTGGTGATTGTTTTCATGCTTAGGAACCCTCCCTTCATGGCCTTTCCCTGTTTTATTTGTCAGGGTTTCAACACAGGTGACTCCATTTTGATTCTGGCAACTGTCCCATTCCCCTCTTTTGATCAAGATCTTTCTCCGACTGCATCTCCAACCCATCACCCTGCAGTTAGGCTCAATTTTCCCTCGGTGCCAGGATGGTCCCGTCTTGATTTGGTCTGGTCCAGTTCTACATCAGAGGGAGTGACCAGTGACAAGGAGTCAGTGTTGACATCCAGTCAGACACATTTGAGCAACAAGGAAGGTTTAGAGGGAGTGGGCCTCAGGCTAAGCCTACCTGGAGCTCAATTTTGTTAAGTTCTTATTAAGTTCAATTTTATCTGTTTGGTAGGTGTCTTGGATGATAGCCTACACCTATGGAACAGGTGAAATTGAACTTAATAAGAACTTAACAAAAGAAGGAGTTATACTTCTGCAGAAGTATAACTTCTGTCCTTGTAACAAAACGTTAAAAGGACAATAGAAAGTAAAATTAAGAGTAATCTCTCAAACTCAGGTTATATAATGGTTTTGAGACACGAACGTAGGCTGAAAGGTCACCAGTTGCATACACTAAATGACCACTGTTGTTGGAAGTAGATGCTTGGTGCTGCAAAGAAACATTAGCACTGAGACAAAGGATCTTTCAGCAACACAATTTTTATTTCTTGAAGGCAGGGTACTCTTGCTAGCCGTCTTGCCACAAAATTACAATGAACGAAGCAAAACACATATTTATCCTTTACACGTTTGGGGTTGTCCTTACTGCTGTGTCTGATCTCTGTTGGCTGGAGCCAGACCTTACAATTTAGACTAAAACCCGATTGGCTAACAACTTAAAATTTTTCTAAACAGGTAAAAGCCATGAAGAGCTGGGACATGCCTGTGAGCACATCCAGCACAGATATCTTAGTTAAAAGTACAAGGACATAGAATGTACTACGTGCCTGTAAGCATGGCATGTCTAACAGCTACATAGGATGGGGCTTAACAAAGAGTTATTAGCACACTTATGATTTATTCTTTAACAAGAAAGGAAACTTTGAAGAGGAACTTTTTATTTCCCACAGCCATTCTGTCAAGTCATAAAGGTAGGCCGTAAGACAAGTCAGAGTGTCATTGCAACATGGAGTGCTGTTTCCATGTCTTAGGAAAAGCTACCTACGGTGTGAAACCATCAGCTTCTCCTGGTTCACAATTTGAATGTCTCTGGTCACGGCATCAGGGAGTCCGGTAAACTTTACATTTGATTTATACATTAGGTATCAGACTTGTTCCTTGAAATTAATCTAGGTTCAGCTTATAAGGCTTCAGGAATGGTTTCCATTTTTAGGACTTTTATGGAAAAAAAACTGGATTGGAGGAACCTGGAATTCATGATTTAGCCTGGTCTATAGTTAGTTACCAAGAACTCAAAACCGATGCACGGAGCTACAATCTAATCAGAGGGGTATTGGCAGGTTTTCTTAACCTCTTCTCTCTACATTAATCACAGAGGAATCTCAGATTTTGAAATCTCTTGAGGCTAGAAAGTCAACCTAAGACTGACTATAGATTTCACCTACTGTTTCGAGGTTCCTGGTCCTGCCGGCAAGTGACAATTTTACTGACTCTAAGATCTTTCTGACCCTTAAAAACAGGCATTCTTACTCTATGCATATCCCCAAATGTGAGATTTCAGACAAAGCCTTGGCAATATAATCAATGTTTTCAATTGTATCCTCTTATCAAGGGAGAGTGAATTCATATTGAACTTATGCGAATAGCTATATTCCCAAAACATGAGAATAACAGATCCCGAAAGTTTCCGATTCTGGCAGAATCAAGCAGGGAGAAAAAGAAAATGCTTTCACCTTTGTTCCAGAAGTATACTTCACCAAGTTGCTATAAACCGTAGATACCGGCCAGGTACAGTGGCTCACACCTGTAATCCCAGCACTTTGGGAGGCCGAGGCGGGTGGATCACGAGGTCAACAGATAGAGACCATCCTGGTCAACGTGGTGAAACTCCGTCTCTACTAAAAATACAAAAAGTTAGCTGGGCATGGTGGCACGTGCCTGTAATCCCAGCTACTCAGGAGGCTGAGGCAGGAGAATTGCCTGAACCCAGAGGTGGAGGTTACGGTGAGCCGAGATCGCGCCATTGCGCTCCAACCTGGGTAATAAGAGCAAAACTCCGTCTAAAAAAAAAAAAAAAAAAAAAAAAAAAAAACTTAGATACCTTAAGAGAGAAAATTTCCTTAAGTCTGGAAAACAAAATTTCCAACAATGTCACAGATGAAAGTCATAGGAATATGATCTTCATCAGTTACTCAGCTCATGTGATTGATTTTTGTTCTGCTGGACCTTGATCGGCAGCTTCATGAACCCATCCATTTCCTCATCAACGTTCTACAAACCTTTAGTCTATTGATCTTAAAGGTATTAGAAAACTGTAACTGAGGGTACTTGTTAGAATTTTTTCATGAATCTGACTGCAAATGCTTTCAGACAACAGTCAAAACAATAACTGAATGACAGAGACTTAGAATAGCCATGGTTATAAACCTGAATGAAAATTTACCATTACCAGAAGTGACAAGAAAACTTGTTTATTTTTGTGGCATACAGCATAAACAAACAGAATTGGGACTTGATGAGGTACTAGACTTCTCAGAGTTATTCCAACTTTGGAACAAGCATATCAATAACACGTCCATCAGTGTAACTGAAAGAACCCTAGTATCTCTGACCATCTGACAGTACTTACCATGCAATTTACCAAAAAAAGGCTAATCATTTAATATTTTTACAAGATGAGAGAGACATCTTTTTAGATTCCCTAAGGGCCTGAATAGAAAATCTAAAAATTACTTTTAGGTCAAAACTACTTAATGTAGAATTTTGATATTGGGGAAACTCATCAAAGATGCCAAAAGCTTTGAAAGATTTGATAAAAACAGAATCACAAGTCATTGTGGAAGTAATAGTCATTCATTTAACCAGAGTGCTAAAGACTTTAAGAGCAATACAAAAAGTTACATGGATTTAAAAAGAAACTTTAACCATTTCAAAGCATAGTTTGTCTAAATAATCAAAAACCCAACAAAGAAAACTGAGGAAATGATCTTGATAAAATGTAAAATCTTTGTTTTTTAGGCCTATTACCAAAACGTTAAAGAAGAGCCTCCTGCAATGTGATGGCTTCTCCCTACGGGAAGCCCATTTTCGTAAACTAGAAGTCACACCTGATGGAAAAGCTACTTGAATTTAATAAGACACAGAAAGAGTGCGTGTCCGAGGTCCTGAGAGTAGACCACGGATCATGAACAACGTCACTAGTCCCTTGAGCAGGGGAACACGTGGCCCTTAGTAACAGCGTGATCAGCTTCCTATTCTCTGGAACAGTTCAGACGTACCAAGAAAAGCCAGGAGTTCAAGTTATACTGGAGAAAAACATTACTTTTCTAAGCTTTCAAGACAGAAATTTCAGTGTCAGTTTATAAGAGCAGACAAAACCAGAGGAAAAAAATTACAAGAGCTGACAAAAAAGAAGAAAGAATTGAAGGAGAAAGTCACTCCCAGAGCCTTCTCAGGGAAGAAAGAGCTGAAGGCAGTGACGCACAGCTGGCAAATCACAGGCAGCAAGAAACGGCAGAAGAGAAGCTCCTGAGCATGAACCTGAGAAGCTTCCAGAGGGAAACGCCACCTTGAGAAATAAAGTCATCATTCTCAATGAAGAAAACAGTATTTTCAAGCTGAAACTATGGACATTTAATGGATCTCAGAAAAAAAAAATGGCAGAAGTAGTAAATAAAACAGGTAGATGCTGCCATTCAAGAGATGGTTGAAAATGTAAAGAAATAGACTTCAGAATTCAAAATAAAAACGCTTTGCAACTTTTATCAAGAGCAGATCAATATTTTTTAAAATCTTGTTGTTCTAACATGGGAGAAATTTTGGCTTTGTATCAGTGTATTTTTTTTTAACTTCCCCCTCATAAAAAAAGAAAAAGAAAAGAAAAGAAAAAAAGAGACAGAGTATTGGGGCGGAAGAGGGAGAGGAGCAGAAAAGGTAACTATTGGGTATTGGGCTGAATACCTGGGCGATGAAGTAATCTGCACGACAAACCCCCATGACACAAGGTCGCCTGTATAACAAACCTCTACATGTACCCCTGAGGCTAAAATAAAAGTTAAGAAAAAAAGAGAGGGTAATGCTATGTTGCCAGTGTGTTTTTAATATCAAATCTGAATCTTTGGATAGATATATAATTTTCTTCTAATTATAGCCAACTTTATTACACACAAATTTCTTTCATAAATTTATCATTCACAAAACTTTGTGACCTGCACAGACCTCCCACAACACGCTTAGACTTTCTGCTCTGCCCCATACATCCTCTTTCATACCTAACCACTTATTTTGAGACAAAAATGTACCATTGAAGATTCTTTCTCATACAAAATTACTCTTTTTAAACTTTAACCAAAAATACAACTTTATACTTAAAACTTTGTTCATATCTTTGTCACCTACTTACCAGTTTCTATCTTGCTTCTATTTTTTTAAATTCATACATTGAAACAACCTTTAAATAAGCTCTGAATTAGACAGAATTGCTTTTTTCATTAAAAAACACATTGTATGCCTTCCTCATTTTTGTTATTAAAAACACATCTTATTTTTTGCTACATTTTGTATATAGAATCATATATATATATACACACACAACACATATATATAAATTAAAATTTTAACTCTTAGTAACCTTACTTTTTATCTAAAACCAAGCAATTTTGAGCTGTCTGTCCAATATCTATCTATATTTTTTCTTCTTTGAGGATACCCAGACATTTCATGAGTATCCATAACTTAACATGATGTTAAGACTTTACATGCAAAGCTCATTTATAAATGTTTACCCCATTTAAATTTACCTAATTTGTTTATTTTTAATGGTTTACCTCTATTACTTGTGAAAACTAAGATATTAGACAAAGTTAATCATTTTATTTTCCTAGTAACCATTTTTCTAGCCTGTGAATATAATGTTCTTCACCTAAGTAAGAAACTTAAAGTAAAATACATGGATATTTTGGTGGTGATGCAGAAGATACAGCTAATTTTCTTAAATCAATAACATTATATTAGCCTAATTTATGGAAGAGTTAAACAAATATTATTCTGCTTTTAGGCTAAGTTTATAGTTTTACAACCTTGGTGTCAAACCATGACACCTTAAAACATCTAGTGGAGACAAATATAAAACTGTCTGACCAGTAACCTCAGGTAAAAATGTGTGTTGACAATTTTGAAAACATTTCTATTTTTATTTTAATAACGATTTTAAAACCAGCTTATTTATCAGTTACTGAAGTCATGTGACCCAAAAGACATTTAAGTTGATTACTATATAGTTTAACAACTTTTATGAGCACGTATTTAAGCCAATCTGAATAAATTTTCTTAAGAAATTTTTAGCTGATTATGCCAGATTTTAGCACGTAGACGTAATATATAACACCATACACATGCATGTATGTATGTACACCTAAACAAACACACGTAGACACACACAAAGATCTTACAGTTTGCATTTTAGGATTTTAGTCATGAGACACTAAACATATAAACTCATCAGTATAGAAAAGAGAGTTAGACCCGAATTATGTTTCTGACAAAATGGGACAAGTTCACATGGCTAAACGTTTTTTGTTTTTTTTTTCCCTGACAGACAATCTAATGAAGGTGGTAGACCAACATTTTGGGTAAAGCAGTTTCCACAGCAGTTTGACTTTTAAATAAAACGTTGCTCTTTCTTACCGTTTGCTCAGTTTCAGGTGAGTTTAGGGTTGAATGTTCAGTGTTTATCTTTCAGCAGAGCTGGGCGAATTGTGTATAATACATTCTCCAAGTGGCCTTGGATTAGATCTCTTGCCTTATCAGTCTGGGTTGCTTGACTAGTCTATGCGAGCAGGGCAGCATTTAAGTAGTTTTTTTTTTTTTACTTTTCTGGCTCCTTCCTGGCAAGACAAAACAACTTTTATGCTAGACAGAAATATTTTTATATTTTTTCTGTGAACTCAAGATTTTGACCTGTTTGATCTCAGGGCCTAACTTTTGTAAACGTTTTCTACTACTTCTTTTTTGTAATACTATTCTTTCAGTTAACTGTTCTATTCCTCTAAGCATTTGTTAGGAAAACTTAAATTTACATTTCCAGAAGGTGTCTTGGTTGCTGGTCGCCATGGAGCTGTGGTAATTTGTAAACTCAGTAATTCGAAAGCACTTTAAGACTCTTTTAAAGCCTTGTCTGGCATGTCACACGCAATGAATTTTATCTCAACATCTGCAGAAGAGTCAGCAAATGGAAAGTAGGAAGAAAAATATGTGTGTATATACACAGAGAGAGGAAGGTGAGAAAGCTCTGCAAGTTAACTCGATAGCTGCAGCTGTTTGGAGTCCCTGAAAGCTCCGAGGGCCTTAGTGTTCGAGAATTCCATCCCATTTCTTCAAGAGCCAAGACAAGCCTGTAGATGTTGCGGGGCAGTGTCAGGCACTCGGGTCCGCGTCTTGGACGGCAGTGGCTGCCGAGGGGCTTCTAGTCAGCCGCCTCACACCCACCATGAAGAATGTGTGTTTCTGCTCTGGGAAGATAATTTAGAAACCAGCGAGGGGAGGATAGCCTAGTCATTTACAGACGTACAAAACTAAACCAAAATGAGTGAAGGTCGGAGTGCTCACAATTTTCACCAGACGCTCCATCCAACAAAACATTAAATTGGGCAGAAAGAGCCCAAAGTCAGTCCACAGAGAAGACAAGAGCCTCAGAGGCAGAAGGTAAATCCAACAGGAAGCAGGGCACTCAGCCAGGGGGGCACTGGCCTTCACACCCGAGAGAACTTGCCAGCAAGGCAAAAAGACCCCTATCATCCCACAAAGGACGTGAGGTCTTTTATTTCAGGTGGCCTTCTAACCCAACCAAATCCCAGACAAAGTAAAAAAGATTCTACCAAATTAAGGCGGCTCAGCCTGAGAGCGGACTCACCCAAGCAGAAGGGGTGATGTAATTCCCGTGGAAGCAGAGAGTTCATGGGCCCAGTGAGAACCACGTACAGGTCTGAGAGTCACCCGTCCTCCCAAGCATGATCTTTCTCAGCTCCTGCACTGCACACTATCTTCGTCAGCCTAAAGAACAGACAGGTTCTCTAAAAGACAATGACATCGATCTGGGAATAGACATAGCAATGAGAATACATGTGTCATAGTAAACTGTGTGCATATTCAGGGAGTCAAGGCAGATGGAGGTTTTTAAAGGAAACATGAGGATGGGGATTATATCATTGTTCTGGATCATTATTCTTAGCAAAGAATCAGTAATAATAAGGGTGGTGCCAGTCCCAAGCTGGACAGGCAGTTGCAGGGCTGATGTCTGTGCAGGAGCACTTTTGTGTGAGGTGGAGATGGCCTTGTACAAAGCTGTGGGTTTTGCAGGGTCTTTTGTGACAGTTCTTGGTGTCAGGCATTCATACATAAGAATCCTCCCTTTACAGTTTTCCTGGCTCTCTATTTCAGGATTTTGACATAAGTGACTCCATTTTGATTGTGACAGCGTTCACCGGTGAAGTGTTTCTGAAGACACAACTTAGTGAGCTGGTCACTTCCACGTGTCATCTCTGACCTTTGCCTGTTGAAATCTAAGCAGGTCTTGTGGATCGTCGGGAGAGACCCCGGGAGTGAAGCCAGCTCCAGACTGTCACAGAGAAGCCCAGGAGTTAACTCCGTGTCCAAAGAATGAGGGACCAGGGTGGCCTGGGCCTCCCCACCACACCCCAGGGATTCTGCAGAGAATCACAGGCCACAAACACCCCTAAAACATGTGAGAGATGCCAACACACCACTCAACCCCCATGGAATTCATTTTCCTGAGACAGAGTGGTTAATGGGGATGGGGGACACACGCTGACCATGCTGGAGCTCTGTTTTCAGGTCAGCGAATCTTCACAGTCACCTGAAGAACATTTTACATTTACTTCACTAAAGCCATCCTGCCTGCTCACTCAGGCCACAGTGTGAACACCCAGTTATCCCACCTGCTCACTCAGGCCACAGTGTGAACACCCAGCCATCCACCTGCTCACTCAGGCCAGTGTGAACACCCAGCCATCCCACCTGCTCACTCAGGCCACACTGTGAACACCCAGCCATCCCACCTGCTCACTCAGGCCACAGTGTGAACACCCAGCCATCCCACCTGCTCACTCAGGCCACAGTGTGAACACCCAGCCATCCCACCTGCTCACTCAGGCCACAGTGTGAACACCCAGCTGTCCCACCTGTTCACTCAGGACACAGTGTGAACACCCAGCTGTCCCACCTGTTCACTCAGGCCACAGTGTGAACACCCAGCTGTCCCACCTGTTCACTCAGGCCACAGTGTGAACACCCAGCCATCCCAACTGCTCACTCAGGCCATAGTGTGAACACCCAGCCATCCCACCTGCTCACTCAGGCCACAGTGGAACACCCAGCTGTCCACCTGCTCACTCAGGCCACAGTGTGAACACCCAGCCATCCTGCCTGTTCACATTCATTGCTCAGCATTCAAAGGTCTGCCTAGGCTCTCTACAGTTAAAGGCATCTGACCAGCTCCCTTCAAGACCAAGTCTTTCTGTTTATTTCTCAACATGGAACACACTGTTTTTTTTCATTTCTGTTCCAGACAAGTGTGCCTCGAAAACTCGCCCTGCAACAGGCACTGAGCTATGTGCTGAGGAGGATGAGAGATGCCACAGGCCAGCTTCCCTCAGGAACTTAGAATTCTGCCAATGAGATCAGATGCACCCTCAAATGTGGACCAGAGGCTGGGCAGGGTGGCTCACACCTGTGATCCCAACACATTAGGAGGCCGAGTCGGGTGGCTCACAGGAGTTTAAGACCAGCCGGACCAACATGGCGAAACCCTGTCTCTACTAAATACAAAAAATTAGCCGGTCATGGTGGTGGGCACCTGTAATCCCAGCTACTACCCTCTGTGTCTCTTCCCTGCGGGTGTGTCTGTCTCTGCATCCAAATATTCCCTTTTACCAGGAGGCCGAGGCAGGAGAATTGCTTGAACCCAGGATGTGGAGGTTGCAGTGAGCTGAGATTGCAGCACTGCACTCCAGCCTGAGTGACAAAGCAATACTCTGTCTCAAAAAAAAAAAAAAAATCGGTGGACCAGATAAAGCAGAGTGTGAATGTCACCACAGAGGTAACATGGAGCACTGTCCTGAGATCCGAGCTACAAAAGGCTACATCCCGCTGGGGTGTCGGGAACTCTGCATGGGGAAGCGGTGTCTGAGCCAGACTTGGCTCCAGAGTCTCTGGTGGAACTCTTGCTCCATAATGTAACAGACCCACACAGATTGAGTCTCCCATTTCCAACCTCGCCCTGTGCCGTCTGCCCACCTCATTGGGTGATGCAGCCACGCGCTAACGGTGCAGGCTGAAGCTGAGCACCACCCTAAATGAGTAATTCAGGAAGACCCTCACTGAATTACTGTATCAGCACTTCCTGTGAACAACCCTTATACAAGCTTTGCTGATGCAACAGCTAAGAACCTAGACAAAACCATTGTCTTAGAGAGGCTTGTTCATGTCCCTGCAATGCCTTCTCAATGAAAGCCAGCCCTTCAGTGAAGCCCTCTGGTCCCATGAGGCTCTTCTCCTGCCCACAGCTCTGGCAGCACATCCCGCCCCTGGATGTCCTGCCCCTGGTTACTGGCCACCTTGCCGGCCCCCTCTGTTCCTCAGATCCTCTGTCTCCTCCCATCCCAGGATGGCCCAGCCCAGCCCATCTTCCTGCACCCTCGTATAGCAACTTCCTGTCCCTCACACAGAGCCCCCGTCACCCCTGGAGGGAGGCTTCCCAGTGCCCCCAGTGAGACTGGCTGCCCCTGTTACTTACCCTGTATGCACCGAGCTTTGACAATTTGTCTAGAACAGGCATCCCCAAACTACGGCCCACGGGCGACACGCGGTCCCCTGAGGCCATTTATCTGGCCCCCCGCCACACTTCAGGAAGAGGTACCTCTTTCATTGGTGGTCAATGAGAGGAGCACAGTATGTGGCAGCCCTCCAACGGTCTGAGGGACAGTGCACTGGCTCCCTGTGTAAAAAGTTTGGGGACGCCTGGTCTAGAACATCGCCTCCCATTAGACCATACATCCACAGCAGCCGGGATGTCACCATTGCCTCCCTGGGGCTCAGCCTTGGTCCCCCAGAAGGGCTCCATCAATATGTGGGTTATCATTCTGTTCCTACAATCATTGGGGTGGGCATCACTCCCCTCATCGCTGCGTTTAGAAGCTGTGCAAGGGAGAACGGATACACCAACACAACTCCACCTGGGACCCTGAATGGCCCATCTGACAGGTGGAGGCTAGGTAGAACATCCCCGGGAATGCCTCCCAACTGACTTCCAGAGCACTCACCCCGGGCACACTCACCTCTCCTGCCTCTGCCCCCAGCACACCTCGTGTATCTCATCCTGACTCTGATTCCCTCTGGCTCAGGGACTCAACGACTCCTCCATCCTGGGACATCCTAGCTGAGTTTAAGAAGGAAGATCTCTGTGAGGTGGCTTCTCTCTTCCTCTCCACAAGGCTGGACAATTCATCTGGCTGTTTATTAAAATGCTGATATGGTTTGGCTCTGTGTCCCCACCCAAATCTCATCTTGAATTGTAATCACTGTGTGTCCAGAGCCTGGGGGTGGTGATCGGATCATGGTAGCGGTTTCCCTCTTGCTTCTCTCCTGACAGTGAGTTCCTATGAGATCTGGTGGTGTGATAAGTGTCTGGCATTTCCCCTGCACATTCTCTCTCTCTCCTGCCACCTTGTGAAGAGGCATCTTCTGCCATGATTGTAAGTTTCCTGAGGCCTCCCCAGCTATTCAGAACTATGGGTTTTATGTTTATAGATCACCCAGTTTCGGGTAATAACTCTATAGCAGTGCCAGAAGGGACTAACACAAATGGTTTTATCAGTTGTTTTCACATCATGAAGACATGATCTCAGGACGAGTCAAGGAAAAGACTCTGTTGAGTAAAAAGCAACTTTACGTCCTCATGCACAGACTCTCCCGCAGGCGAGGTCACAGGCCGTGGTGCTCCAGGTCTGTCACTTCACCTGTGCAGCATGGGAGACAGGGCCATGTGCCTCACGTCGGGATTTGCAAAGACACAATCCTGAGGCCACCCAGCTACGACAGACGCCTGTGTAGTGCACTGGAACCTGCCTCCATGAGTTTGTCGGGGCTGTCCTCAGAGATCACACACTGGGTGACTTAAGCCATAGAGAGTCATCGCCTCGCAGTCCTGGCCACTGGGAGATCAGGGTGTTGGCAGGGTTGGCCCCTTCTGAGCCTCGATGGAGAAGCTGTTCCAGGCCTCTCTCCTTGGTGTGTAGATGGCGTCTTCTCCAGTGTCTCTTCCCTGCGGGTGTGTCTGTCTCTGCATCCAAATATTCCCTTACCAGGGCACCAGTGGTACTGGGTTAGGGTCTACTCTAATGACCTCACTTTAGTTTGATCACTTCTGTAAAGACCCTGTTTCCAATAAGATCACATTCTGAGATACTTGGGAATAGGACTGCAACATATGAATTTTGGAGACACAGTTCAACCCCTCACAAGGTTGGCATAATAATGGTAATAATACCTCACTGCAGAGTTCCTGAATTTCGGCTGTGAGCTCAGCACCTTCATCTCAGTGTCTCCTGTATAAAACAGGCCTGAATGTATCTATTGTACATGACTGCAAAGACAGAGTCATAAATGTTGCAAAAATGCCCTGAGCTGTTTGAAGCCCTGTACAGCTGTACGATTCACAGCATACCTGGCTGCCTTGTGAGGTCCTGCTGGCAGTCCTGGGCCTGTCCTGGGTTTGGAATACAGAAGACACACAGCCACACAGCCTTCACTTGAAGTAAGAGCCTTGCCCACAGCCGCCAGGACAAGTGGGTGCCAGCGTCCGAGCACAGCTCTCCCATCACGGAGCCCTGCATGGTATTATCAGAGAAATGGTTGCATTTGTGCTTCATGACATATGTCTAAGAATGTTCATATCACTATTTTTCAGAGCAAAACCTTCAATGACCTAAAAGCCCACCAACAGTGAAATCAATAAATAATGTCAAAGTTCTAGAATGTAATAGTCGACAGCAGTCATGATAAATGAGCTCCAGTCCAGGTAAACATAACCTGAATAAATCATAGCAATATAATTTTAAGTTTAAAAAGTCCAAAAGATCACATAACACATGATATTCTTTTTATAACGTTAAAACAGTTAAAATTAAAATACAACACAATACTTTCAGCCTTTTCAATCTCTGTGTTTTATCATACAGCATAAAATTGGGGTTTGCATTTCATCCCAATAAGACATTTTTCAGTAGACCAGCCCATTCACATTAATAGATATGACTCATATATTTGTACCCAATACCTTTCCCTTTTTTACATGGTGGCGCCCAACGACCTCGTGTTCGACGGCTGAGGCCTCTTGTCGCTGAGCCTCGCGCGAAGGTGCTGGACTGGGGGCTGCGGGAGGAACTGCGGCCTCGGCCTTCCGTCTGCACCCCGGGCCCCCCGCGGACCGCCTCATCCCTCTTTTAACCTGCTGTCATGTTTGCTAACAAGACCATCAGCAGAGCAGAGTTAATTAAAGGCTGGATTGCAGGAGAGGATGGGCCATGACTAATGGCTCCCAAGAGCACGGAGGAGTGCTGGGAAAGAGGGGAACTGCCTTCGGCCACCAGGACCACGTCGTTCTATTACGTCATTTTCACTTTATGAGGGATGTTTTCTCGCTAGCATCATATGATCAAACTCCTCCTGCCACTCCTGTGAAGGGCTGGGCCTTATCATCAGCGAGACACTGTCAAAAAAAAAGTGATTTTTTAAAAGCTACTTTAAAACTAGTAATAAAAACAAAATATGCACAAAACATCAACATAGAAAATTACAAAATGTTTGTGCGGGACACAAAAGAGAATCTTAAAGAAGGAAAATGTTACCTTCATGATGCAAAAAGGAAATTTGTCCCAAATCACCTGTAAATATAAGGCAATTCAAAACACCAAAATGTCTCGCTGTCGGGGCACACACCTGTAGTCCTAGCTACTTGGAAGGCTGAGGTGGGAGGAGCTCTTGAGGCCAGGGTTTTGAGGCTGCAGTGAGCTGTGCACCCCTGCACTCTAGCCTGGGTGACAGAGTGAGAACCTGTTTCTAAAAACAAACAAAAAATAGCCAAAATGGTTTTTTAAATGAAACTTCACATGTTGATAGTAGGATTCACATAGAAGAGCAAAATGTCAATCATGGCCAAGGCAATTTTGAAGAATCATAAATCTGCAGTCTCTTCTTGGCAAATCTTCTTATTATTAAAAAGCTAATTAACACAATATGGTACTACCAATAAAAAAAAAAAAGGTAAATGGGGGTCAGGCCCGGACCTGCGCCACCTGAAGATGTAAAGTGTAACACGGGAGTCGGGGTGGGCAGCGTGGGCCTGGGAGGCCTGTGGGTGTCCCCATCCCCCCAGCTCCCCCCGCAGCCGGCTCCGCGGTGGTCTGCTCCGGTTGCCGCGTGTGGCTCTGGGTTCCAGGCGGGGGCTGCCTGCTCTCCAGTGCCCTGCACCCACCCACCGCCCATCCCCCCAGCTCCCCCCGCGGCCGGCTCCGCGGTGGTCCGCTCCGGTTCCAGACTGAAGGCTACTGATTCCAAGTGCCGGGGTTACTGCGGCGACCACCGCAACAGCCTCGGCGCGATGTAGGAGCCTGGGGCCGCTCCCGAGCCCTACCTGGGGCTGGCCATGGAGAAGCCACACGGGATTGTGGCGGCGCTGCTGCAAAGCATGGTATCAGATTCTGGTGGTTTTCCGTGGGAATTAGTGGTATGGGCAGGTGTTATCGGGTTTGTTGCTATTCCCCTTTTTTTGTGGCGAGGTTTTAGATCCGTCAGGAGTCGGCGATATGTGGGAAGAGAGAAGAAGCTTGCTGAAGAGCTTTCTGAGCAAATTACAGAAAAATGTAAATTACTTGAAAAATTTAGTTTTCTACAAAAAAGCTACGAAGGCTATGAAAGAGAGTCATCTTTACAGGACGTTAGCTTTGAGAAAAAGGCAGCAGAAGCACAAAGTTTGGAGGCAGCCTGTGAAAAGCTGAACAGGTCCATTTCTGAAATGGAGGACGAAATCCAGTATCTAAAAAAAGAGTTAAAGGAAGAGAAATACAAACATTCTAGACAACATCAGTTGATGGCGGATACTTCAGAAATAAGACAATCTCTAGAAGATCTGTCAAAATCCCTGAAATCCCAACTAGCTGAAGCCAAAATGCCCTTGAACGTATTTCAAATGAATGGTGAACAACTGAAGATAGTGATAAAAGATGCTTTAAATGAAAATTCTCAACTTCAGGAAAGCCAGAAACATCTTTTGCAAGAAGCTGAAGTATGGAAAGAACAAGTGAGTGAACTTAATAAACAGAAAATAATATTTGAAGACTCCAAAGTACACACAGAACAAGTTCTAAATGACAAAGACGAGCGCATCAAGACGCTGACTAAACAGTTGCTGAAAATGAAAGATTGGGCTGCTGTGCTTGGAGAAGACGTGATGGACGATCATAACTCGAAAGTAGAAATGAAGAGGGAATCAGAGAGTGGCGCTTCCTTAGTTGGTCCTCCGAAAGGAGCTTTGAAGAAACTGATTCATGCTGCTAACTTAAATGCTTCTTTGAAAAGTTTAGAAGGAGAAAGGAACCAAATTAATATTCAGTTGTCTGAAACTGATAAAACAGAGAAGCAGCTTATGGAGCATATTAAACATCTTCAATCTGAACAAGCATCTTTGCAGTCAGAAAACAAAGATTTTGAATGTGAGAATCAGAAGCTTCAACAGAAACTTGAAGTAATGACTGAATTACATGAAGAAACGACAAGGAGACTTTACAAAACATTCACTGTAGAGGAAAATTACCAGTTAGAGAGACAAGAGAAACGTTCTAAACAAGATGAAAATATCAACTATACCACTGACCAGCTGGACAAGTATAGAAAGCAAGCCCAACGTCTTCAACAGGAGTTGGAAAGAATGATTCTTTCTCATCAAGATCAGATTTTAATCCTTAAGAAAAAAGCACATGACAATTGGTTGGCAGCTCGGACTGCTGGAATAAACCTCAATGGACTAAGGAAAGAAAATGCTAAGTACAGACACAAATTAGCTGACACAGAGATGAAATTCAAATTTTTACAGAAATATCCTTCTGCAGTTGATGTTCCAAACGCAGGATTTGGCAGAGAGCATCACACAAATGTTACCGACATGAGAAGAGGAGCACCTTTCCCCCCACCTCCTCCGGGATCCCTGTTGGGAGTTTCTCCACACGATTTTCCACCAAGCGATTTCGCAGGTCCACCATATGCTCCATTCGCAGTGAGGAATGCCTATCCACCCAGGGGTTTTCCTCCGAATCTTCCACCAAGACCTGGCTTTTTTCCCCCAACCCCCAAATATTGAAGGTAAAAGCGAGTTCCTTGCAGGGTTGATTCCATCTTCTAATGACCCTGCTACTGAACAAAACTCATTCTGATTGATCCCGAGTTCCCTTCAAGATACTTCTGCCTTCCAATAAGCCTGCTATTGAACATCCAAAACAACAGCAAGACAGCTGTCAGACCTCGTGTTCTCCTCCGAAGTAGTTGTTACTGACCTTGAGTCTCCATTAAGATTGTTTCCAACTTAGAGTGAGCCTGCCACTGAACATGTGACATCACAACAACAAAGCTGGCGGCCTTTGTGTTCTCCTCCCAAGCAGACGTGACTGATCTCGAGTCCCTGTCAGGGTTGACTCTGCCTTCAAGTGAGCCTGCCACTGATCATCCCTCAACACAGCAAGAAACCTGGTGGTTATGTTCTCCACCCAAATAGTTCTAACTGATCTCGAGTCCCTGACAGGGTTGAATCTGCCTTCAGGTGAGCCTGCCACTGAACATCCGGCACCACAGCAAGCAAGCTGGTGGTCTTTGTGTTCTCCTCCCAAGCAGTTGTGACTGGTCAGGAGTCCCTGTCAGGGGTGATGTCACCTTCAAGTGAGCCTGCCACTGGACATCCGGCAGCACAGCAGGTCAGCTGGTGATCTCTGTGTTCTCCTCCCAAGTACACTGACAGACCCGAGTAACCATCAGGGTTTACTTTGCCTTCAAGTCAGCCTACCTCAGAATGAACATCCGACACTACAGCAAGAAAGCTGGCAGTATTTATATTCTCCTCCCAAGTATTTGTTACTGATCTCAACTCCCAGTCAGAGTTGACTCCGCCTTCAAGTGAGCCTGCCACGGAACATCTGGCACCACTGCAAGAAAGCTGGCGGTCTTTGTATTCTCCTCCCAAGTAGTTGTGACTGATCTGGAGTCCCCATCAGGGTGGATTCCTCCTCCAGTGAGCCTGCCACTGAACATCCGGCACCACAGCAAGAAAGTTGGTGGTCCTTGTGTTCTCCTCCCAAGTAGTTGTGACTGATGTCATGTCCCCTTCAGGGTTGACTCCGCCTTCAAGTGAGCCTGCCACTGAACATCTGGCACCACAGCAAGAAAGCTGGCGGCCTTTGTGTTCTCCCAAGTGCTTTGCACAGATCTTGAGTATGCATCATGGTTCACTATGCCTTCAAGTGAGACTCCCACTCAATGAACGTCCGACTCTACAGCAAGAAAGCTGGTGGTCTTTACATACTCCTCCCAAGTATTTGTGACTGATCTCAAGTCCCTGTTAGGGATGACTCCACCTTCAAGTGAGCCTGCCACTGAACACCTGGCACCACAGCAAGAAAGCTGGTGGTTTTTGTCTTCTCCTTCCAAGTAGTTGTGACTAATCGTGAGTCCCCATCAGGGTTGATTCTGTCTTCATGCAAGCCTGCCACCGAACATCCAGCACCACAACAAGAAACTGGGCTCTTTGTGTTCTCCTCCCAAGTAGTTGTAACTGATCTCGAGTCCCCATCATGGTCGACTCTACCTTCAGGTAAGCCTGCCACTGAACCTCTGACACCACCACAATACAGTTGGCGGTCTTTGTATTCTCCTCCCACGTAGTTGTGACTGATCTCGAGTCCCCATCAGGGTTGATTCTGCCTACAAGTGAGCCTGACACTGAATACCTGGCACCACAGCAAGAAAGCTGGTGGACTTTGTGTTCTCCTTCCAAGTAGTTGTGACTGATCTTGAGTCCCCATCAGGGTTGACTCTGCCTTCAAGTGAGCCTGCCACAGAACACCTGGCACCACAGCAAGAAAGCTTGTAGTTTTTATCTTCTCCTCCCAAGTAGTTGTGACTGATCTCGAGTCCCCGTCAGAGTTGATTCTGCCTACAAGTGAGCCTGCCACTGAACACCTGGCACCACAGCAAGAAAGCTGGCGGTCTTTATGTTCTCCTCCCAAGCAGTTGTGACTGATCTCGAGTCCCCATCAGGGTTGACTCCACCTTCAAGTGAGCCTGCCACTTGACATCTGGCACCACAGCAAGAAAGCTGGTGGCCTTTGTGTTCTCTTCCCAAGTGCTTTGCACAGATCTTGAGTATGCATCATGGTTCACTTTGCCTTCAAGTGAGCCTCCCACTCAATGAACGTCCGACTCCACAGCAAGAAAGCTGGTCATCTTTACATTCTCCTCCCAAGTATTTGTGACTGACCTCAAGTCCCTGTTAGGGATGACTCCACATTCAAGTGAGCCTGCCACTGAACATCCGGCACCCCAGCAGGAAAGCTGGTGGTCTTTGTGTTCTCCTCTCAAGTAGTTGTGACTGATCTTGAGTCCCCATCAGGGTTGACTCCACCTTCAAGTAATCCTGCCACTGAATACCTGGCACCACAGCAATAAAGCTGGTGGACTTTGTGTTCTCCTTCCAAGTAGTTGTGACTGATCTTGAGTCCCCATCAGGGTTGACTCTGCCTTCAAGTGAGCCTGCCACTGAACACCTGGCACCACAGCAAGAAAGCTCGTGGTTTTTGTCTTCTCCTCCCAAGTAGTTGTGACTAATCGTGAGTCCCCTTCAGGGTTGATTGTGTCTTCATGTGAGCCTGCCACCGAACATCCAGCACCACAACAAGAAACAGGGCTCTTTGTGTTCTCCTCCCAAGTAGTTGTAACTGATCTCGAGTCCCCATCATGGTCGATTCTGCCTTCACGTAAGCCTGCCACTGAACCTCTGACACCTCCACAATACAGTTGGCGGTCTTTGTATTCTCCTCCCACGCAGTTGTGACTGATCTCGAGTCCCCGTCAGGGTTGACTCCGCCTACAATTGAGCCTGACACTGAACATCCGGCACCACAGCAAGAAAGCTTGTGGTGTTTGTGTTCTCCTCCCAAGCCGTTGTGACTGATCTCGAGTCCCCATCAGGGTTGACTCCACCTTCAAGTGAGCCTGCCACTTGACATCTGGCACCCCAGCAAGAAAGCTGGCGGCCTTTGTGTTCTCCTCCCAAGTACTTTGCACAGATCTTGAGTATGCATCATGGTTCACTATGCCTTCAGGTGAGCCTCCCACTCAATGAACATCTGACTCCACAGCAAGAAAGCCTGTGGTCTTTATATTCTCCTCCCAAGTATTTGTGATTGATCTCAAGTCCCTGTTAGGGATGACTCCACCTTCAAGTGAGCCTGCCACTGAACATCCGGCACCCCAGCAAGAAAGCTGGCGGTCTTTGTGTTCTTCTCCCAAGTAGTTGTGACTGATCTCGAGTCCACGTCAGGGTTGACTCCATCTTCAAGTGAGCCTGCCACTGAACACCTGGCACCACAGCAGGAAAGCTGGTGGGTTTTGTGCTCTCCTCCCAAGTAGTTGTGACTGATCTGGAGTCCCCATCAGGGTTGACTCCACCTTCAAGTGAGTCTGCCACAGAACATCTGGCACCACAGCAAGAAAGCTGGTGGTCTTTGTGTTCTCCTCCCAAATAGTTGTGACTGATCTCGAGTCCCCATCAGGGTTGACTCCACCTTCAAGTGAGCCTGCCACTGAATATCTGGCACCACAATGACAATGCTGGTGGTCTGTGTTCTCCTCCCCAGTAGTTGTGACTGATCTCATGTCCCCGTCAGGTTGACTCCACCTTCAAGTGAGCCTGCCACTGAGCATTCAGCACCACAGCAATTAAGCTGGTGGTCTTTGAGCTCTCCCACCAAGTACTTTTGATTGATCTCAAGTCCCCATCATGGTTGATTCTACCTGCAAGTGAGCCTGCCACTGAACATCTGGCACCACCACAAGAAAGCTGTGGTCTATGCGTCCTCTTCCCAAGTACTTGTGACTGATCTTGAGTCCCTGTCAGGTTTGACTGTGCTTTTAAGTTAGCCGGCCACTGAACATCCAGCATCGCAGCAAGAAATCTGGTGATTGTGTTCTCCTCCCAAATAGTTCTGACTGATCTCAAGTCCGTGACAGGGTTGACTCTGCCTTCAAGTGAGCCTGCCACTAAACATCCAGAATCACAGAAAGAAGGCTGGCAGTACGATCAGTCTGACTGGAGATCAGTCACAACTACTTGGGAGGAGAACACAAAGACTGCCAGCTTTCTTGCTCTGATGCCAGATGTCCAGTGGCAGGCTCACTTGAAGGGTGGGTCAACCCTGAGAGGGACTCGAGGTCAGTCCCAACTACTTTGTGTTCTACCAAGTAGTTGTGACTGACCTCGAGTCCCCGTCAGGATTGACTCTGCCTTCAAGTGAGCCTGCCACTGAACATCCGGCATCACAGCAAGAAAGCTGGCAGTCTTTGTGTTCTCCTCCCAAGTAGTTGTGACTGATTTTGAGTCCACGTCATGGTTGACTCTGCCTTCACGTGATCTTGCCACTGAATATCCAGAACCACAAGAAAGCTAGCGGACTTTGTGTTCTTCCAAGTACTTGTTACTGATCCTGAGTCCCCGTCAGGGTTGACTCCGCCTTCAAGTGAGCCTGCCACTGAACACCTGGCACCATAGCAAGAAAGCTGGTGGTTTTTGTCTTTGCATTCCCCACCAAGTAGTTGTGACTGATCTCAAGTCCCCATCAGGGTTGACTCTGCCTTCAAGTAATCCTGCCACTGAACACCCGGCACCACAGCAATAAAGCTGGTGGACTTTGTGTTCTCCTTCCGAGTAGTTGTGACTGATCTTGAGGCCCCATCAGGGTTGACTCCGCCTACAAGTGAGCCATCCCCTGAACATCTGGCACCACAGGAAGAAAGCTTGTGGTCTTTGTATTCTCCTCCCAAGTGGATGTGACTGATCTTGAGTCCCCATCAGGGTTGACTCCACCTTCAAGTGAGCCTGCCACTGAACATCCGGCACCCCAGCAAGAAAGCTGGCAGCCTTTGTGTTCTCCTCCCACGTAGTTTTGACTGATCTTGAGTCCCCATCAGGGTTGACTCTGCCTACAAGTGAGCCTGCACTTAACATCCGGCACCCCAGCAAGAAAGCTGGTGGTCTTTGTGTTCTTCTCCCAAGTAGTTGTGACTGATCTCGAGTCCATGTCAGGGTTGACTCCACCTTCACGTGACCCTGTCACTGAACACCCGCCATCACAGCAAGAAAACTGGCTGTCTTTGTGTCTCCCAAGTAGTTGTGACTGATCTGGAGTCCCCGTCAGGGTTGATTCCACCTCCAGTGAGCCTGCCGCTGAACACCCGGCACCACAACAAGAAACTGGTGGTCTTTGTGTTCTTCTCCCAAGTAGTTGTGACTGATGTCATGTCCCCTTCAGGGTTGACTCCGCCTTCAAGTGACCTGCCCCTGAACATCTGGCACCACAGCAAGAAAGCTGGTGGTCTTTGTTTTCTCCCCTATTTGTGACTGATCTGGAGTCCCCGTCAGGGTTGACTCCACCTTCAAGTGAGCCTGCCACAGAACATCTGGCACCACAGCAAGAAAGCTGGTGATTTTGTCTTTGCATTCCCCTCCAAGTAGTTGTGACTGATCTCAAGTCCCCATCAGGGTTGACTCTGCCTTCAAGTAATCCTGCCACTGAACACCTGGCACCACAGCAAGAAAGATGGTGGACTTTGTGTTCTCCTTCCAAGTAGTTGTGACTGATCTTGAGTCCCCATCAGGGTTGACTCTGCCTTCAAGTGAGCCTGCCACAGAACACCTGGCACCACAGCAAGAAAGCTTGTGGTTTTTGTCTTCTCCTCCCAAGGAGTTGTGACTAATTGTGAGTCCCCATCAGGGTTGATTCTGTCTTCATGTGAGCCTGCCACCGAACATCCAGCACCACAACAAGAAACTGGTGGTCTTTGTGTTCTCCTCCCAAGTAGTTGTGACTGATCTTGAGTCCCCATCATGGTTGATTCCGCCTTCACGTAAGCCTGCCACTGAACATCTGACACCACCACAATGCAGTTGGCGGTCTTTGTATTCTCCTCCCACATAGTTTTGACTGATCTTGAGTCCCGGTCAGGGTTGACTCCACGTTCAAGTGAGCCTGCCACTTGACATCTGGCACCCCAGCAAGAAACCTGGTGGCCTTTATGTTCTCCTCCCAAGTACTTTGCACAGATCTTGAGTATGCATCATGGTTCACTATGCCTTCAATTGATCCTCCCATTCAATGAACATCTGACTCCACAGCAAGAAAGCTGGTGGTCTTTATATTCTCCTCCCAAGTATTTGTGACTGACCTCGAGTCCCTGTTAGGGATGACTCCACCTTCAAGTGAGCCTGCCACTGAACATCCGGCACCCCAGCAAGAAAGCTGGCGGTCTTTGTGTTCTTCTCCCAAGTAGTTGTGACTGATCTCGAGTCCACGTCAGGGTTGATTCCACCTCCAGTGAGCCTGCCACTGAACATCCGGCACCACAGCAAGAAAGCTGGCTGTCTTTGTGTCTCCCAAGTAGTTGTGACTGATCTCGAGTCCACATCAGGGTTGACTCCACCTTCACGTGACCCTGTCACTGAACACCCGGCATCACAGCAAGAAAACTGGCTGTCTTTGTGTCTCCCAAGTAGTTGTGACTGATCTGGAGTCCCCGTCAGGGTTGATTCCACCTCCAGTGAGCCTGCCGCTGAACACCCGGCACCACAACAAGAAACTGGTGGTCTTTGTGTTCTTCTCCCAAGTAGTTGTGACTGATGTCATGTCCCCTTCGGGGTTGACTCCACCTTCAAGTGACCCTGCCACTGAACATCTGGCACCACAGCAAGAAAGCTGGTGGTCTTTGTTTTCTCCCCTATTTGTGACTGATCTGGAGTCCCCGTCAGGGTTGACTCCACCTTCAAGTGAGCCTGCCACAGAACATCTGGCACCACAGCAAGAAAGCTGGTGGTTTTTGTCTTTGCATTGCCCTCCAAATAGTTGTGACTGATCTCAAGTCCCCATCAGGGTTGACTCTGCCTTCAAGTAATCCTGCCACTGAACACCTGGCACCACAGCAAGAAAGATGGTGGACTTTGTGTTCTCCTTGCAAGTAGTTGTGACTGATCTTGAGTCCCCATCAGGGTTGACTCTGCCTTCAAGTGAGCCTGCCACTGAACACCTGGCACCACAGCAAGAAAGCTTGTGGTTTTTGTCTTCTCCTCCCAAGGAGTTGTGACTAATCGTGAGTCCCCATCAGGGTTGATTCTGTCTTCATGTGAGCCTGCCACCGAACATCCAGCACCACAACAAGAAACTGGTGGTCTTTGTGTTCTCCTCCCAAGTAGTTGTGACTGATCTCGAGTCCCCATCATGGTCGATTCTGCCTTCACGTAAGCCTGCCACTGAACATCCGACACCACCACAATGCAGTTGGCGGTCTTTGTATTCTCCTCCCACATAGTTTTGACTGATCTTGAGTCCCGGTCAGGGTTGACTCCACGTTCAAGTGAGCCTGACACTTGACATCTGGCACCACAGCAAGAAAGCTGGCGGTCTTTGTGTTCTCCTCCCATGCCGTTGTGACTGATCTCGAGTCCCCATCAGGGTTGACTCCACCTTCAAGTGAGCCTGCCACTTGACATCTGGCACCCCAGCAAGAAAGCTGGTGGCCTATATGTTCTCCTCCCAAGTACTTTGCACAGATCTTGAGTATGCATCATGGTTCACTATGCCTTCAATTGATCCTCCCACTCAATGAACATCTGACTCCACAGCAAGAAAGCCTGTGGTCTTTATATTCTCCTCCCAAGTATTTGTGACTGACCTCGAGTCCCTGTTAGGGATGACTCCACCTTCAAGTGAGCCTGCCACTGAACATCCGGCACCCCAGCAAGAAAGCTGGCGGTCTTTGTGTTCTTCTCCCAAGTAGTTGTGACTGATCTCGAGTCCACGTCAGGGTTGACTCCACCTTCACGTGACCCTGCCACTGAACATCCGGCACCACAGCAAGAAAGCTGGCTGTCTTTGTGTCTCCCAAGTAGTTGTGACTGATCTCGAGTCCCCGTCAGGGTTGATTCCACCTCCAGTGAGCCTGCCACTGAACATCTGGCACCACAGCAAGAAATCTGGTGGTCCTTGTGTTCTCCTCCCAAGCAGTTGTGACTGATGTCATGTCCCCGTCAGGGTTGACTCTGCCTTCAAGTGAGCCTGCCACTGAACGTTTGGCACCACAACAAAAAAGCTGGCGGTCTTTGTTTTCTCCACTAACTATTTGTGACTGATCTGGAGTCCCCGTCAGGGTTGACTCCACCTTCAAGTGAGCCTGCCACTGAACACCTGGCACCACAGCAAGAAAGCTGGCAGTCTTTGTGTTCTCCTCCCAGGTAGTTGTGACTGATCTCGAGTCCCCGTCAGGGTTGACTCTGCCTTTAACTGAGCCTGCCACTGAACATATGGTACTACAGCAAGAAAGCTGATAGTTTTTGTTTCCTTACTGACTGTGTGTGTAGACAAATGTGAATGTAACTTCATGCTTAATGAAATAAAATTCTGTTGGTTAAAAAATAAAAGAGACTCTTTTTCCCGTTAAATTATCTTAGCACCCTTGTCAAAAATCAGTTGACATCTGGATTCTCAGTTCTGGTCCATTGACCTATATATCTATTCCATGCCAGTCCATAGAGTCTTCATTACTGTTGATTTGTAGTAAAATTTGAAATATGGGAGTGGGAGTACTACTTTGCTCTTCTTTTTACAAAATGGCTTTGGTTATTCTGAATCCTTTCTATTTCCATATGAATTTTAGAGTCAGCTTGCTGGTTTCCGGGAACAAAAGCAACTTGAATTGTGATAGAAATTGAATTGAATCTGTAGATCAACTTAAGGAATACTACCATCTCGATTATATTAAGGTTTTCAATGAATTTTAAGTGTTGCCATCTTGATAATACTACGTTCTTCCCATATTAAAGAACATGTGGTGTGCTTCTATTTGTTCAGGTTCTCTTAAATTTCTTCCAATACTCTTATTGTTTTCAGAATATATCTTGTGCTTCATTTCTTGGAGTTACCAGCATTATTTTGTTTTGTTTTGTTTTGTTTTTGATGCTGTTATCAATGAAATTGTTTTCCTAATCTCATTTCCAGAATGTTCATTTCTAGGGAATAAAACTACAATTGCTTTTTGTATATCTAGTTGTGCGTTGGTATCTATGGGGAATTGGTTCTCAGACCCCCACAGATATTAACAGTTGCACAGACTCAAGTCCTGCAGTTGGCTCTTTGGAACCCATATATACAAAACATCAGCCCTCTATCCTCAGGTTTTGCATCCATTGAATTCTGCATTTTGATCTGCATTTGGTTTCAGAGGTAGAATCTTTGGATATCAAAAGCTGGTTGTATTTGTATATTGAGAGATAATGGACATTCCATTAAGACTCAAATATACTAATTCATTCACAATGATACTGATGTGAAAATACAAGGGATACTCATTTTGATTGTTAATTGGTAGACTATTTGGATAAAGCAGTAAATGTTGTAGGATGCCTTTGGGAGGGAATCAGCATTTGCTGCCTATTGCTACCAATCTTGGACTACGCCAGATGCTCTCCATAAGTGGTCTTAGAATGTAATTAGCAACAGAGGCAGAACTCCTTTGTGGCTGCTTATTGTCTTGAGGGTGAAGATCTATCCTTCACACAACCCACAAGGTCCTGCCAGGTCTGGTCCCTCCCTGCTGCTTTTCCCTCATTTCCCATCAAGCTGTCCCTTGCCCTTTGGTTCCCATTTCCTCTCAGTTCCCTGGAACTGTCCTGCACCCTCCAGTCACAAGGAATTTGCCCCTACCTCTCTCTGCCTGGTGTCCTCCCTGTGCTCCTCAGGATTTTCCTCTAGCTGTGTGTCCTTGATCAGGGAAGCCCTCCTGGACACCCGGTCCATTCCCTGCTCACAGGCCAGGTCCACGTTGTGCCCTCTGTGCTGTGCACTCAGCACCCCGGCTCTACTATGCAGCACTTATTCCTGTGATAATTCGTCATTGACTGGTCTGATTATTACCGGTTCGTTCCATTGCACCGTAAACTCCATCAGTGCAAGATCACTGCTGGTTTTTGCTCACTGTTTTATCCCCAGAATCTGCCATGCTAGTAGTTAGCACATAGTGAGCACTCAATAAATTTTACTTCAGTACTTTGGTTTTCAAGCTTGTTCCCCTAAGTTCCCCCACGGTATCTGAATTGTCTAAGAAATCAAGTAAAATGAAAAGAGAGAGAATTAAATATGTTCATCACTTTCCAGTTTGGGATATTAGGAAAAACATTTAAGTATTTTTACCTATGAAGCAATTAGAATACAATGTGATGTGTAAATGGCAGTTTTAAAAAATGCAGTTTTATATCCCTGTATTTAGAGAGACTGTATTTGTGTGTACATTCTCACCACTGGGCCATGTTGTTTCTCACTGTAAGCTCTAAGGCTTCTCATGTCTACCCATGTGTTCCTCCCTCTCAGAATAGCATTGCTGCATTAGTAACTACTCCATAAATGCTAGTGGAGCTGATTTTACTGGTTTTTTTATTTTTATTTTTTAAATACAGTTTTTTGAGGACTGGATGGTATAACAATTAAAGATCATATAATTTATACTTTAAGATTTCAGGAGTATGCAAAAGCATCATATACTAGGGGACTTAAAACCTGATTAGAGGCTGGGTGTGGTGGCTCACACCTGTAAACTCAGCACTTTGGGAGGCCAAGGTGGGTGGATCACAAGGTCAGGAGTTTGAGACCAGCTTGGCCAGCATGGTGAAACCCCATCTCTACTAAAAATACACAAAATTAGCTAGGCATGGTGGCAGATGCCTATAGTCCCAGCTACTGAGGAGGCTGAGGCAGGAGAGTAGCTCGAAGCTGGGAAGTAGAGGTTTCAGTGAGCTGAGATTGTGTCACTACCCTCCAGCCTGGGCAACAGAGTGAGACGCCAGCTCAAAAGAAAAAAAAAAAAAGCTGATTAAGATACGAGGACAAACAAAAGCAATAGCTTAACAGAGTCGGAGTTGGGGATCAGAGCAGTGGTGGGCGTTCTGAAGGGATAAGCCTCTGGTCTCACTTGGGATCACTCTATCATGACATATTCTAGGAGGGGTTGGGAGTCTACATACCAGAATGGTCAGGTGATCGGATGCTGGTGGAATTTGCACTGCGGTTAATTGAGCAAACCAGAGAGGGACTAGAGAAGGGAGGTTGGGGTGAGTTTCCCCCCACCGCCGACCAGCATGGAGAGATGCTGAGTACCACTGGCCTCTTCCACATAGAATGAGAAGTTGCTGCTCTAAATCATGCTTTTCAGTGGCCCAGTAGCTGAACCTAGTGAACTGAGCACTATAATGAATCTTAGAGCAAAACTCAGAGTACTCTAAGTTCCTGAACTCATGTACATTTTTCTGGTAGGCCTGACTCGCTGTGTAAGTAAATGGAAGCGTAAAACATAATAGGGGGTGACAGCAGGCCAAAACAAGGTAAGAACTTACCGAGTAACTCTAATGTTTCAACTAATCGAAATGTCTATTTACTTTGGGAGTATATTAAAAGTGCTATTTACTTAAAATGAATGGATTCTAGATAAAGGAGTTTGACATTAGATGGATTTCAAACTTTAGTCTTTGAAGAATATTTGAGTTCTGTAAGCAAACTTTTTCATGTTAAAAACATCTGCATTTGTTATTGGATTCTGGAGAAATCTGTGTAATTTTGTGGGCAAAAATTTGGTAAATGGAGAGAGGGTGGGAAAGGTCTTACTGTAGGTTGTACTGAAGAAACACAACGATAGGATGCCCGTGTTTGTTGTTTTTCCTTCCTTGTGATCCTTGCTGGCCTCATTAGTATTGTACAGAATACGGGATAGGTTAGTCAGGAGGCAAGCCGATTTTCTATGGGTACTCATTATGAGTAACATAGCACAGAGGAAACGTGTGTAATTGCTGTAATATGTCACAGAGTGTGATAAATGTTGTCAAGTGGATGCAAGGATTTTTCCCTTTGTCACCTGGCCTCTTAAATTGGCCACTTCTCTCCTTTTTCTTTTGTTAAATTTATCTCTTGCAGATAATTCAAAACATTTTTCAAAGTAAATATTGATTTTATTCACATTTTTAATGTGTAGCTATCAAACATGACAGAATATCTGATACCACAATTTTTAATGTATATATTATCATCGTGGTTACTAATGAAAACTAACTTTCTTTGTACTATTACTCCTCTGTCATTGAAACCTTCGTAATTTTTTTTTTTTTTTTTTTTTTTTTTTTTGAGAGTGGCAGCGGCTTTATTGTCTTTGGGGCAGCCTGGAAAGGTGGGGTCCTGGGGGGCAGCGGGAGGCAAGGGCTGGGAAGCTGTGTGACAGGGGCCTCAGGTGGTGGGCATCTGGGGTTCCTCCACTTGTGGGTGCCCATTGGCATCACCAGTGCAGCCAGTGGTGGAAGCGGGTTCAGGTCCTTTCTTGTTCGACCCAGGGCAGGCGGCAGGCGGCAGCCACGGTCCGACTTGCTTGAGGCCGGGCCCTGGGCGCTGCTCCGTCTTAGGCTCCAGGAGCCTGTGGTTCTGCGGCGGGAGCCCCCGGCAGGCCCTGAGGATGTTCTCGGTGCAGCTGCGCTGGCGGGAAAGCGCACTGATCACCCGGCTGCCCGGCACCGGCGGCGCCTTGACTCGGAAGCCGAGCAGGCGCAGCGCGGGCGGAAGGCTGCGGCCGGGGGTCGGGGTCAGCGCAGAAGCTCCGGCCCCGCTCAGCGCGGTCAGCAGCGCAGCTCTGGCGCGGTGGGTGCGGCCAGCAGCGAGTCCTCGCCGTGTCGCCCAGCCCGTGTGCGGCCCGCCCGGCGTCAGCTCGGAGCTCGGCTCACCCCGCGGCCCGCCGCGGCCCACGTGCGGCTCGAAGTGATGGGGGTCGGGCTCCCCGCCGGCGTGTAGAGCCCGGGGCTGCCCCGCACCACGTCGCCCACCAGGTTCCGCTCGGGCACCTCCCCAGAACGGAGCAGCGAGGCGCCGGCGGGGTCTGCCGTCCCCGTGCCCGGGAGGGTGCAGCTCACGGCGGCCACGGTCCGAGGCCAGGGCTGATGCGGAAGTCCGCGAGCACGGACTCCACGTGGGGCTGGCCAGGCCGGAAGTCGCCGCCGCCCACGGAAACCCGGCGCTGACGGCGAGCTCGAGCGCTGCGGGCACCAGGCTGTTCTGCGGGGCCCACTGAGGCAGGCACAGCCTGCAGGATGCCGGGGCGGCCAAGGGCCTGCGGGAGAGACCTGCGGGCCGAGCTCCGCGGTGCGCAGCAGGTTCTCGGCCGGGTCGCACAGGCCCGGAACCACCTCACAGAAGCCTCCGTGTTGCCCGGCCGCAGCACGAGGACTCGGCCCAGCCCGCGCCAGACCGGAAGTCTGGGATGTCCCTGCGGCTGTGCCGCCCGCGCGGGGCCCGGGGTGAGGCGGTCCGCGGGGGGCCCGGGGTGAGGCGGTCCGCGGGGGGCCCGGGGTGAGGCGGTCCGCGGGGGGCCCGGGGTGAGGCCGAGGCCGCAGTTCCTCCCGCAGCCCCCAGTCCAGCACCTTCGCGCGAGGCTCAGCGGCAAGAGGCCTCAGCCGTCGAACACGAGGTCGTTGGGCGCCGCCATGGGCTGCACGCGCTGAAGGGCACGAGGCGTCCAGGCTCACCGACGGGCATGACCCCGAGCCCGGGCACCTGCCAGGCGGTCCGGAAGGCGGAGAGCCCGGTCGTGGGTGCACCTTGAGGCCGCTGCCCTCGCGGCTGACGCGCGTCGCCGGGTACCCCTGTTGCGCCTCCGTAGCCTCGGGCCGCAGACCAGTCCGGGCTCTCCACCGAGACCTGGGCGGCGGCCTCCACCGCGGCGGGCGGCGCGGAGGCTCAGGCAGGGCAGCGGACAGCGCGGCTGTTACATTTTTATACTTGAGCCAAACGTTTGACATCTAAACCTTAAAGACAAACAGCACTTTGGGAGGCTGAGTCCCAAGCTGGACAGGCAGTTGCAGGGCTGATGTCTGTGCAGGAGCACTTTTGTGTGAGGTGGAGATGGCCTTGTACAAAGCTGTGGGTTTTGCAGGGTCTTTTGTGACAGTTCTTGGTGTCAGGCATTCATACATAAGAATCCTCCCTTTACAGTTTTCCTGGCTCTCTATTTCAGGATTTTGACATAAGTGACTCCATTTTGATTGTGACAGTGTTCACCAGTGAAGTGTTTCTGAAGACACAACTTAGTGAGCTGGTCACTTCCACGTGTCATCTCTGACCTTTGCCTGTTGAAATCTAAGCAGGTCTTGTGGATGGTCGGGAGAGACCCCGGGAGTGAAGCCAGCTCCAGACTGTCACAGAGAAGCCCAGGAGTTAACTCCGTGTCCAAAGAATGAGGGACCAGGGTGGCCTGGGCCTCCCCACCACACCCCAAGGATTCTGCAAAGAATCACAGGCCACAAACACCCCTAAAACATGTGAGAGTTGCCAACACACCACTCAACCCCCATGGAATTCATTTTCCTGAGACAGAGTGGTTAATGGGGATGGGGGACACACACTGACCATGCTGGAGCTCTGTTTTCAGGTCAGCGAATCTTCACAGTCACCTGAAGAACATTTTACATTTACTTCACTAAAGCCATCCTGCCTGCTCACTCAGGCCACAGTGTGAACACCCAGTTATCCCACCTGCTCACTCAGGCCAGTGTGAACACCCAGCCATCCCACTTGCTCACTCGGGCCACACTGTGAACACCCAGCTGTCCCGCCTGCTCACTCAGGCCACAGTTGTGAACACCCAGCCGTCCCACCTGTTCACTCAGGCCACACTGTGAACACCCAGCCATCCACCTGCTCACTCAGGCCACAGTGGAACACCCAGCCATCCATCTGCTCACTCAGGGCACAGTGTGAACACCCAGCCATCCACCTGCTCATTCAGGCCACAGTGTGAACACGCAGCTGTCCTTCCTGCTCACTCAGTCCACAATGTGAACACCCAGCCGTCCACCTGCTCAGCCAAGCCACAGTGTAAACACCCAGCCATCCCACCTGCTCACTCAGGCCACAGTGGAACACCCAGCCGTCCACCTGCTCACTCAGGCCACAGTGTGAACACCCAGCTATCCCACCTGCTCACTCAGGCCACAGTGTGAACACCCAGCCATCCCACCTGCTCACTCAGGCCACAGTGTGAACACCCAGCCGTCCCACCTGCTCACTCAGGCCACACTGTGAACACCCAGCCATCCCACCTGCTCACTCAGGCCACAGTGGAACACCCAGCCATCCACCTGCTCACTCAGGCCACAGTGTGAACACCCAGCTATCCTGCCTGCTCACTCAGGCCACAGTGTGAACAACCAGCCATCCTGCCTGCTCACCCAGGCCACAGTGTGAACACCCAGCCATCCCAACTGCTCACTCAGGCCATAGTGTGAACACCCAGCCATCCACCTGCTCACTCAGGCCACAGTGGAACACCCAGCCATCCACCTGCTCACTCAGGCCACAGTGTGAACACCCAGCCATCCTGCCTGCTCACATTCATTTCTCAGCATTCAAAGGTCTGCCTAGGCTCTCTACAGTTAAAGACATCTGACCAGCTCCCTTCAAGGCCGAGTCTTTCTGTTTATTTCTCAACATGGAACACACTGTTTGTTTTTTTCATTTCTGTGCCAGACAAGTGTGCCTCAAAGACTTGCCCTGCAACAGGCCCTGAGCTATGTGCTGAGGAGGATGAGAGATGCCACAGGCCAGCTTCCCTCAAGAACTTAGAATTCTGCCAATGGGATCAGATGCACCCTCAAATGTGGACCAGAGGCCGGGCAGGGTGGCTCACGCCTGTGATCCCAACACATTAGGAGGCCAAGTCGGGTGGCTCACAGGAGTTTAAGACCAGCCTGACCAACATGGTGAAACCCTGTCTCTACTAAATACAAAAAATTAGCCGGTCATGGTGGTGGGCACCTGTAATCACAGCTACTACCCTCTGTGTCTCTTCCCTGCGGGTGTGTCTGTCTCTGCATCCAAATATTCCCTTTTACCAGGAGGCCGAGGCAGGAGAATTGCTTGAACCCAGGATGTGGAGGTTGCAGTGAGCTGAGATTGCAGCACTGCACTCCAGCCTGAGTGACAAAGCAATATTCTATCTCGAAAAAAAAAAAAAAAAAATCGATGGACCAGATAAAGCAGAGTGTGAATGTCACCACAGAGGTAACACGGAGCACTGTCCTGAGATCCGAGCTACAAAAGGCTACATCCCGCTGGGGTGTCGGGAACTCTGCATGGGGAAGCGGTGTCTGAGCCAGACTTGGCTCCAGAGTCTCTGGTGGAACTCTTGCTCCATAATGTAACAGACCCACACAGATTGAGTCTCCCATTTCCAACCTCACCCTGTGCCGTCTGCCCACCTCATTGGGTGACACGGCCACATGCTAACAGTGCAGGCTGAAGCTGAGCACCACCCTCAATGAGTAACTCAGGAAGACCCTCACTGAATGACTGTATCAGCACTTCCTGTGAACAACTCTTACACAAGCTTTGCTGATGCAACAGCTAAGAACCTAGACAAAACCATTATCTTGGAGAGGCTTGTTCATGTCCCCGCAATGCCTTCTCAATGAAAGCCAGCCCTTCAGTGAAGCCCTCTGGTCCCATGAGGCTGGTCTCCTGCCCACAGCTCTGGCAGCACATCCCGCCCCTGGATGTCCTGCCCCTGGTTGCTGGCCACCTTGCCGGCCCCCTCTGTTCCTCAGATCCTCTGTCTCCTCCCATCCCAGGATGGCCCAGCCCAGCCCATCTTCCTACACCATCGTATAGCAATTTCCTGTCCCTCACACAGAGCCCCCGTCACCCCTGGAGGGAGGCTTCCCAGTGCCCCCAGTGAGACTGGCTGCCCCTGTTACTTACCCTGTATGCACCGAGCTTTGACAATTTGTCTAGAACAGGCATCCCCAAACTATGGCCCACGGGCTGCACGCGGTCCCCTGAGGCCATTTATCTGGCCCCCCGCCGCACTTCAGGAAGAGGCACCTCTTTCATTGGTGGTCAGTGAGAGGAGCACAGTATGTGGCAGCCCTCCAACGGTCTGAGGGACAGTGCACTGGCTCCCTGTATAAAACGTTTGGGGACGCCTGGTCTAGAACATCGCCTCCCATTAGACCATACATCCACAGCAGCCGGGATGTCACCATTGCCTCCCTGGGGCTCAGCCTTGGTCCCCCAGAAGGGCTCCATCAATATGTGGGTTATCGTTCTGTTCCTACAATCGTTGGGGTGCGCATCACTCCCCTCATCGCTGCGTTTAGAAGCTGTGCAAGGGAGAACAGATACACCAACACAACTCCACCTGGGACCCTGAATGGCCCATCTGACAGGTGGAGGCTAGGTAGAACATCCCCGGAAATGCCTCCCAACTGACTTCCAGAGCACTCACCCCGGGCACACTCACCTCTCCTGCCTCTGCCCCCAGCACACCTCGTGTATCTCATCCTGACTCTGATTCCCTCTGGCTCAGGGACTCAACGACTCCTCCATCCTGGGACATCCTAGCTGAGTTTAAGAAGGAAGATCTCTGTGAGGTGGCTTCTCTCTTCCTCTCCACAAGGCTGGACAATTCATCTGGCTGTTTATTAAAATGCTGATACGGTTTGGCTCTGTGTCCCCACCCAAATCTCATCTTGAATTGTAATCACTGTGTGTCCAGAGCCTGGGGGTGGTGATCGGATCATGGTAGCGGTTTCCCTCTTGCTTCTCTCCTGACAGTGAGTTCCTATGAGATCTGGTGGTGTGATAAGTGTCTGGCATTTCCCCTGCACATTCTCTCTCTCTCCTGCCACCTTGTGAAGAGGCATCTTCTGCCATGATTGTAAGTTTCCTGAGGCCTCCCCAGCTATTCAGAACTATGGGTTTTATGTTTATAGATCACCCAGTTTCGGGTAATAACTCTATAGCAGTGCCAGAAGGGACTAACACAAATGGTTTTATCAGTTGTTTTCACATCATGAAGACATGATCTCAGGACGAGTCAAGGAAAAGACTCTGTTGAGTAAAAAGCAACTTTACGTCCTCATGCACAGACTCTCCCGCAGGCGAGGTCACAGGCCGTGGTGCTCCAGGTCTGTCACTTCACCTGTGCAGCATGGGAGACAGGGCCATGTGCCTCACGTCGGGATTTGCAAAGACACAATCCTGAGGCCACCCAGCTACGACAGACGCCTGTGTAGTGCACTGGAACCTGCCTCCATGAGTTTGTCGGGGCTGTCCTCAGAGATCACACACTGGGTGACTTAAGCCATAGAGAGTCATCGCCTCGCAGTCCTGGCCACTGGGAGATCAGGGTGTCGGCAGGGTTGGCCCCTTCTGAGCCTCGATGGAGAAGCTGTTCCAGGCCTCTCTCCTTGGTGTGTAGATGGCGTCTTCTCCAGTGTCTCTTCCCTGCGGGTGTGTCTGTCTCTGCATCCAAATATTCCCTTACCAGGGCACCAGTGGTACTGGGTTAGGGTCTAATGACCTCACTTTAGTTTGATCACTTCTGTAAAGACCCTGTTTCCAATAAGATCACATTCTGAGATACTTGGGAATAGGACTGCAACATATGAATTTTGGAGACACAGTTCAACCCCTCACAAGGTTGGCATAATAATGGTAATAATACCTCACTGCAGGGTTCCTGAATTTCGGCTGTGAGCTCAGCACCTTCATCTCAGTGTCTCCTGTATAAAACAGGCCTGAATGTATCTATTGTACATGACTGCAAAGACAGAGTCATAAATGTTGCAAAAATGCCCTGAGCTGTTTGAAGCCCTGTACAGCTGTACGATTCACAGCATACCTGGCTGCCTTGTGAGGTCCTGCTGGCAGTCCTGGGCCTGTCCTGGGTTTGGAATACAGAAGACACACAGCCACACAGCCTTCACTTGAAGTAAGAGCCTTGCCCGCAGCCGCCAGGACAAGTGGGTGCCAGCGTCCGAGCACAGCTCTCCCATCACGGAGCCCTGCATGGTATTATCAGAGAAATGGTTGCATTTGTGCTTCATGACATATGTCTAAGAATGTACATATCACTATTTTCCAGAGCAAAACCTTCAATGACCTAAAAGCCCACCAACAGTGAAATCAATAAATAATGTCAAAGTTCTAGAATGTAATAGTCGACAGCAGTCATGATAAATGAGCTCCAGTCCAGGTAAACATAACCTGAATAAATCATAGCAATATAATTTTAAGTTTAAAAAGTCCAAAAGAGGCCGGGCGCGGTGGCTCAAGCCTGTAATCCCAGCACTTTGGGAGGCCGAGGCGGGTGGATCACAAGGTCGAGAGATCAAGACCATACTGGTCAACATGGTGAAACCCCGTCTCTACTAAAAATACAAAAAATTAGCTGGGCATGTTGGTATGTGCCTGTATCCCAGCTACTCAGGAGGCTGAGGCAGGAGAATTGCCTGAACCCAGGAGGCGGAGGTTGCGGTGAGCCGAGATCGCGCCATTGCACTCCAGCCTGGGTAACAAGAGCGAAACTCCGTCTCAAAAAAAAAAAAAAAAAAAAAAAAGTCCAAAGGATCACATAACACATGATATTCTTTTTATAACGTTAAAACAGTTAAAATACAACACAATACTTTCAGCCTTTTCAATCTCTGTTTTGTCATACAGCATAAAATTGGGGTTTGCATTTCATCCCAATAAGACATTTTTCAGTAGACCAGCCCATTCACATTAATAGATATGACTCATATATTTGTACCCAATACCTTTCCCTTTTTTACATAATACAATTGTATTATCATAAAAATATATAAAAAATTTATATAATATATAAATTTGATACAATAAAATTATATAAAAAGGGAAGCAAGAAAATAACCCTAGTTATTTTCTAGCCAGGGAGGGCCACATAGAAAGATTTAAGTTACTATCAATGCTGTAGTTTTGCAGTTGGGAAGTAATTGCATGGGTATTTATTGTTATGAATAACGTATCACAGAAGCAACAGGACTTGCATGTGGGTGGCCAGGAAGGGAGTTAATGATGACTCTCAGATAGTTAAGAATCAATGTCACACAATCCGCACCTTCGTATATCTATTAGGTTGTTGCAAAATGAATCGCGCTTTTTGCCGTTACTTTCAGTGGCAAAGTGTATCTAGCACTGTCTGATTTGAACAGGCATCTGCTTGGTACCAAGTAACTTTAGGTTGTTTCCAGAAATTTGTTTGCAAAAAATAAATGCCGTACTCCATTGAGGACACCCAAAAAGGAAACAGCACATCAGCTCTTCAAGGAAATTTTAAAAGAACCTCTAAAATATTTGCACGATAAAATCTATGCTTAGTTTTCCAGATAATCATCCTTCTAATTATTAGGAGGAAAAACACAGGTGGATACGGATATTGCTTTAAAAACTAGACTCATGACCTGGAATGGAGAAATTCTCAAGGCAGAGCAGGAACACTGCCTTCGCCTCGGTATTCTCACATCTGCTCAATGGCAACGCAAACTTGGGGTCAAAGGACTTCTTTCTCAGGAAGAACTGGAACACAGCGCCCTCGAGTGCCACAAATACGTGTGGGTTTTTTTCCCGTTTGTCTTTTTTTTGAGTCGGAGTTTCGCTGTTGTTATCCAGGCAGGAGTGCAATGGCGCGATCTCGGCTCATCACAACCTCCGCCTCCTGGGTTCAGGCAATTCTCCTGCCTCAGCGTCCCAAGTAGCTGGGATTACAGGCAGGCGCCACCACGCCCAGCTAATTTTTTTGTATTTTTAGTAGAGACAGGGTTTCACCTTATTAACCAGGATGGTCTCGATCTCTTGACCTCGTGATCCACCCGCCTGGGCCTCCCAAAGTGCCGTTTGTCTTTAAGGTTTAGATGTCAAACGTTTGGCTCAAGTATAAAAATGTAACAGCCGCGCTGTCCGCTGCCCTGCCTGAGCCTCCGCGCCGCCCGCCGCGGTGGAGGCCGCCGCCCAGGTCTCGGTGGAGAGCCCGGACTGGTCTGCGGCCCGAGGCTACGGAGGCGCAACAGGGGTACCCGGCGACGCGCGTCAGCCGCGAGGGCAGCGGCCTCAAGGTGCACCCACGACCGGGCTCTCCGCCTTCCGGACCGCCTGGCAGGTGCCCGGGCTCGGGGTCATGCCCGTCGGTGAGCCTGGACGCCTCGTGCCCTTCAGCGCGTGCAGCCCATGGCGGCGCCCAACGACCTCGTGTTCGACGGCTGAGGCCTCTTGCCGCTGAGCCTCGCGCGAAGGTGCTGGACTGGGGGCTGCGGGAGGAACTGCGGCCTCGGCCTCACCCCGGGCCCCCCGCGGACCGCCTCACCCCGGGCCCCCCGCGGACCGCCTCACCCCGGGCCCCCCGCGGACCGCCTCACCCCGGGCCCCGCGCGGGCGGCACAGCCGCAGGGACATCCCAGACTTCCGGTCTGGCGCGGGCTGGGCCGAGTCCTCGTGCTGCGGCCGGGCAACACGGAGGCTTCTGTGAGGTGGTTCCGGGCCTGTGCGACCCGGCCGAGAACCTGCTGCGCACCGCGGAGCTCGGCCCGCAGGTCTCTCCCGCAGGCCCTTGGCCGCCCCGGCATCCTGCAGGCTGTGCCTGCCTCAGTGGGCCCCGCAGAACAGCCTGGTGCCCGCAGCGCTCGAGCTCGCCGTCAGCGCCGGGTTTCCGTGGGCGGCGGCGACTTCCGGCCTGGCCAGCCCCACGTGGAGTCCGTGCTCGCGGACTTCCGCATCAGCCCTGGCCTCGGACCGTGGCCGCCGTGAGCTGCACCCTCCCGGGCACGGGGACGGCAGACCCCGCCGGCGCCTCGCTGCTCCGTTCTGGGGAGGTGCCCGAGCGGAACCTGGTGGGCGACGTGGTGCGGGGCAGCCCCGGGCTCTACACGCCGGCGGGGAGCCCGACCCCCATCACTTCGAGCCGCACGTGGGCCGCGGCGGGCCGCGGGGTGAGCCGAGCTCCGAGCTGACGCCGGGCGGGCCGCACACGGGCTGGGCGACACGGCGAGGACTCGCTGCTGGCCGCACCCACCGCGCCAGAGCTGCGCTGCTGACCGCGCTGAGCGGGGCCGGAGCTTCTGCGCTGACCCCGACCCCCGGCCGCAGCCTTCCGCCCGCGCTGCGCCTGCTCGGCTTCCGAGTCAAGGCGCCGCCGGTGCCGGGCAGCCGGGTGATCAGTGCGCTTTCCCGCCAGCGCAGCTGCACCGAGAACATCCTCAGGGCCTGCCGGGGGCTCCCGCCGCAGAACCACAGGCTCCTGGAGCCTAAGACGGAGCAGCGCCCAGGGCCCGGCCTCAAGCAAGTCGGACCGTGGCTGCCGCCTGCCGCCTGCCCTGGGTCGAACAAGAAAGGACCTGAACCCGCTTCCACCACTGGCTGCACTGGTGATGCCAATGGGCACCCACAAGTGGAGGAACCCCAGATGCCCACCACCTGAGGCCCCTGTCACACAGCTTCCCAGCCCTTGCCTCCCGCTGCCCCCCAGGACCCCACCTTTCCAGGCTGCCCCAAAGACAATAAAGCCGCTGCCACTCTCAAAAAAAAAAAAAAAAAAAAAAAAATTACGAAGGTTTCAATGACAGAGGAGTAATAGTACAAAGAAAGTTAGTTTTCATTAGTAACCACGATGATAATATATACATTAAAAATTGTGGTATCAGATATTCTGTCATGTTTGATAGCTACACATTAAAAATGTGAATAAAATCAATATTTACTTTGAAAAATGTTTTGAATTATCTGCAAGAGATAAATTTAACAAAAGAAAAAGGAGAGAAGTGGCCAATTTAAGAGGCCAGGTGACAAAGGGAAAAATCCTTGCATCCACTTGACAACATTTATCACACTCTGTGACATATTACAGCAATTACACACGTTTCCTCTGTGCTATGTTACTCATAATGAGTACCCATAGAAAATCGGCTTGCCTCCTGACTAACCTGTCCCGTATTCTGTACAATACTAATGAGGCCAGCAAGGATCACAAGGAGAGAAAAACAAAAAATACGGGCATCCTATCTTTGTGTTTCTTCAGTACAACCTACAGTAAGACCTTTCCCACCCTCTCTCCATTTACCAAATTTTTGCCAACAAAATTATACAGATTTCTCCAGAATCCAATAACAAATGCAGATGTTTTTAACATGAAAAAGTTTGCTTACAGAACTCAAATATTCTTCAAAGACTAAAGTTTGAAATCCATCTAATGTCAAACTCCTTTATCTAGAATCCATTCATTTTAAGTAAATAGCACTTTTAATATACTCCCAAAGTAAATAGACATTTCGATTAGTTGAAACATTAGAGTTACTCTAAGTTCTTACCTTGTTTTGGCCTGCTGTCACCCCCTATTATGTTTTACGCTTCCATTTACTTACACAGCGAGTCAGGCCTACCAGAAAAATGTACATGAGTTCAGGAACTTAGAGTACTCTGAGTTTTGCTCTAAGATTCATTATAGTGCTCAGTTCACTAGGTTCAGCTACTGGGCCACTGAAAAGCATGATTTAGAGCAGCAACTTCTCATTCTATGTGGAAGAGGCCAGTGGTACTCAGCATCTCTCCATGCTGGTCGGCGGTGGGGGGAAACTCACCCCAACCTCCCTTTTCTAGTCCCTCTCTGGTTTGCTCAATTAACCGCAGTGCAAATTCCACCAGCATCCGATCACCTGACCATTCTGGTATGTAGACTCCCAACCCCTCCTAGAATATGTCATGATAGAGTGATCCCAAGTGAGACCAGAGGCTTATCCCTTCAGAAGGCCCACCACTGCTCTGATCCCCAACTCCGACTCTGTTAAGCTATTGCTTTTGTTTGTCCTCGTATCTTAATCAGCTTTTTTTTTTCTTTTGAGCTGGCGTCTCACTCTGTTGCCCAGGCTGGAGGGTAGTGACACAATCTCAGCTCACTGAAACCTCTACTTCCCAGCTTCGAGCTACTCTCCTGCCTCAGCCTCCTCAGTAGCTGGGACTATAGGCATCTGCCACCATGCCTAGCTAATTTTGTGTATTTTTAGTAGAGATGGGGTTTCACCATGCTGGCCAAGCTGGTCTCAAACTCCTGACCTTGTGATCCACCCACCTTGGCCTCCCAAAGTGCTGAGTTTACAGGTGTGAGCCACCACACCCAGCCTCTAATCAGGTTTTAAGTCCCCTAGTATATGATGCTTTTGCATACTCCTGAAATCTTAAAGTATAAATTATATGATCTTTAATTGTTATACCATCCAGTCCTCAAAAAACTGTATTTAAAAAAAAAAAAAAACAGTAAAATCAGCTCCACTAGCATTTATGGAGTAGTTACTAATGCAGCAATGCCATTCTGAGAGGGAGGAACACATGGGTAGACATGAGAAACCTTAGAGCTTACAGTGAGAAACAACATGGCCCAGTGGTGAGAATGTACACACAAATACAGTCTCTCTAAATACAGGGATATAAAACTGCATTTTTTAAAACTGCCATTTACACATCACATTGTATTCTAATTGCTTCATAGGTAAAAATACTTAAATGTTTTTCCTAATATCCCAAACTGGAAAGTGATGAACATATTTAATTCTCTCTCTTTTCATTTTACTTGATTTCTTAGACAATTCAGATACCGTGGGGGAACTTAGGGGAACAAGCTTGAAAACCAAAGTACTGAAGTAAAATTTATTGAGTGCTCACTATGTGCTAACTACTAGCATGGCAGATTCTGGGGATAAAACAGTGAGCAAAAACCAGCAGTGATCTTGCACTGATGGAGTTTACGGTGCAATGGAACGAACCGGTAATAATCAGACCAGTCAATGACGAATTATCACAGGAATAAGTGCTGCATAGTAGAGCCGGGGTGCTGAGTGCACAGCACAGAGGGCACAACGTGGACCTGGCCTGTGAGCAGGGAATGGACCGGGTGTCCAGGAGGGCTTCCCTGATCAAGGACACACAGCTAGAGGAAAATCCTGAGGAGCACAGGGAGGACACCAGGCAGAGAGAGGTAGGGGCAAATTCCTTGTGACTGGAGGGTGCAGGACAGTTCCAGGGAACTGAGAGGAAATGGGAACCAAAGGGCAAGGGGCAGCTTGATGGGAAATGAGGGAAAAGCAGCAGGGAGGGACCAGACCTGGCAGGACCTTGTGGGTTGTGTGAAGGATAGATCTTCACCCTCAAGACAATAAGCAGCCACAAAGGAGTTCCGCCTCTGTTGCTAATTACATTCTAAGACCACTTATGGAGAGCATCTGGCGTAGTCTCAGATTGGTAGCAATAGGCAGCAAATGCTGATTCCCTCCCAAAGGCATCCTACAACATTTACTGCTTTATCCAAATAGTCTACCAATTAACAATCAAAATGAGTATCCCTTGTATTTTCACATCAGTATCATTGTGAATGAATTAGTATATTTGAGTCTTAATGGAATGTCCATTATCTCTCAATATACAAATACAACCAGCTTTTGATATCCAAAGATTCTACCTCTGAAACCAAATGCAGATCAAAATGCAGAATTCAATGGATGCGAAACCTGAGGATAGAGGGCTGATGTTTTGTATATATGGGTTCCAAAGAGCCAACTGCAGGACTTGAGTCTGTGCAACTGTTAATATCTGTGGGGGTCTGAGAACCAATTCTCCATAGATACCAACGCACAACTAGATATACAAAAAGCAATTGTAGTTTTATTCCCTAGAAATGAACATTCTGGAAATGAGATTAGGAAAACAATTTCATTGATAACAGCATCAAAAACAAAACAAAACAAAACAAAATAATGCTGGTAACTCCAAGAAATGAAGCAGAAGATATATTCTGAAAACAATAAGAGTATTGGAAGAAATTTAAGAGAACCTAAACAAATAGAAGTATACCACATGTTCTTTAATATGGGAAGAACGTAGTATTATCAAGATGGCAACACTTAAAATTCATTGAAAACCTTAATATAATCGAGATGGTAGTATTCCTTAAGTTGATCTACAGATTCTTTAATTTCTATCACAATTCAAGTTGCTTTTGTTCCCGGAAACCAACAAGCTGACTCTAAAATTCATATGGAAATAGAAAGGATTCAGAATAACCAAAGCCATTTTGTAAAAAGAAGAGCAAAGTAGTACTCCCACTCCCATATTTCAAATTTTACTACAAATCAACAGTAATGAAGACTCTATGGACTGGCATGGAATAGATATATAGGTCAATGGACCAGAACTGAGAATCCAGATGTCAACTGATTTTTGACAAGGGTGCTAAGATAATTTAATGGGAAAAAGAGTCTCTTTTATTTTTTAACCAACAGAATTTTATTTCATTAAGCATGAAGTTACATTCACATTTGTCTACACACACAGTCAGTAAGGAAACAAAAACTATCAGCTTTCTTGCTGTAGTACCATATGTTCAGTGGCGGGCTCAGTTAAAGGCAGAGTCAACCCTGACGGGGACTCGAGATCAGTCACAACTACTTGGGAGGAGAACACAAAGACTGCCAGCTTTCTTGCTGTGGTGCCAGGTGTTCAGTGGCAGGCTCACTTGAAGGTGGAGTCAACCCTGACGGGGACTCCAGATCAGTCACAAATAGTTAGTGGAGAAAACAAAGACCGCCAGCTTTTTTGTTGTGGTGCCAAACGTTCAGTGGCAGGCTCACTTGAAGGCGGAGTCAACCCTGATGGGGACATGACATCAGTCACAACTACTTGGGAGGAGAACACAAGGACCACCAGATTTCTTGCTGTGGTGCCAGATGTTCAGTGGCAGGCTCACTGGAGGTGGAATCAACCCTGACGGGGACTTGAGATCAGTCACAACTACTTGGGAGACACAAAGACAGCCAGCTTTCTTGCTGTGGTGCCGGATGTTCAGTGGCAGGGTCACGTGAAGGTGGAGTCAACCCTGACGTGGACTCGAGATCAGTCACAACTACTTGGGAGAAGAACACAAAGACCGCCAGCTTTCTTGCTGGGGTGCCGGATGTTCAGTGGCAGGCTCACTTGAAGGTGGAGTCATCCCTAACAGGGACTCGAGGTCAGTCACAAATACTTGGGAGGAGAATATAAAGACCACCAGCTTTCTTGCTGTGGAGTCAGATGTTCATTGAGTGGGAGGATCAATTGAAGGCATAGTGAACCATGATGTATACTCAAGATCTGTGCAAAGTACTTGGGAGGAGAACATAAAGGCCACCAGCTTTCTTGCTGGGGTGCCAGATGTCAACTGGCAGGCTCACTTGAAGGTGGAGTCAACCCTGATGGGGACTCGAGATCAGTCACAACGGCTTGGGAGGAGAACACAAAGACCGCCAGCTTTCTTGCTGTGGTGCCAGATGTCAAGTGTCAGGCTCACTTGAACGTGGAGTCAACCCTGACCGGGACTCAAGATCAGTCAAAACTATGTGGGAGGAGAATACAAAGACCGCCAACTGCATTGTGGTGGTGTCGGATGTTCAGTGGCAGGCTTACGTGAAGGCAGAATCGACCATGATGGGGACTCGAGATCAGTCACAACTACTTGGGAGGAGAACACAAAGACCACCAGTTTTTGTTGTGGTGCTGGATGTTCGGTGGCAGGCTCACATGAAGACAGAATCAACCCTGATGGGGACTCACAATTAGTCACAACTCCTTGGGAGGAGAAGACAAAAACCACAAGCTTTCTTGCTGTGGTGCCAGGTGTTCAGTGGCAGGCTCACTTGAAGGCAGAGTCAACCCTGATGGGGACTCAAGATCAGTCACAACTACTTGGAAGGAGAACACAAAGTCCACCATCTTTCTTGCTGTGGTGCCAGGAGTTCAGTGGCAGGATTACTTGAAGGCAGAGTCAACCCTGATGGGGACTTGAGATCAGTCACAACTACTTGGAGGGGAATGCAAAGACAAAAACCACCAGCTTTCTTGCTGTGGTGCCAGGTGTTCTGTGGCAGGCTCACTTGAAGGTGGACTCAACCCTGATGGGGACTCAAGATCAGTCACAAATAGGGGAGAAAACAAAGACCACCAGCTTTCTTGCTGTGGTGCCAGATGTTCAGGGGCAGGGTCACTTGAAGGCGGAGTCAACCCTGAAGGGGACATGACATCAGTCACAACTACTTGGGAGAAGAACACAAAGACCACCAGTTTCTTGTTGTGGTGCCGGATGTTCAGCGGCAGGCTCACTGGAGGTGGAATCAACCCTGACGGGGACTCCAGATCAGTCACAACTACTTGGGAGACACAAAGACAGCCAGTTTTCTTGCTGTGATGGCGGGTGTTCAGTGACAGGGTCACGTGAAGGTGGAGTCAACCCTGATGTGGACTCGAGATCAGTCACAACTACTTAGGAGAAAAACACAAAGACCACCAGTTTTCTGGCTGGGGTGCCGGATGTTAAGTGCAGGCTCACTTGTAGGCAGAGTCAACCCTGATGGGGACTCAAGATCAGTCAAAACTACGTGGGAGGAGAACACAAAGGCTGCCAGCTTTCTTGCTGGGGTGCTGGATGTTCAGTGGCAGGCTCACTTGAAGGTGGAGTCAACCCTGATGGGGACTCAAGATCAGTCACATCCACTTGGGAGGAGAATACAAAGACCACAAGCTTTCTTCCTGTGGTGCCAGATGTTCAGGGGATGGCTCACTTGTAGGCGGAGTCAACCCTGATGGGGACTCAAGATCAGTCACAACTACTTGGAAGGAGAACACAAAGTCCACCAGCTTTATTGCTGTGGTGCCGGGTGTTCAGTGGCAGGATTACTTAAAGGCAGAGTCAACCCTGATGGGGACTTGAGATCAGTCACAACTACTTGGAAGGAGAACACAAAGTCCACCAGCTTTATTGCTGTGGTGCCGGGTGTTCAGTGGCAGGATTACTTAAAGGCAGAGTCAACCCTGATGGGGACTTGAGATCAGTCACAACTACTTGGAGGGGAATGCAAAGACAAAACCCACCAGCTTTCTTGCTATGGTGCCAGGTGTTCAGTGGCAGGCTCACTTGAAGGCAGAGTCAACCCTGACGGGGACTCAGGATCAGTAACAAGTACTTGGAAGAACACAAAGTCCGCTAGCTTTCTTGTGGTTCTGGATATTCAGTGGCAAGATCACATGAAGGCAGAGTCAACCATGACGTGGACTCAAAATCAGTCACAACTACTTGGGAGGAGAACACAAAGACTGCCAGCTTTCTTGCTATGATGCCAGATGTTCAGTGGCAGGCTCACTTGAAGGCAGAGTCAATCCTGACGGGGACTCGAGGTCAGTCACAACTACTTGGTAGAACACAAAGTAGTTGGGACTGACCTCGAGTCCCTCTCAGGGTTGACCCACCCTTCAAGTGAGCCTGCCACTGGACATCTGGCATCAGAGTAAGAAAGCTGGCAGTCTTTGTGTTCTCCTCCCAAGTAGTTGTGACTGATCTCCAGTCAGACTGATCGTACTGCCAGCCTTCTTTCTGTGATTCTGGATGTTTAGTGGCAGGCTCACTTGAAGGCAGAGTCAACCCTGTCACGGACTTGAGATCAGTCAGAACTATTTGGGAGGAGAACACAATCACCAGATTTCTTGCTGTGATGCTGGATGTTCAGTGGCCGGCTAACTTAAAAGCACAGTCAAACCTGACAGGGACTCGAGATCAGTCACAAGTACTTGGGAAGAGAACGCATAGACCACAGCTTTCTTGTGGTGGTGCCAGATGTTCAGTGGCAGGCTCACTTGCAGGTAGAATCAACCCTGATGGGGACTTGAGATCAATCAAAGGTACTTGGTGGGAGAGCTCAAAGACCACCAGCTTAATTGCTGTGGTGCTGAATGCTCAGCGGCAGGCTCACTTGAAGGTGGAGTCAACCCGATGGGGACACGAGATCAGTCACATACTGGGGAGGAGAACACAGACCACCAGCTTTGTCATTGTGGTGCCAGATGTTCAGTGGCAGGCTCACTTGAAGGTGGAGTCAACCCTGATGGGGACTCGAGATCAGTCACAACTATTTGGGAGGAGAACACAAAGACCACCAGCTTTCTTGCTGTGGTGCCAGATGTTCTGTGGCAGACTCACTTGAAGGTGGAGTCAACCCTGATGGGGACTCCAGATCAGTCACAACTACTTGGGAGGAGAGCACAAAACCCACCAGCTTTCCTGCTGTGGTGCCAGGTGTTCAGTGGCAGGCTCACTTGAAGATGGAGTCAACCCTGATGTGGACTCGAGATCAGTCACAACTACTTGGGAGAAGAACACAAAGACCGCCAGCTTTCTTGCTGGGGTGCCGGATGTTCAGTGGCAGGCTCACTTGAAGGTGGAGTCATCCCTAACAGGAACTTGAGATCAATCACAAATACTTGGGAGGAGAATATAAAGACCACCAGCTTTCTTGCTGTGGAGTCAGATGTTCATTGAGTGGGAGGATCAATTGAAGGCATAGTGAACCATGATGCATACTCAAGATCTGTGCAAAGTACTTGGGAGGAGAACACAAAGGCCGCCAGCTTTCTTGCTGGGGTGCCAGATGTCAAGTGGCAGGCTCACTTGAAGGTGGAGTCAACCCTGATGGGGACTCGAGATCAGTCACAACGGCTTGGGAGGAGAACACAAACACCACAAGCTTTCTTGCTGTGGTGCCGGATGTTCAGTGTCAGCCTCAATTGTAGGCGGAGTCAACCCTGACGGGGACTCGAGATCAGTCACAACTGCGTGGGAGGAGAATACAAAGACCGCCAACTGTATTGTGGAGGTGTCAGAGGTTCAGTGGCAGGCTTACGTGAAGGCAGAATCGACCATGATGGGGACTCGAGATCAGTTACAACTACTTGGGAGGAGAACACAAAGAGCCCAGGTTCTTGTTGTGGTGCTGGACGTTCGGTGGCAGGCTCACATGAAGACACAATCAACCCTGATGGGGACTCACGATTAGTCACAACTACTTGGGAGGAGAAGACAAAAACCACGAGCTTTCCTGCTGTGGTGCCAGGTGTTCAGTGGCAGGCTCACTTGAAGGCAGAGTCAACCCTGATGGGGACTCAAGATCAGTCACAACTACTTGGAAGGAGAACACAAAGTCCACCAGCTTTATTGCTGTGGTGCCAGGTATTCAGTGGCAGGATTACTTGAAGGTGGAGTCAACCCTGATGGGGACTCAAGATCAGTCACAACTACTTGAGAGGAGAACACAAAGACTGCCAGCTTTCCTGCTGGGGTGCCGGATGTTCAGTGGCAGGCTCACTTGAATGTGGAGTCATCCCTAACAGGGACTTGAGATCAGTCACAAATACTTGGGAGGAGAATGTAAAGACGACCAGCTTTCTTGCTCTGGAGTCGGACGTTCATTGAGTGGGAGGCTCACTTGAAGGCAAAGTGAACCATGATGCATACTCAAGATCTGTGCAAAGCACTTGGGAAGAGAACACAAAGGCCACCAGCTTTCTTGCTGTGGTGCCAGATGTCAAGTGGCAGGCTCACTTGAAGGTGGAGTCAACCCTGATGGGGACTCGAGATCAGTCACAACTGCTTGGGAGGAGAACACAAAGACCGCCAGCTTTCTTGCTGTGGTGCCAGGTGTTCAGTGGCAGGCTCACTTGTAGGCAGAATCAACCCTGACGGGGACTCGAGATCAGTCACAACTACTTGGGAGGAGAAGACAAAAACTACAAGCTTTCTTGCTGTGGTGCCAGGTGTTCTGTGGCAGGCTCACTTGAAGGCAGAGTCAACCCTGATGGGGACTCAAGATCAGTCACAACTACTTGGAAGGAGAACACAAAGTCCACCAGCTTTCTTGCTGTGGTGCCAGGTATTCAGTGTCAGGCTCACTTGTAGGCAGAATCAACCCTGACGGGGACTCGAGATCAGTCACAACTACGTGGGAGGAGAATACAAAGACCGCCAACTGTATTGTGGTGGTGTCAGATGTTCAGTGGCAGGCTTACCTGAAGGTGGAGTCGACCATGATGGGGACTCGAGATCAGTTACAACTACTTGGGAGGAGAACACAAAGAGCCCAGTTTCTTGTTGTGGTGCTGGACGTTTGGTGGCAGGCTCGCATGAAGACAGAATCAACCCTGATGGGGACTCACGATTAGTCACAACTACTTGGGAGGAGAAGACAAAAACCACCAGCTTTCTTGCTGTGGTGCCAGGTGTTCAGTGGCAGGCTCACTTGAAGGTGGAGTCATCCCTAACAGGGACTTGAGATCAGTCACAAATACTTGGGAGGAGAATGTAAAGACCACCAGCTTTCTTGCTGTAGAGTCGGACGTTCATTGAGTGGGAGTCTCACTTGAAGGCATAGTGAACCATGATGCATACTCAAGATCTGTGCAAAGCACTTGGGAGAACACAAAGACCACCAGCTTTCTTGCTGTGGTGCCAGATGTTCAGTGGCAGGCTCACTTGAAGGCGGAGTCAACCCTGAAGGGGACATGACATCAGTCACAACTACTTGGGAGGAGAACACAAGGACCACCAGCTTTCTTGCTGTGGTGCCGGATGTTCAGTGGCAGGCTCACTGGAGGAGGAATCAACCCTGATGGGGACTCCAGATCAGTCACAACTACTTGGGAGGAGAATACAAAGACCGCCAGCTTTCTTGCAGTGGTGCCAGATGTTCCGTGGCAGGCTCACTTGAAGGCAGAGTCAACTCTGACTGGGAGTTGAGATCAGTAACAAATACTTGGGAGGAGAATATAAATACTGCCAGCTTTCTTGCTGTAGTGTCGGATGTTCATTCTGAGGTAGGCTGACTTGAAGGCAAAGTAAACCCTGATGGTTACTCGGGTCTGTCAGTGTACTTGGGAGAACACAGAGATCACCAGCTGACCTGCTGTGCTGCCGGATGTCCAGTGGCAGGCTCACTTGAAGGTGACATCACCCCTGACAGGGACTCCTGATCAGTCACAACTGCTTGGGAGGAGAACACAAAGACCACCAGCTTGCTTGTTGTGGTGCCGGATGTTCAGTGGCAGGCTCACCTGAAGGCAGATTCAACCCTGTCAGGGACTCGAGATCAGTTAGAACTATTTGGGTGGAGAACATAACCACCAGGTTTCTTGCTGTGTTGAGGGATGATCAGTGGCAGGCTCACTTGAAGGCAGAGTCAACCCTGACAGGGACTCGAGATCAGTCACGTCTGCTTGGGAGGAGAATACAAAGGCCGCCAGCTTTGTTGTTGTGATGTCACATGTTCAGTGGCAGGCTCACTCTAAGTTGGAAACAATCTTAATGGAGACTCAAGGTCAGTAACAACTACTTCGGAGGAGAACACGAGGTCTGCCAGCTGTCTTGCTGTTGTTTTGGATGTTCAATAGCAGGCTTATTGGAAGGCAGAAGTATCTTGAAGGGAACTCGGGATCAATCAGAATGAGTTTTGTTCAGTAGCAGGGTCATTAGAAGATGGAATCAACCCTGCAAGGAACTCGCTTTTACCTTCAATATTTGGGGGTTGGGGGAAAAAAGCCAGGTCTTGGTGGAAGATTTGGAGGAAAACCCCTGGGTGGATAGGCATTCCTCACTGCGAATGGAGCATATGGTGGACCTGCGAAATCGCTTGGTGGAAAATAATGTGGAGAAACTCCAAACTGGGATCCCGGAGGAGGTGGGGGGAAAGGTGCTCCTCTTCTCATGTCGGTAACGTTTGTGTAATGCTCTCTGCCAAATCCTGCGTTTGGAACATCAACTGCAGAAGGATATTTCTGTAAAAATTTGAATTTCATCTCTGTGTCAGCTAATTTGTGTCTGTACTTAGCATTTTCTTTCCTTAATCCATTGATGTTTATTCCAGCAGTCCGAGCTGCCAACCAATTGTCATGTGCTTTTTTCTTAAGGATTAAAATCTGATCTTGATGAGAAAGAATCATTCTTTCCAACTCCTGTTGAAGACGTTGGGCTTGCTTTCTATACTTGTCCAGCTGGTCAGTGGTATAGTTGATATTTTCATCTTCTTTAGAACGTTTCTCTTGTCTCTCTAACTGGTAATTTTCCTCTACAGTGAATGTTTTGTAAAGTCTCCTTGTCGTTTCTTCATGTAATTCAGTCATTACTTCAAGTTTCTGTTGAAGCTTCTGATTCTCACATTCAAAATCTTTGTTTTCTGACTGCAAAGATGCTTGTTCAGATTGAAGATGTTTAATATGCTCCATAAGCTGCTTCTCTGTTTTATCAGTTTCAGACAACTGAATATTAATTTGGTTCCTTTCTCCTTCTAAACTTTTCAAAGAAGCATTTAAGTTAGCAGCATGAATCAGTTTCTTCAAAGCTCCTTTCGGAGGACCAGCTAAGGAAGCGCCACTCTCTGATTCCCTCTTCATTTCTACTTTCGAGTTATGATCGTCCATCACGTCTTCTCCAAGCACAGCAGCCCAATCTTTCATTTTCAGCAACTGTTTAGTCAGCGTCTTGATGCGCTCGTCTTTGTCATTTAGAACTTGTTCTGTGTGTACTTTGGAGTCTTCAAATATTATTTTCTGTTTATTAAGTTCACTCACTTGTTCTTTCCATACTTCAGCTTCTTGCAAAAGATGTTTCTGGCTTTCCTGAAGTTGAGAATTTTCATTTAAAGCATCTTTTATCACTATCTTCAGTTGTTCACCATTCATTTGAAATACGTTCAAGGGCATTTTGGCTTCAGCTAGTTGGGATTTCAGGGATTTTGACAGATCTTCTAGAGATTGTCTTATTTCTGAAGTATCCGCCATCAACTGATGTTGTCTAGAATGTTTGTATTTCTCTTCCTTTAACTCTTTTTTTAGATACTGGATTTCGTCCTCCATTTCAGAAATGGACCTGTTCAGCTTTTCACAGGCTGCCTCCAAACTTTGTGCTTCTGCTGCCTTTTTCTCAAAGCTAACGTCCTGTAAAGATGACTCTCTTTCATAGCCTTCATAGCTTTTTTGTAGAAAACTAAATTTTTCAAGTAATTTACATTTTTCTGTAATTTGCTCAGAAAGCTCTTCAGCAAGCTTCTTCTCTCTTCCCACATATCGCCGACTCCTGACGGATCTAAAACCTCGCCACAAAAAAAGGGGAATAGCAACAAACCCGATAACACCTGCCCATACCACTAATTCCCACGGAAAACCACCAGAATCTGATACCATGCTTTGCAGCAGCGCCGCCACAATCCCGTGTGGCTTCTCCATGGCCAGCCCCAGGTAGGGCTCGGGAGCGGCCCCAGGCTCCTACATCGCGCCGAGGCTGTTGTGGTGGTCGCCGCAGTAACCCCGGCACTTGGAATCAGTAGCCTTCAGTCTGGAACTGGAGCGGACCACCGCGGAGCCGGCCGCGGGGGGAGCTGGGGGGATGGGCGGTGGGTGGGTGCAGGGCACTGGAGAGCAGGCAGCCCCCGCCTGGAACCCAGAGCCACACGCGGCAACCGGAGCAGACCACCGCGGAGCCGGCTGCGGGGGGAGCTGGGGGGATGGGGACACCCACAGGCCTCCCAGGCCCACGCTGCCCACCCCGACTCCCGTGTCACACTTTACATCTTCAGGTGGCGCAGGTCCGGGCCTGACCCCCATTTACCTTTTTTTTTTTTTATTGGTAGTACCATATTGTGTTAATTAGCTTTTTAATAATAAGAAGATTTGCCAAGAAGAGACTGCAGATTTATGATTCTTCAAAATTGCCTTGGCCATGATTGACATTTTGCTCTTCTATGTGAATCCTACTATCAACATGTGAAGTTTCATTTAAAAAACCATTTTGGCTATTTTTTGTTTGTTTTTAGAAACAGGGTCTCACTCTGTCACCCAGGCTAGAGTGCAGGGGTGCACAGCTCACTGCAGCCTCAAAACCCTGGCCTCAAGAGCTCCTCCCACCTCAGCCTTCCAAGTAGCTAGGACTACAGGTGTGTGCCCCGACAGCGAGACATTTTGGTGTTTTGAATTGCCTTATATTTACAGGTGATTTGGGACAAATTTCCTTTTTGCATCATGAAGGTAACATTTTCCTTCTTTAAGATTCTCTTTTGTGTCCCGCACAAACATTTTGTAATTTTCTATGTTGATGTTTTGTGCATATTTTGTTTTTATTACTAGTTTTAAAGTAGCTTTTAAAAAATCACTTTTTTTTTTGACAGTGTCTCGCTGATGATAAGGCCCAGCCCTTCACAGGAGTGGCAGGAGGAGTTTGATCATATGATGCTAGCGAGAAAACATCCCTCATAAAGTGAAAATGACGTAATAGAACGATGTGGTCCTGGTGGCCGAAGGCAGTTCCCCTCTTTCCCAGCACTCCTCCGTGCTCTTGGGAGCCATTAGTCATGGCCCATCCTCTCCTGCAATCCAGCCTTTAATTAACTCTGCTCTGCTGATGGTCTTGTTAGCAAACATGACAGCAGGTTAAAAGAGGGAAAATAATTATTAGACAATCAGTGCTTTCACATTAACCCAAATAAGAGCTTATGTTTGGCAGAGAAGCTTTCAGCAAATAGAAGACGGACAAGAGCCGCCTGACCACAGGAAGAGGCCCACGGCATCTTTTCTCCTTCCTGGAGTCTGAAAAATAAGACTGAATCCACAAAATGCCATATCCTATTTAGTATTCAGAAAAACAAAGGTGCTTAATTGCTACCTCCACTATCAAAATATACTCTGCTCTCAGTTTTCTGAGCTGTATTGTCGTACATGTCATTTCAACCTCCGGAAATCCTCTATGACTGGCAGCATGTGGACCTGCCCTCCTTTAGGTAAACTGATGTTCATTGAGCTAATACTTTTATGTAGCTTCTATGTGCCAGGCCCTGGGCTAGACCTGGAAACACCACGTGGAGAAGACAGCTCAGTCCCAGACCTCAGGGTGAGGCTTGAGCTGCAAACGTCTCATCTTTAACGAAGGAGCCGGGAGGGGAGCACTGAAGGCTCAGTGCCTGGTTGCCCCGTGTTCAGGCTCTGCAGCTGTGGGCAAGATTCAGGCTTACCGCCCCAGCTTCCTCGTCTGTAAAATGGGGATAGTAGTCCCTGCCTCTTAGAGTTACTGAGGGAGTGAATCCGTTGATACATACGAGGCCCGTGGAATGATGCCTGGCACTCCTCAAGTAAAAAATAAATACCAGCTATTCATCATCAACATCATTGTTGCCAGTGTTGGTTTTCCGACATGGTAACTCTTTCCATAAGATTCAGTTGAGTCCTGACAGCAAAGCAAAGCTGTACTGACGTGGCTGAACAGAAATTATTTCAACACTTTCTTTTAAAAGCTGAGTGCTTTAAAAAAAAAAAATCAGGCTTTATTTATCTGTCAAATGATTTGTAATTGAATTCGATTACTCATTTTTTCCCGTGAATGAGATAAACAATGCTTGCTTAGACAGCAATCTTAAAATATTTGGTCAAAAATATAAATGTCATCAAATAACCCAGGAAGTGACTCTCAAAATAAAATACACTTCCAGAAACTTTTTACCATCCATTCAGAACAAAAGAAAGGATTCTCTCAATTATGCCAATTTACACATGATAAGTAAATGGCAAGAACCTCAGTGACAACCTGCGATGCTTTTCGGAGGTCTGCGTACAAAGCGACGAACGCGCTCCTGGAGTAAAGACGTCCCCTCCTGGTCTCCCTAAGTGATACTGACAGGAGGCCAGCAACCTAGAATCGAGAACTTTGAATCCCTGATCCCTGAAGAATTCACTGATAGCTGAAGAATTCACCGACCCCAATCTGTTTACCAGGTTCGTCTCCAAAGCCCTGACATGACTTGTCCGAGCTCAGGGCAGCAGCCAGCGAACCTCCCTGGGCGGGTTCAGAGTTTTGCAGACAGTCCTGCGGGTCTTTCTGAAGCTCAAGAGTATCCTACACTCCTCAGTAGTGAGGGGACCTAGCCCAGTCACAGTCTCAACGTTTACAATTGTTTGTTTTGATCGTATGTTTATGTTTGTATTTCTAACACAGATAATGAAAAGGTGACTCTTTTCTACCTGGATGTATTACACAATTTTGTGACTTTCTTTTTAGACCTGCAAGCTCAGAGGCACCTTGGTGATCCCTCAGGCTGAGTTTTTTCTTTGTGTCTCTGTTTTCTAGAAGAGCTGAGAGCACAAGAAATCTGGGAGTTAGGGAAGATATCGGGAGTGGAAAAGGAATGAGTGGGTCTGATGGAGCTGCCCGACTGTCACCTCCATCTAAATGTGGGTCCCACTAACCACAGGGCTGGAGCCATTTCAATCCAGGCAAGCTCAGGTTTTCAGTTCAGTCTCCACCAGCTGCACCATGAAATAATCACACTTTCCTCTTGAGAAGGTGGAATGGAGGCCAACTAGTCCTACCTGAAATATTTTAGTGTCTTTCATGCTCAAGTGATCAGGAGAGGCAAAGAATAGGGCAATTCCAACAGTGAGGGCAAGAAGATTGCCTGGTGTGTTCGGTGGCTAGTTCCTTTCTTTTATTCTCATTTTTAGATGGAGCAATTACCATATTTCCCGTAGCCCTTTCAAGTTTCCATCACAATTGATGGATTTAAGGTGTTAAAAATAATTCTCTAATGGTTAAAGCATCACCGAGATCAGAGCACAAACTGCCATTTCCGCCTGGAAGGGTTTCCTGCGTTTAACCTAGGAGCCCTCAGTCCTCACCACAAGGTGGGCGGTTAGACCCCCAGAGGGAAGAAAACCACAGGCATCACTGAGAACGCAGCGCACAAGCGTGCGTCAGGAGGATGGTCTGTTCTTGGGACTGGCATTGCTTGAGAAACAAAGACTTTAACTCCTTGTTCATATCTAATGACATTCACGGAAAGTCAGAAGCAAAGTTTCCCGGCCAGGGAAGACTCGCGGCACGAGACTGAAAGAGAGCTTCGAAACGATCTTGAAAATTAAAGTAATCCATCCTCACTGCTCAGGTAATTGACATGCCCTACACTTCAGCTGTCAGTGTTCCACATGGAAAACCCGCAGGCACCAGAGGCGTCTCCTCAGAAACAAATCCCCAGGCCACGATTCCAAAATGAAGACACCACTGCAGCAGCAGTGCCAAGCTGGGGAGGGCAAGGGTGGCTGGGGAGCCTGGTGTGGGCCGCTCCTCCCACTCCACACCCAGGGAAGCGCCTGCGGGCCGGGGGGCACTGGGGCCGCTGGGGCGCTGTGGCGAGGAGCAGCATGGGGAGGGGACAGGCGCAGCCCCCCAAGGAAGCCGCCCCTGGGGAGATGGGAGCACAGCCAGGCTGGCAGGGAGGCTTCCCACAGGACAGATGGAGCTGCCATGTGTCACTGATCATTAAACACACTCATTTTCAACACCCGAGCCTCTCTAGAGTCAGCGTGATGGTTATGGACGATGGGGAGGTGGTCGTGACTGGACATCCTTGCTCCTCACTAGTGACCTTGGCGAGGCTGCCGTTCCCTCCCCTGAGCCCTGGGCTTCGCCCCGCAGCGGCTTCAGCCGGCAGGGGAAGGGGCATCTCAGGCACTCTGCGCCTCCCAGATCAAAAAGAAGAGCCACAGGGTGGGGCCCGACACGGACCCTTGGGCCAGAGCCTCTGGGATGAGGACTTCTGCGCTCTGGGCTCTCCAGGGTCTTGGCCGCAAGTTAGGAACGCGGAGGGACTTGATTGCTTCCCCGTGACTCCCTCACCAGACAACCGCGCCCCGCAGCGCTTTCTCCCACAGGTCGCATCCAGTTCCGTAAATAAATGCAAGTCCTGGTTGTTGGCTGAAAACATTTGGTGGAAGCCTCCAGGTAAGATCAAAGAAAGCGAATGTCAGGCCTGTGAAACTGTCCTCAGGGTGGGAGGGAAGCCCTGGAGGCCTGGCGGGTGCTCTGTTAAAAAGTGCATGTCAGCCAAGCCCTCAGGGACACAGCAGACTTGTGCAGAAGCCACCCCTCACCCAAGGTGACCCAGCCTCCCAGACTCTCCCTGTGTTAGACTCTCCCTAGGTTAGCTGTGAAGCTCTTCCGTCCCAGGCAATCCAGACGGCGGCTCACTCCATCATCAGGGACCCCAAGGAACCAGGACCTGGTGTCCCACCATGCTCCAGGGAACCCCTGCTTTCCCACCACTCACAGCTTCCTTTTCCTGCTTTCACAGGGGTGACATTTGACAACCTGGGCCTGAATTAGCCCTTACTCTTTCTGTAAGAGAAATATTTAAGAAGTCTGAATGGTCAGAAAGATTTGACTCAGTTTCTCTGGCACCATGTTTTGTGACGAAACAGGAAGCTGTGGTGCCCATCTCCTCATCCATGGCTCTTAGCTGCAGTCATATGTAGGACTCACTCCAATTATCAAAGCAATTAAGGGCTGAGGAACACATGACTCCTCCTTCAGATCTTTCATACTACATTACTCTGATTGAACTCTGCTTTAGTCCAGGAAAGGGGCCCAATAAGGGCCCCTAGAAGAGAGGAAGAAAACTGAAGAGACTGAGCAAAAGAAGGTCAAGGGTAAAAGCGCATTTTCCTATACTAACAACCGTGAGCAACATTAACGCAGCCCTCTGAGGGAGGCACTACCACCCTCCTCATTTTATAGACAGGGAACCTGAGGCACAGAGGAAGTGAGTCATTTGCATACACTCTCAGGTCCGAACGAGATTGGTGTCACACACAGGCTGCCAGCAACCAACGCTCCCACCCCTGGACTTCACCCCAAATGGCCCAAAATAAAGCGTTCTTCCCCACACCACTGGCTTTGTCCTGGGGGAGCCCCTGAGCTCACCTCAGAAGCAGCCTCCTCCCTGCTCATGGAGTTTCCAAATTGATATTCAGCCAATACCCAATCAATACTTGTTACAGGAGAAAACCGAGCGAAGCTTGCAGTTGTATCCGTGGTCTTCAGCCGGGGTCTTCAAACATAGCACTCAGAGCACTGAGTTAGAAGATAATCATGTGTCTACATGCAGTGGCTCGCGCCTGTAATCCCAGCACTGTGAGAGGCTGAGGCAGGCGGATCCCCTGAGGTCAGGAGTTCAAGACTAGCCTGACCAACATGGTGATACCCCATCTCTACTGAAAATACAAAAATTAGCCAGGTGTGGTGGTGCATGCCTGTAATCCCAGCTAATTGGATGGCTGACGCCGGAAAATGGCTTGAACCCAGAAGGTGGATGTTGCAGTGAGCTGAGATTGCACCACACACTCCTGCCTGGGCAACACAGTGAGACTCCATCTCAAAAAAAAAAAAAAAAAAAAAAAAAAAAAATCACCTGTGTGTGTGTGTGTTCACTTAACCGGAAGTTTTTTTTGTTTGTTTGTTTGTTTTTTTAGTAATTATAAAGATGAAACTTTTCTTTTGATGTAAACATTGACCGTTGAAAGACATTTTCATAGACTGGCTTTTAAAAGTCAGTGTTAAAAAAAAAAAACTTTTAAAAAGTCAGTGTTGCTCAACATTGAACAATTGTAAGGGGATCCTTACACGACTCAGGTTTGAGACTCCAGGCACCACTGCACCCCCCGCCCGCGCTGAGGGCTGGCATTCAGCCACCCCTTCCCGTGTCTGTGCAGCCAGCCCGCCTCACCAGGAGGAGCTCCGCCTCCTCGTTTCATGGGAACACTGCATTTGGAGGATAAATAAAACCCAGCATGTTGCACGTACATCCTTTACCAAGCCCAGGCTCCAGCAATGGTGGGAGAGGATTAGCCGCTTTTGTGGAAAACTGTTTGCTGAATCAAAAGCAAAAACAACTAGATGACTAAATCGCTTCACATCTTGCTGGGCGGCAGAAGCTGTCACGTCAATGCCAATTTATTTTATCCAGAGGGCAAACGTGTCCACTTCAGAAGCCCTGGGATTTGGGTTTGCTGTCACTTCCTTCTGCCCTCAGCGTGGACGGCAGCTGCCGCCCCGTGGGGATTTTCGCTTTAGCTGCAGACGCTGGAAGCGGCTCTGAGGCATCCCTGTGGTCAGGTGGCAGCCTGCAGAGTCGGCTTCCTGGGACCCTCTGCTTGGTAACCAACTCATCCTCTTCCTGCTTGAGGGAAGAAGACCAAATTAGGAGCAGCTGCTTCCACTTCCAATCTAACAACGTAGGAGTCTGTTCGGCCAACTGTGTTTCACGAGCTTGCCAGCGCCTCCTTCGTTATAGAGACAGAGGGTTCGGCCCCCCCGGACAGAAGTGATGCCGCAGTGATGAGCTTTATGCCGTTTAACTAAATGGAAGGATGACTGGGTGAGGCATGTTGATTTAGAAATCAGACAGCTTCTCAGGTTTACCAAGGCTCCTGAAAACATGAATGTCTGGCAACCGTAGACATCTGTTCTCTAAAACACCCTTCATGGACTTTAAAGACGACCTCTCTTTCGAAGTCTCTGCTGCGTTTATTCTGGGTCATCACGCAACACCGCTGGTGAGGCCTCGATCTTCCCTTCCTCCTCCGTCAGGGACTGCGAAGGAAACAGCAACACACCTTCACCAAAATGCGGGCAAATTCATGTCCATAACGAGCAAAGGAGGGTGAGTGAATATCCCTCGGATGTCCCCAGCAGGGCACCGGGCTGCCTGGGGAAGAGAGAAAATCCCCCGTCCTGTGAGCTGAGGAAGCAGGTGGGTAGGACCTGCATTGAAGACGGGATCCCAGGCAGGGGGGACCCCGGGCCCTTCTCTTGGGGAGCAGAGAGCAGCACGTGCTGTGCTGGCTACACACTAGTCAGCACAAACCCAGAAATGAGAGATTAGCCGTCTGACAGCAAAGCTGAAGAATAAACCTCTGGTATTTATGAGGACGTTTTAGAACGGTGAGTAATGGAGAAATGTCTGCTCTTGTGAGCCAGGAAGGCTGAGCTGCAGGGAGCTGCAGCTTACAGACAGGAAAGCAAAGGACCATTAGTGGGCAGGGGTCAAAACCTACTGCTGATGGGTGGCTCCTTCCCAGAGGGCAGACAGCTGGGGTATTTTTTTTTTTTTTTTTCACGATGTCCGGCAAGAGCTTAAAGCATCCACAAGAGAAGATGGCCTCATTTCGGTAAGTGCCAGAAAAAGCACATCAGGTGAGTCAAGTTTGAAATCACGCCTAAGGTACGTTTCAGGACGTGATGACTAGTTCGTAGGATATCAGGCTCCTCTAGGTCTTCTGAATGCTTCCTCATCAGGGGACATCCCAGCTGTGTGGGCTGAGGCAGATCTTGTTCAGCCTGGGAATGAGAGTGAGCTGATCACTTCCACCTGCCGGGGCCACGGAAACGTGGAATTGTTGCTACTGATACAGGACCTTTTCAGTAACTTGAGTCTGGCTTACCCTGCTGTACAACACTTTCCCCTGGAACTTTCATCTTACACTGAAGGGGCTGAGGCTGAACATGGACATGAAGTGAGTATCGTATCTGAAAGTGAAGTCCAGGCCTCTTGACAGACAGCGTTTTCCTGGAACTCATTCGGGCAGACTCCCAGAGCACTGCTGCTGTTGGAAGGCAGACAAACCTCTATGACAGTTCTTCAGGATTGACATTGACGTACGTGTTGTCAGGCCCGAGGGCTCTCTGTGCACCTGGCTTAGAACATCTGGATAGCAAATGCATGAAGCATCTGGGCTCCTGAGCAGGGCATACCTACCGGTCACAAGGTGGCTGCAGCCTGGTGACCACCTCGTCCGCAGCCACCCTTCCCCATCACCTTTGCCACTTCCACAGCCACCCGTCCCCATCACCTTTGCCACTGCCCCGCCCTGTGCCCATGGCCTTGCTTCTCCTCTGCCCGGGATGTCCTTTAATGAAATTGCAGGTGCTGAATGTGGAGTGGAATCGCTCCCCGAAATCTTGTGACTTCACTTTGCTGAAAGGAGACAGAGGTGGATTGTAACATCGCTTCTCTTTGGAGGCTGACCCCTCTGCCTCCTGTAAGAAAGGCAAATATTTGCAAGCTCATGAAAGCTATTTAGTTCATTTTGAGAAGTTGAATTGCTTCCTGAAGTCTCGTGACTTCACTTTGCCAAAAGGCAACAGAAGTGGGCAGTGAATCATTTCTGTGTATTCAGCTGGGGCAGGATGGGGGAGGAGTTCTGATTTGCAGCATTTGCCAACTTTCAGGGTGCAAATGTTTCTCTCATGAAGACTTGAAGCTACGTTAACATCAGCCTCTCAAACTTCCTGAATGTTTAGCTGATAGGAGCCTGCTCCAGTGCACCTGACTTTGCACTGACCGGGGAGTGTGGTGCTCAAAAGACAGGCTCCTCCACCTGCCAGCTGTCGTGGAAGGCTCCCACCAGGGAAAGACCGCCACGCTGCGTGAGCACTGGGGGACCCACGGCACAGTCCAGAGATCGGCCTCATCAAATGAGCGTTTGGTTCGCCAAGTCACACGGTGTTTACAGTGCGCGTGGGCTGTTTGACCAACACAGACAGTGCCCTGTTTTCCTGTGAATTATAATGGAATTCTGATGGCAGAGTTATTTCAGACTTTTTTCTAAAAATGATGTTCATCTTCAAAGAAAGCAAAATGAGATCACAAAATCATAGAAATTGCCTTCTCTATGTTGAATATCACCAGATAAAAGGCATGCATGGCCTTTATGTTAAACCACAGGAGTACAAATCCAGGCACTGACGGGCGTTTGCACTCAGCCCATGGATTCTTCAAGAGCAATCGTGAAGTTAGATCACTCCACTTCACTGGAAACATCTTTCACAGACAGCAGAGCAAACACATGGTGTTTTTTTCTTGATGGAATGTGTAATGTGCTTTGTTAAAATCAATTAAGAATATCTGTGTTTACAACATATGACAAGACAACACGTGTTTGAAACATGAGGCAAGACCCCTTCCTCCCGCAGAGGAGCTTTCTAACGAGGCTCTCACCAGACCCCTGAGTAGGGGGAGTCCGTGAGGATGAGGATGAGCCGCTGGACTCTCCAGTGAACTGTGCGAGGCTAGGAGAATATGTTGGGAGTCCTGGGATCCATCTCTTGCCCAAACACTGAGTCACTGTGAGGCTGCGGGAAATGGCACGCACATGCCCGTCTGCCTCGTTTCTCCACCTTGCGGTGGGGCATGGTCACCTCTGTTTGCCCAGGTTAAGGAGGGGAAGGGGGAGCGCTGCAGAAATCCCCAAAGCTCACTGAATCCAGAGGCCCCGCCACCCGGGACTGTTGTCAGGTGCCTGGACAAGGGAAGCTGCTAAGGTGAGGACACGGCCCGCTCCGAGCCCGACTCCAGAGATGAGGACGCGGCCCGCTCTGAGCCGGATTCCGGGGATGAGGACGCGGCCCGCTCCGAGCCCGATTCCGGAGGGGCTTGGCTTCTGCAGGACTCAGTCATTACAGGGAGCCACAGTGACAGCCACACGCCAGGCCTGTGAGAAAAAGAAGAAAATGCCTCTGCCTGTGGCTTCCCCAACTTCCCGCAGAGGCTGCAAACGTGCAGATAAACAGGTCAGCATGTCAGTACCTGCTCTGAAGAAATGGGAAGAGTTCTTGCACCTGAAAATCACCCAGTCCCCCAGTTACCATCACACTGGCCTGCCATGGAGAACCCCGTTACCATCCAGTTACCATCACACTGGCCCGCCATGGAGAACCCCCAGTTACCATCCAGTTACCATCACACTGGCCCGCCATGAAGAACCCCCAGTTAGCATCACACTGGCCCGCCATGAAGAACCCCCAGTTACCATCACACTGGCCCGCCATGGAGAACCCCCAGTTACCATCACACTGGCCTGCCATGGAGAACCCCAAGTTACCATCACACTGGCCCACCATGGAAAACCCCCAGTTACCATCACGCTGACCCGTCATGGAGAACCCACAGTTACCATCACACTGGCCTGTCATGGAGAACCCCCAGTTACCATCACGCTGACCCATCATGGAGAACCCACAGTTACCATCACACTGGCCTGCCATGGAGAACCCCCAGTTACCATCACGCTGACCCGTCATGGAGAACCCACAGTTACCATCACACTGGCCTGCCATGGAGAACCCCCAGTTACCATCACGCTGACCCATCATGGAGAACCCACAGTTACCATCATGCTGACCCGCCATGCAAGCTTCCCAGTTATCATCATGATGGCCCACCATGAAAAATCCCCAGTTACCATTGCCCTAGCTCTCCACTCAAACCCCCTGATTACCATGTGCTGGCCCGCCATGCATATCCCCCAGATACCAGGCAGCTGGCCCACCATGCAAACCCTCCGGTTTACCAGGCACTGGCCCACCATGCTGTCCCATCCGTCTGCCTCGTGCATGCGCACACTCACCTGCTGTGACTTTTTCGGCCACAGGTGCTGCCCTGTGCACACACACACTCACACACTCTTGTTCCACTCACCGAGTTTCAGCCAATCACAGGCAGCAAACTATTCAAACCGTGTGCAAAGAGGGCAAAGGCTGAGCTATAACCGACCGGCTGTCTTTGTCCCTCCTGTTTTCTGTGCCTCGCTTTCCTTTTTTGTCAGTAAATCCTTTTCCTCCCAAGGCAGTGCCAGCGTCTCTCTGAGCCTACTCTTCTTCGGGGGCTGCCTAACTGGAGGAGCATTTTTTGCTCAATTACTCTGTTAATTTTTCTTTTCTTTTCCTTTTTTTTTAGACGGACTCTCACTCCGTTGCCCAGGCTGGAGGGCAGTGGCGCTAATCACAGCTCACTGCAGCCTCAACTCTCCCAGCGCAGGAGATTCTCCCACCTCAGCCTCCCAAGTAGCTGGGACTACAGGTGCGCACCACCACACCAGGCTGTTCTTTCTTTTTTTAATTTTTGGAGAGATGGTGTTTCTCCATGCTGCCAAGCTGATCTCAAACTCCTGGGCCCAAGCAAGCCTCCTGCCTCAGCCTCCCAAAGTGCTGGGATTACAGGCCTGAGCCACCCTGCCTGGCCTTGTCTAAGCTTTATCTTTTAACAATTGTCTCACAGACGTAACACCCGTAATTAGGAACATCATTCTGAAGCACAAAATTTAATTATATGAAGTGGAACTTAATTGAAAAGAAGACGTTCATTCTAATCTCACTGGGATATTCTGGGCTTTTTTTTACAACATGGGGTTTATGTGCTTAGGGGGCCAGATATTTTTTCTTTTTTTTACACAACCTGTTCATCACTAACAGAAGGGGCCAGAACTGCTGTTGTGAGAATTGTGTCACGAGGAAGAGATGCTTCATTTTTCTGTTCTCAAGAGAAACCACACTCCCTGCCCTCTCATCCGTGAGCCCACGTGTGGCGCTTCATCGTCGTGGGTTCACCCTGCAGATAATAACTGCTCCACGCAGCTTCAAATTTGCTGAAAGGCCCTGTTTTATCGACATATCAATGGTGCCTCTATGGAAATAAGTCTGCAATATTTGCAAGGATTTAAAATATACAACATTGCACTAGCAAAGCCTAGTGATCATGCAGTGACTTCTGTTCTGACAAAGACAGAGACGTAGACATCGGAGTGTGAATTGGGCCTTACCTGATGACTCCCTTTAAGTAGCTCTCCCAGCTGTGCAGCAGGAGCTACACACTGTCCGTTCTCTAGAATTGCTGCCTTCAAGGGCGGCCCTGAAGGCTGGTCACCTGCAGAGGTTCGTAGAGCATCAGTCCTGAAGCTGAAGGTCAGGAACTCACGTGCTCAAAGCTGCAATGCTCTGTCCAGTGCTGTGTGGTCTTCGGGGCTATTCACTAGCAAGCTTGTGCTGTTCTTTGGGGCTGGCCAGGGGTGGCGTTTCCTCTTCTTGTTGTTTAACCCTATGAAATGCTGCTGGGTTTCAAGATCCTCACCTAGAAAATGAAGGAGTCATTTTACATGGTCTCTAGGATTCCTCCTACCACAATTTGATGAAGTTAAAATTCTGTCTGAGAAAATGCAAATGATGGCACCTGAGACAGACGACAGGTCATGATTGCAGAGCTGGGGTGACAGACGGGTTCCAGTGGTGTTTCCTGGCATGGAGCTGGCCCCGGGAGCAGCCTGCGGAAGGGAGCAGAGACACAAAACCTCCTGTGACATGCCCCTGCCACTGGCCATGTATTTCTGCCTCTGGCAACAACCCCTGGGATGTCAGGGGTGCTTCTGAAAAAATAACCCCAGGAATCTCATCAAGTAATCCAAGTAACTCTGCCAGGAAAATGGCAAGGAAGAGAAAGCAACCAACGGGACAGCAGTGGAGCCAGCAGACCCTCCAGCATGGGTTAGAACGCTTTCAGCTTGGGTCTCCACGTAGCTGGGAATTCTCAGCTTGTCATGCTTTCCATGTGAGGTCATAAAATTCCAGGAGGAAAGTCAGAGCCTTGACTGATTGCTGAACTGAGATGATGTGGAATTCAATAAGAGAGCAAACATTCCTTTCCTTGCCCTAAATGTCCAGGGCAGGACAAATATTTATAAGATTTAGTGCTTAGCCCATTTTCATGGCTCAAGATGCATTACGTCTGTCCCAAGTAAGACCACACATTGATTTGTGACACTGGTAATTTATGGGAGCCCCATGGAGCTGGAGTTTAAGGAGAGACAATGGCCCATGTCCTGGTGTGAAGTGAAGTGACCCACTATTAGGTTGTACGGTCTAGACCCCAAATCCAAGGTCTAACTCACCAGTCACCTTCATTCCGCTTTGCTCTCTGCCAAGCAACAGAGCAGGAACAGGACACCGTTCCCTGCCGCCACTTCCCAATCTGCACAGAAGGAGGCCACGTGTGGCAATAGCCCACCTGCCTTTGGGTCTCTATACTTTGCGCTGTTATTTCAAACAAATTCTGCAATCAACACCTCTGTGCAAATGGGTTGCGTTGCTGAGGCAAAGAGCAAAAGTGTTCATAATTCTAAAAGATATTGCCAATTGATCTTCAAATTGAAGCCGAGTTAACCTGCCCCAATGGTAAATGAGAGTCCTGGCTGCATATCCTTGCGTCAACGATGGGAAGGGCTTACCTCTCTACCAATGGATGCGTACAGACGGATTTGACATCCTTTGAACAAACCACCCTTCATCATGTGAGGTTTGTTGTATTTTTAAATATGTAATGGCCCTTGGTCTCTTTCTCTGTATCTTTGTCCATTTTTCAATATTTCATTCCTTATTAATGTATATGTATATTGGAATCATGAGTCTTTTATTTTCCATGTTTGTTAAAATACCTTTTTCTAGTTGAATGTTTGTGTTTGAGTTTATTTACACACTTCCTCCTGTCAGGAATGTTTTTATATTTACATGGTAAATGTCAACTTTTTCTTTTATGTCTTTTGGGATTTGAGTCATACCTTCTCTACCCCAATATTAATCGTATATGTTTCATTTTCCTTCCAGTATTTTATGGTTTCATTGTTAAACATTACACTGTGATCCAGTTGGACTGAGTTTTGGTGCAAGGACTGAAGCCTGCTGGGTGTTACTGAACCTGTAACATTCCCTTCCTGCAGTTGTAAGATTGTCAAGAAAGCTGGGAATTTTTGAAAGAAAACAAAACAAAGAAACTACGGTTTTTCTAGGATAGATTTTTCCCCCCTTTTAACTAACTCAGAGAACTCAGTTAACATTACCCTCCTGCAGAAGAAAATTCCTATCCACATGATAATTAGGAAGTGCAGGCCACACTTGTCACGGGACTCGGGGCTATGCCTGGGCAGGGAATCTGCGCCCACATGGCACCCAGGACAGGACAGAGGCCTCAAGCAGCCCCCTCGGCTGGACCTCCAGGCACCTCATGCTGCCATTTGCAGACTCAGGCTGCCACCTGCTGTGTGCACAGGCAAAAACAAGCCGAACCCAAGCAGGTTTTGCCTAGAACACCTCTGACTATAGACAGCAATCATCACTTCCTCCAGGGTTTTGTCCTGCTTTGTTTTACTTTTTGTGAGAACACTTAGCATGGGCTCAACCCTCTTCACATAATTGTTAAGTGCTGACAGCTCGGTGCTATTCGCTCTGAGAACATTACCTGGACAATCTCAGAGTATATGTGCCTTGGGTCCCTGACACGCACTCCCATGGAACAGCAGCCCGGCTCCTCCCTGCCCAGCACCCGCCATTTCACTGTGGCCTCTGGGGCTCTGGTGGCTGTAGGGACTCGTGTAAGAGGAATCACAGTGCTGGTCTGTTTGTGATTAGTGCATTTCCCACTCACAGTGCTGGTCTGTTCCTGATTGGCCCATTTCAGAATCACACGGTGCAGGTCTGTTTGTGATTGGGGCATTTCTGACTCACAGGGTGCTGGTCTGTTTGTGATTGGCCCATTTCAGAATCACACGGTGCAGGTCTGTTTGTGATTGGGGCATTTCTGACTCACAGGGTGCTGGTCTGTTTGTGATTGGCGCATTTCACCAAACGTGATGGCCTCAAGGCTCCCCTCTGCAGTAACCCGGGTCAGAAGGGCCTTCCCTTCTGAGGTCAAAGCATGTCGCATTCTGTCTGCACATTCTGTGTCCGTTCATCTGCTGACACACACAGGTTGATTCTGTGTCTTGGCCGCTGTGAACCGTCTCGCATTACACGTGGAAGTGCAGACATCTTTCTGAGATCCTGACTCTCATTCCTGATATAAACTGGAACCTTTGCACACTGTTGATGCAGCCACTGTGTGGAGGGTGATATGGAGGTTCCTCAAAAAAATTAAAAATAGAACAAAGGATCCAGCAACTCTGCTTTTTGTATTTAGAAACCCACACTGTGGTAAGAACTCTCCCGGCACCACAACCAGCTCTGTAGGGGGGTTAAATGCAGACACCAGCTCAGGGTCCTCCGAGACCTGCAATGCCACAAAACCTGTATTTAAACATTCAATGCCATGTCAAAGGACACAGACATCCCATCCTAACATGAAAATGCCGAGGGAAAAATCAGTGAGTGAATCTTGTCACCAAGGGGAATGTCCCCATGTGCCAGATGAGCATGTGCCCCACACAGTCTGACAGATGTGTAAGTATTAATTCTCCCAACAACCTCACAGCTCAATTCCATGTCTAATCTGCTGTAAGATTCAGATGTTTTAAAATCCTTAGAGAGGCTCGAAATCCCATAATCTGTTAAATCCCCAGCAAGGCTTCCCTCTTACCCTGGGATTAAGTGCACGGTGGCGGTGATGATGGTGAAAATGATGATGCTAACAAAGATGGCTTCTGTTCATGGAGCGGAGTGCTCTCATAGCCAGCTCACATACACGGTGCCATTTAAACCTCATACCGTCACTGTGAGGGAGGTGGCCCTGTGATTCTCTTCACTTTACCTATGAGGAAACTGCTGTAAAGAAATTAAGACCTTTACCCTGGGTTACACACACTAGGAGTGACCACAAGGGGCTAGCCATTTTAATCTCTCTTTTGTAAAATTTAATCCTGGACATTTTATACTTTCTGTAGATGTGTGGCTCAGAGAATAATGATTCTTCAAATATTAAACCAATGAACACATTTTGGAAGATATTCTTCCAAAGCAAGACAAAAGTTACAGAACTCACCTCAAAGCCAAATAGGAAAGACGTTCATATTTCTGTTATTTACGGTGATTCACACATTGCTCTCCTTCAGAAAACATATTTGGAATTTCATTCTCAAATGCTTCCCTCGTTTTCTCCCTGTTTTAAAGCATGATATATCACCACATTTCTTTGTTCACATACCCACTTCAGGGTGAGAGGCTTATAGTACTATGTCTCAGCTAAATCAGCCACCACATCTGATCAGGAGCAGCCACTGCGTTTGTGGTGATTTGTTTCAGCAGCTGTGGGAAATGCATCCAGCAGGTCCAAGCCCAGGTGGGGCTGGGGTCAGCGTGCTCCAGGCTCCCCCAGTGATTCTGAGATTCCACGTGGAGACTCCAGGGCTGGGAGACCCTGGGAGCCTGTCTTCCATCTTAAAATTGTGTGATCCATGTCATTTGGAAAGAAACATGATACTCTCAACTTGGAGATGAGAAAGCACCCATGATGGGAACCCATTTTCGGCATCTGCATTTCCATCAGGTCACTTTTGACTTACGCTATTGATGTTTCTCTCGCCTCTTGCTAGACTGTAGGCTCCTGGAGCGTCAAGTCGGCGAGACATTGTATGCAGCCTGTGCATACGCTTCAGAGGTAGTCCGCACTCACCACACCTGCGTTCCGCACCACAAATACTAGTTTCGTGTCCATCACAGGTTGAGCATCCCGAAAATCCCAAATCCAAAATGTTAGAAATCCAAACATTTTTGAGCACAGATATGGCACCACAGCAAAGAATTCTACACTGTCTTTATGTGACAGGTCAGAGGCAAAACACGGATGTGAGACACACAGTTTATTCGGCAAAGGGGCCACGACATATGGTAACCTTTAACTAAGCCCAGCGCAGTCGGTGGATACTGAAGATGCCACTGTTCCCTGCGGCTGCTGTCTGAGGGGTGATACTACCATGCTGCTTCCTACCCCGGACTCATTACTCTTCACTGTTTTAACGGGATGGAGTGCTCCTTACTGTTAGGTACTATGTGAGTAAGCATAAGAAAACGACTGCCTATTGGCAGCATATAAATTCAGACAGGAGTGATGGTGTTGCCAAACAGTCCTTTATCTTTATGTGGGCTACATGTGGGGCTGAGACAGTGACACCTTTGCCTTCTTATGGCTTGATGTACACGAATTTTGTTTTATGCCCCAAATTATGTAAACATTGCATAAACTTCCCTCTAGGCTTTGTGTATAAAGTATACACGAAGCATGCATTTGGGCTATGTGTACACAGAGTACTTGAAGCATGTGTTGGGGCTATGTGTACACGGTTTACATGAAGGATGTATTTAGGCTATGTGTACACAGTGTACGTGAGGCATGTATTTATGCTATGTGTACATGGTGTACATGAACCATGCATTTGGGCTACGTGTACATGGTGTACATGAGCCATGCATTTACACAATGTGTACACTGTGTACATGAACCATGCATTTACACTATGTGTGCACGGTGTACATGAAGCATGTATTTGGGCTATGTGTACACAGTGTATGTGAGGCATGTATTTACACTATATGTACATGGTGTACATGAACCATGCATTTGGGCTATGTGTACACTGTGTACATGAACCATGCATTTACACTATGTGTACCTGGTGTACATGAACCATGCATTTACAGAATGTGTACACTGTATACATAAAGCATGCATTTGGACTATGTGTACATGGTGTACATGAAGCACGTGTTTGGGCTATGTGTACATGGTGTACGTGAAGCATACATTTGGGCTATGTGTCCACTGTGTACATGAACCATGCATTTACACTATGTGTACACTGTGTACATAAAGCATGCATTCGGACTATGTGTACACAGTGTACATGAAGCATGTGTTTGGGCTATGTGTCCACTGTGTACATGAACCATGCATTTACACTATGTGTACACGGTGTACATGAACCATGCATTTACACAATGTGTACACTGTGTACATGAACCATGCATTTACAGAATGTATACACTGTGTACATGAACCATGCATTTACAGAATGTGTACACTGTGTACATGAACCATGCATTTGGAATATGTGTACATGGTGTACATGAAGCATGTGTTTGGGCTATGTGTACATGGTGTACGTGCAGCATATGTTTGGGCTATGTGTACACTGTGGACATGAACCATGCATTTACACTATTTTACATGGTGTACATGAACCATGCATTTACACAATGTGTACATGGTGTACATGAACCATGCATTTACAGAAAATGTACACTGTGTACATGAAGCCTGCATTTGGACTATGTGTAGATGAAGCATGTGTTTGGGCTATGTGTACATGGTGTACATGCAGCATACACTTGGGCTATGTATACACTGTGTACATGAACCATGCATTTACACTATGTGTATACTGTGTACATGAAGCATGCATTCAGACTATGTGTACACGGTGTACATGAAGCATGTGTTTGGGCTATGTGTACATGGTGTATGTGAAGCATACATTTGGGCTATGTGTCCACTGTGTACATGAACCATGCATTTACACTATGTGTGAGCCCTGGATATTCTACATACCATTTGGGAAACCTGATCTTCCATGATAGAAACCACCTCCCTAAGTCTGCGTGAACCTCTGGTAGAAAATGTGCAGAGGAAGAAGAATAGATGCAGTGCCTTCCGCATGTGGTTAGCAAAGCTTCCACCCAGTCCTCTCAGGGAAAGCGGGAGTACTGCCCAGTAACAGCATCACGTCCACTCCAGAGCTGTTTTCTACCACCCACGTGTTCCAACAGGCAATGTTCTCCAGCCGCTAGAATCTTTAATTAGGCCTCTAGATTGCCACAGGAAGAGTGATTAGTGGAGCCACCTCCCAAAAATTCCCAGTTCTCAGTGGGAATCAAATACCGTCTATTTACATTTGGGTGGGAAGGAGATTAGGTTAGCCGCCTTTGATATTTTCACTTAATCTTCAAAGCAATCACAATATTATTGGATAGTTCTCAAGATCACTCCTCTGCTGTTGTATTTAATCCACACAATTTGATGATGAAAGGCTTTAGGATGGTTTACGGGCCTGCTGTGAGCCAGGCTGTTCATTCAGCAAGGGGAGCCACCAGGGATAAGCCTGCTGAGGCCACGGCACTGGGAATGCTTCCTCTCTTCTCATTTCCAAAGCAGGACTTCTCAGTTCTGTTTGGATGGTTAACTGGACACAAGTCTTATGGAGTTGATATTTTTTGCATATTCAGGAAAAGTGGACCACCCTTGCTGTCTGCATTGCGGTAAGGAAGGTGCAGAATGGGGCCACTCAGGGTCCTCAGGCGTCTGTCCGAGGCACCACGATGAACCTGCCCATGAACAGACCACATCTGAGATCAAGGCTGCTCCGGCTCAGCCCGATCATGTTGTGCAAAAGCCCCAGCCCAGTCGGGAACTCCACGTTCTCCAGCTGTCTCGGCACAGAGCACTGCCCAAAGGCAGGAGGATTGCTTGAACCCAGGAGGCGGAGGTTGCAGTGAGCTGAGATCATGCCACTGTACTGCAGCCTGGGCGACAGAGCAAGACTCTGTCTCAGAAAAAAAAGAAAAAAGGCAAGTGCCCTGTTGAAGGACATGTTGCTATTGACTGAGGAGCCCTTGGGCCAGGAAGAAGCATGGTGATACCCAGCAGTTTCCCACAGGCCTTGGGTGAGACAGACGTGCTGGCTTCAGGTGTGACCCGGCACATTCCCAGTGGGGGTGGCTACAGGGCAAGACTCCTGCTTGAGAAAAGCAGAGGGAAAAGCAAAGGGGACGTTGTCGTGCACCTTACGTACCAGCTCAGCTACAGTGGGACAGAGCATCAAGTGGGCTCTTGGGGTCTCAGCTCTGGGCTTTGGCTCTTGGGCAGCATTTCTAGACCTGTCCTGGGCCAGAGGGGAGCCCACTGCCCGGAAAGGTGAGTCCCCGGCTAGGCAGCATTCACCACAAGCTGACTGAAGAGACCCTGGGCTTTGGGGAGCACTGGCAGCAGCCTGGCAGTATTCCCGTGGGCCCACGGTGGCGGCCCTGGGATGCAGCTTCTCTCCCTGCAGAAAGGGGACTAAAGGGAGAAGAAGTGCAGCTTGTGTCCTGAGTGTCAGCTCAGCCACAGCAGAATACAGCAGCAGGCAGATGTCTAAGATTTTCTTTTCCAATCCCTGGCTCCGGGACAGCATCTCTGGAGCTGCCTCATTGCCCTGAAGAGAAGGCCACAGGCCTACCTGGCTTCACTACCTGCTGACTGCCGAGCCGTAAGGCTTTGAGTGAACATATGCAGCCACGTAGTGGTTATAACAGACCTTGGGCAAAACCCAGCGCTGTGTGGCATAAGGTCTGACCCAGAGCTGTCCCAGCGGTGGTAGCCACAGGGGTGCTTGTGTTACCCCACTCCCAGTTCCAGGTGCCACAGAGACACAGATATTATATTTGTTTGGGAGAAAGTAAGAGAAGAGAATAGGAGTCTCTGCCCGGTAACCAGAGAGTTCTTCCAGATCTTATCCAAGACCACAGAGGCAGTACCTTTGTTGTCTGTAGACACCAGTGCACACTCACAGGCATCAGCACCACCCAAGAAAACTCAGTTAGCCACCAGGGACCAATCCAGGGGAAACAGGCATGTGATCTTTAGAGAAAGAATTCAAAATAGCTGTTTTGAGGAAACTCAAAGAAATTTGAGATAACACAGAGAAGGAATTCAGAATCCTATCAGGTAAATTTAAGAAAAAGATTGAAATAATTAAAATTATTTTTAAAAAAATCAAGCAGAAATTCTGGAGTTGAAAAATTCAGTTGACATACTGAAGAATGTGTCAGAGTCTCTTAATAGCAGAATCAACCAACCAGAAGAAAGAATTAGTGAGCATGAATTCAGGCTATTTGAAAATACACAGTCAGAGGAAACCAAATAAAAGAATAAAGAACAATGAAGTATGCCTACAAGATCTAGAAAACAGCCTCAAAAGAGTAAATCTAAGAGTTAATGGCCTTAAAGAGGAGGGAAAGAAAGAGACAGGAGTAGAAAGTTTACTCAGAGAGATCATAACAGAAAAGTTTCTAAACCTAGAGAAAGACGTCGATGTCCAAGTGCAAGAAAGGTTTAGAACACTAGCCAGATTTAACCCAAAGACCACCTCAGTGCATTTAATAACCAAACTCCCCAAGGTCAAGGATAAAGGCTGGCATCCATTCAATCGGAGAGGAGCGTTTGGTGTCTGTGGGTTGCAGAGTGGCCAGGCTTCCCGTGGGTTTCTGTGACCCTGGGAGCTCTGGGGCAGCTGGGAGCTCTGGGGCAGCTCCTGGGTGCTTCCTGCTGCTTTTTTTCTTTCTCAGTATTAAGTTTAAAAACTGAATACAATTGTTAAAAGACACTTTTAGTTCGTCACAAAAGATTGGGCATGGTGGCTCACACCTGTAATCCTAGCACTTTGGGAGGCCAAGGTGAGTGGATCACTTGAGCTCAGGAGTTTGAGACCAGCCTGCGTAACATGTCGAAACCTCATCTCTACCCAAAATACAAAAATTAGCTGAGCGTGGTGCTGAATACCTGTAATCCCAGCTACTTGGGAGGCTGAGGCAGGAGAATCGCTTGAGCCTGGGAGGTAGAGGCTGCAGTGAGCTGAGATCATGCCACTGCACTCCAGCCTGGGTGACGAGTGAGACTCTGCCTCAAAAAGAAAAAGAAAAGATTGATTATGGACAAATTACTAGATATCAAGGAATTATTGATAACGTTACCAGGTGTGATCATGGCAATTTGTTTGTACCAGAAAAAGTCCTTGTCTTTTAGAGAAGCAGCTGGAATTACATGGCAGTGAAAGGACACAGTAACAACAAAAAGTATGGGCAGATGAAGCAACTGTGGGGAAACTGGGTAGATGCTGCATCCCTAGAGTGAGATCTTTCCTCAGGAGGATCCCCAGCCCTTGGGGATAGGGGACGCCCTCCCGAAACTCGGCCAGCCATTTTCATAGTGGGAGCAGGGCTCTGCTGAGGCCTTCTGGGACCGCAGACCGCAGAGGGCACCAGCCACCTTCTGGGAGTGAGTGTGATGTTGACTCAGCTGAGTGGCTGGGGAGGACTTGAAACCTCCGGAATCTGGGGCTCGCCCCCAAGCCACTCCCCACGACACTCCCCTCGATGCCCCCTGCAACGCTCCCCCCGTGACACTCCCTGGGGCATCATGGCCGGGTCGCTGTACTCCTCCGTGCCTCCGAAAGACCAGAGGTGGATGAGTTTCCCTCCTGCGTTAGGTTTCTACCTTGGGTTTCAGGCCTTCCTGACTACTGACAGCCTTTGCTTGGGCACACTTGAGGCAGGCTCCTGAACCTTCTAGGCACACCACCATGCACCTACTTGCAAAGTCCATGTTTAGTAAGAACCCTGCAAAGTCAGTTTGCCAAGAGCCTCCACCCCTGATATCTGATCGCCTTCAATATCTGATCCGTTTCCTCACCACACACCATGTCTCAGGAAACATCTGATCACCCTGCCCAGACTTCAGCAAGAATCCTGCTGTGTCAATTTAGCCCAAATCCCCGGACCCCTGATGTCTCCTCTCGGGAACATTCCATCCTGGGACCCCCACACTGCCTCCTGGCTGTAAGTTCCCCCTTCTCTGTGCTGTGTTCTGAGGGGAGCCCCCTCAGCCCCCCACTGCAAGCCCTGTTGCCGTGGTCCCTGTACCTATGGCGTGGTCCTGAATGAAATCTTCCTCACCACTCTTTAACAGTTTGAGTAAGTTTTTTTTCAACACTGCTGAGAACTCTTTAAAGAAATACTGAATTCATTTCTAGATCTTTTACCGAGGAATATCCCTTCAGTCCTACAATGGTCTTGTTTCCTGACTGCTTCTGATTTCCCCCTCTTCCGTCTTAGATGCCCTGGTCTGAGTGTAATTCTGCAGACGGTGAGGGTTCATGCCTCCACGCATATGACTGTTTCATTTCCAAATGCAAGGCTCTTGCCATGAATCATATACACAAAGGAAGCAAGAAAAAGCAATGATAACATATTTTAAATGTTTTTAAGTGGAAGTTTGAAGATCATTTCTGACACTAAGAATATACAAACTTTGTCTGAATAAACGACAAATTCAGCAAAATTGCATCCAACAGCATAATCCCCATGAAGCCACCATTCAGCACAGTCTAGGTGTGGTCTTCCATGGTAGGTGCTGGGTGTTCAACAGCAACAGGGATGGACGTGACCCCCACCTACAGGAGGTGTGAGGAGAACGTGGTGTGAACCGAGGAAGAAACGGGAAGGAGGTGCCCGACCAGCCAACGGCACGTTGCAGAGCTCAGACGCAGGCGTGAAGTCTGCGAGGACGTGGGAATATGTGTTAGCGAGGTGGGGAGTAGCCCAGGCTCTGCTGTGAAAGGCTCAGTGATGGGCTAGGAGGGGAGTGTCTCAGACAAGGGTTCCACGGGGTCACAGGCTGCAGCTCTGAAGAGTAAGAGGCTATGCAAAGAAAAGCAGACGAGCCACATTCTCTCCTTTTAAAACCTTGACAGACGAACCTTTATAATAACAAAATGTCTAAAATGTGTTCAAAGGCATATAGGTTTCACATAATGAAAACTTTGACAAAATATAAAAAAATGACTGAATTTAGTTATTACAGCACAAATCGGAATATTTTGTTGAGCGGCTGGTGATAGCTGGGTAAACATGGGCACGATAAACATAATAACTACATATTCATTCTGCGCTCTTGCCTTTCTCTCAGCCATTATTAATTCAGTTGCCATAATTAAGATTTTCACACAATCTATGTTCCATCGAGAGTAATAACAAGTTAGGCAGCATTGACGGAACACTGTAATTCTAGGTGGTCTTGTCGGTTATCACACAGAAACGGTGCTCTGTCGAAGCAGGAGCAATCGGAATCGTCGGTGACATTGTTACAGTCATGCGCCAGGCACTGTTTCGCTGGAGCTCGGACTGCATCCAAAACGGTGGTCCCAGAAGACCAACTACCGCCTTTTCCTGTCCCTTCCCTCTGCTCAGGTGTGTTTAGGCACGCTGGCACTTGCCGTTGTCTGTGGTGTTCAGCACAGTCACACACTGCACGGGTGTGTGGCCTGGGGGCCGTGGGCTGTGCCGTGCGGCCTCTCTTGGGGGGGGCTGTGCCATGCGGCCTCTCCTGGGGGGGCTGTGCTGTGCGGCCTCTCTTGGGGGGACTGTGCCGTGCGGCCTCTCTTGGGGGGGCTGTGCCGTGCGGCCTCTCTTGGGGGGGCTGTGCCGTGCGACCTCTCTTGGGGGGACTGTGCCGTGCAGCCTCTCGTTGTGGGGGGGGGCTGTACCGTCTACACATGTGTACTGCACTCCATGACCATCCCACACAGACAAAATCGCCTAATGATTCATTTCTCAGAACACGTCCCCATTAAGTGACTCCTGACTCTATTTAGCTTGAGAGATAAACAATTTCTTAATTTCTAAGATAACTGACATAATTGTACATGTTTATGGGATACAACGTGATATTTTGGTACACATATCCATTGTGCCATGATCAAATCAGGGTGATTGGTATGCCCACTATCTTAAGCCCGCATCGTTTCCTTATCATGAGAACCTTCAAAAGCTGTCTTCTATGTTGACGTGTACACTGTTGTCAGCTCTCGCTATCCTGCCCACAACACCGGAACTGACTCTCGTAAGTGCAGATAGTCTCCAACTCTCCAGCTCCTGCAGCTCCCCACGCTCCGGTGACCACACTTCGACTCTCTACTTCCAGCAGAACATCTCTTTCGCTTGCACGTGTGAATGAGATCACGTGGTATTTTTCCTTCTGTGCCTGGCTTATTCCATGCGACACGAAGTCCTCGTGGTTTGTCCTGTTGCCTCTGACGACAGGATTGGGTCCTTCCATGGCTGAGGAGTGTTCTCTTGTCTATACATATCCCCCACATTTTCTCTGTCCACTCCTCCAGTGTTGGACATTTGGGCTGATGTCACATCTTGGCCTTTGTGAGAGGTGCTGTGGTGAACAGGGGTGCAGGTGTGCCTCTGACATGCTGACCTGAGTGGTGCCCAGGGCGTGGCCTTGTGTGGGAGAGACTGGTCTGTGAAGGAGAAGTGTATCACTCAGCCCAGATCACCAGGCCATATCCAGTGCCTGTCACCTGCTCTTGAGGGTCATGAGCCTCCCCTGAAATAAAGCTGTGACACCCCAGGAATTTCAAGGGAAGCTTGGGTCTTCCCTGCTCACACGCTGCTATAGGTTGAGTGTATGCGTTCCTCCCGAATTTACATGTTGGAACTTAAGCCTCAGGTGAGGGTATGAGAATGTGAAGGCTCTGCCCTCACGGAGGGGATCCGGGCCCTCGTAAGAGGGCTGAGGGAGAGCGTTCCCCTCTGCCCCCACCTGCTGTGATGTCAGGACACAACCACAGGTGCCGGCTCAGAGGCAAAGACGGGCCCTCACCCTAACAGCACCTGCTGCACCTTCATCTCTGACTTCTCTGCATCCAGAACAGTGAGAAATAAATTTCCATTGTTTAAAAATGGCCCAGTCTGAAGTATCAGGAGTGGGAATGGACACAGACATACACATCACTCATTCCACTTATTTCGCTTCCTACACGCCCCCACCCTGTAGGGCTCCCACCCTGCACCCCTGAGTCTCGCGCACACGCCCAGACTGGGTCGGGCTTGACCCGCTCATCATTCTGGCCCAGAGTCGGAGATGCAGGAACTCTCAGATTCTCCCTCCCTCAGCCTCCAGCCCCAAGACCCGCCCAGCAGCGGGGCTGCACTGTGGCTGGACGTCCACGCTGGAGCCCACGTGCCTCCGCCCCCTTCAGATCACCTGTCACAGATTTCTTCTGCGCCAGCCCTGCTGCCCCCCCACCCCGCCCAGCCTCCCCGCTCTCCTTTCTGTGGGGATTGCACCTGCCTCGTTGGCAGATGAGGAACAGAGGACGTGACCATTCCTGCGGGGACTGCTCCTAGCAGGGGTGTGCACAGCTGCAGGACCTCGCGCCAAGGCCAGGGCCAGCCTATGCAAAAGGATTCCGTGAACCATTGTGGGTTCTCGCCTAACTCAAAGTTCTCCACGCTTTGCCAGTGTTCAGTAACAAGCAAGGTTGTGTGAACAGCAATAATTAGAAACGCACCTGCCCCGTCCCCAGGGCCCGGCTGCCAGGTCCGCTCTGGGTGCTCCTGGGTCCTGGCATGTGTGGAGATGGCACACAGGTCCAGCCCTGCAGATGCAGGCGCTCTCCAATCCCTGTGGCCTCATCCCAGCGGCCACAGCTTCCGCCCCTCACTAGGCCCGCGTCTGAGAGCCTCATGGGACCCCAGCTCTGGCCTGTCCAGAGTCGGCAGGAGGAGAGGAGAGTGGCTCGGGGGGCTCGCCCCCTGTGTGACACCCTAGGAGAGGCAGCTAAGGCCATGCCCCACGCTCTCCAGGGTCCAGGGAGTTTTCTAGGATGGGACTCCGTGTCACCTCCACCCTCTTTGCTTAGCATCCCAGCCAGGTGTCCAGGGGACAGGCAGGGCTGGATTTCCACCCAGTGCCTACCTGGTCAGGGGCATCTGGTCTGAGACCTTGGCATGTCATTGAGTTCTCCGGGAACCTGACATTCAGCCACCAACAGCACTCCGCAGACCTAGGGTCAGCCAACAGGGGTGCAGCACCGGGCGCAGGCCACGCGCGTGGGCACCAGCTCTGAGTCGTCAGGAGGAACCCGCAGTGGCCCCCTTCACGGACGCTGGTGCAGGAGGCAGAGCTGAGGACCAGCCGCCAACAGGAGGCAGTTCTGACCACACAGTGAACACGTGACAGTCCCCGCTGCAGGCTCCTCCACTGTGCCTGAGAATGCGAGCAGGTGTCCACGGCAGCAATTCCACGGGAACCCTAGACACGCTGTCCCCAGTATTCATGCTCAGACGGGAGCGCACACGTTAGACGTGGCCAACAGAGCTGTTTCATACACTTGTTTTGTTTTGTTTGCTTTTTGTTTTCAGGCAGGGTCTGCCTCTGTCACCCAGGTAATGATTATTGGATAATTACTCTTCCTGCAGAAAATGAAACTGCAGCGTGGGGTCCACAGCCTTCTTCCTGCGTGCCTCCAGGTCTGGGTATCTGAGTGGGAGGAACAGCTTGGCCTGCAGACCCGACCCCTCCCTGCGTGTAGGCATCTGGGGCCTGAGCCTTTGCCTTCCTGGCCAGCTCCGGGCTGGGCGTCGGCCCGTAGCCTGCATGCAGCGCTGCATTGACAGCTGGCCATGCCGGTGAGCTCCATCGGACCCCACAGCTGCTGCCTTCTAACGGGTCCGTTTTCAGTGACCATGCAGTATTTACAAGTCAGGGTCAGAGTGTATCTTTGAGATCAACTGCAAATCAGAGTGATTGTATTTTAAATGTTTTAATTAATTCTTCTAAAGTCCCTTTTCCTGAGTTACTGTCAATGTCGATGCAGAAGGGGTCCCCAAGCTCACCTGGAATCTCAGACATCAGACCATGGTTCAGGAAAACTCTGCAAGTCCAGGAAGCGGGGAAGCGCCGAGCAGCCACCAGATGGCAATGTTGAGTCAACGAAAAGGAACCACCCAGCCCTGGTGCCGCCAGACAGGGGACGTGCCTGGCACCCTGATGAGCGCCGCACTGCACCTGCGTCCCGGGCACCCTGATGTGCGCCGTATTGCACCTGCGTCCCGGGCAGGGGTCCAGTAGCCTCCCATCCCACCAGTGGTCCTATCACCAGGCGGCTCCAGTGTCACTGAGGCAGGCAAGGGGTCATTCACACTGTGCAGCTTTCAGCAAACCCTCCCAGCTTGTTCCCAAGCCCTGAGCCGGGGAGCTGGAGTCTGAGAAACAGCCGCAAAGCAGGAGGGCACGGTGCAGCCCAGGAGCTGGACGCACCTACCTTAACAGGGATGAGCCACGCCTGGAAAGCACAGACGGGCTGTGCGTGCGCTGTTTCTCCTCAGCAGGAAGCCTGGTTCTGGGGATTTCACGCAGCCCCGAGTGGGGACAGCAGTCCGGGGTGGGATTTGTAAATCGCCCTCCGTGGGGCAGAAGTGCTGAGGTGAAACCCTAGATCCCGGTCCAGTGTGAGGCTGAGGTCCCTGCTCCTTTCCAGTCTTCAAAGGAAAAATTCCAAGGAAGGCACAGGAAACAAGTTTGCATCTTACAGGAAAAAAAGCGGAGCCACCAACGGCTAACCCCTGCTACAGAATCCTGTATCCCTCACGCATCTTTATTGAGCACCTGCTGTATGCTGGGCAGCTTTGGCCATGGGGTTGCAGGGAGCAGAACAGCCCGGTGCCCACCGCTGGGGAAGGTGAGACAGCCAACAGGTCATGCCAGGTGTGGTCAGTTCTAGGAGACAGGACACAGGGTCAAGGGCACTGAGTGGACCCTCCTCCGACAGCCAGGAGACCTGAGTGCAGCCTGGGGGACTCAGACCAGGTGTCGGAGAATGAGGCAGGAAGAAGGCATTCCAGGTGAGGGGACAGAGGCCATTGTGGCCAGAGCTTAGCGGGCGGGGAGGAGAGCCGCAGGAACCAGGCAGGCAGAGGGACAGGACAGACGACTGTCCCTTCCTCGGACACAGGAATCTCCTAACTTCTCCAAACTCTTCCCCAACCCATTCCTGGCCTCAGCCCCCCCACCCACCTGAACCTGCTGCCATCAAGGTCACCATGACCTTCCGGTCACAGCAGAAGCCCCTCTATCTGAATCTGTGTGACCTCTGACCACCTTCCCACTTGCTAGCAGCTCCTCCCCAGAACACGCCCGTCTCCACTGCCCCGGAAGATGCCGCACCCGGCTCACAGTAAAGAACGAACGCCATGCAGCTCGGCTCACACTCACACAGGCGCCTGGAGCAGTTGGATTTCCAGAGACGGAAAACGGAACAGAAGCTCCCAGGGCTGGGAAGGGCAGGGCTGGGGCAGGAGGAGTCGTGATCCTGAGTGGGGATGGAGCTCCCATCGAGGATGAAAGCGTCCGGGAAAGAGACGCCGGTGAGGGCCACACAACCCTGCAAATGTATTTACTGCCACTGAGTCGCACACTTCAAACGGCTGGCATGGCAAAGCTACGTGTGTTTTTCCACAGTAGGAGAAAGTTAACAGAAAAGTCACGCCAGGAATTCTGCCCTCCCGACCTGCCTTCCTTTCCTTCCGACCAAGCCCACCGCTTATCACAAGTTCAGGGCTGAGTTCTTCCTAGAGGGGCCTCCCAGGGTCAGAGCTGAGCTGCAGACGCAAGTCGAGAAAGCCTGGCCGCCCGGGCTCAGCTCTGCCGCCCACCTCCGGATCCCGGGAAACATGAGGATGCCTGGCCCAGGGATGTCGGTGAGCCGTCTGGACAGGATGCCTGGCAGCTGCACTTCAGTGCCCTCTGACCTGGGGCTTCGCACCTTTCTCAAGTTTTTCTCAGCCAAGCCTCCTGTGCCCCCCACAATCTTCTAGTGGATCCCGCCTTTGCTTTCAATGGACTGTGAAGGCGTGGCCCTGCTCACCCCGGGCGGCTGGAGAGGAAAGTCCTGTCCTGGGAAAAACCACAGGGTTAGGCAGTCCTGAGAGGCCACCGCGTCTGGCTCTGACCTCCCCCTACCTCGCACCCGCCCCGGCGCTCACGATTCTCTCTATGAATGTGGGCAGTGCGTCACCACTTCCGCCTGAAAACTCTGGGGTTCTGGGGTGCTCCCAAAACTAATCTGAACAGGCTCTTTCCCTTTTCAAGGCTCTCGGGGTGTGAAAACCAGAGACAATGAGCTGCAAGCCAGGACCCATGTCCTCTGCCCAGTGGGGAGCCACAGCCCCCCGCTCAGGGAGGAGAAAGGGGAGGCGCGATGGGTCAGGTGGGGGCGCTGGGCACCCAGAGCTGTCGGGGCCTGAGACAGTGACCCCCTCTATCCAAACAACCTGCACCTCTCGTTCACTTTCTTTCCCTCAGAAGTTAGTGAACTCCCCTTCTATAAAGTAGGACTCCCAGTCGTATTCTCCTCTGAGCTGCCCAGTGTGGCGTTTGGCTGCCCTGCCCTTCCAAATGCTCCTCCCGCCAGCTCCCGACACAGCCAAGTTGGCTGAGGACTCACATGTGGCTTTGCCAAACCAGGAGAGGCATGGTGGACAGTCACGGTCATTCGCGGACTCCCGGCCTGCGTCTGAGGCGGGCTGTGGAAGTTCCATCAGGTCACTCTGTGCCCTGGATGAGGGGGTCCCCCTAATGTGTTTGGTGAGGGATAGGGGTATTGTTGGTCCTGGGGCCCTTCGAAGAACTGTCGGAAATCTGTGTGCAGACAGGCCGGTGGAAAGGGGCCCCTTTGCGTCTGCAGTTCATGGGTCCCATGTTCCCACTGTGATTTTTTAAGCACACAAGTGATGGGTAACTCCGGTGAGTCCCTGCAATGCCGTTTCCGTCAGCTCAAGATGAAAATAAGCCACATCCCATCAAACTCAAAAAGATGGATCCCGTGTCCTGATACAAAAACATCTCTAAGATTGTGCTGGTGGTGAAAAACAAGAGTATATGCTTCCATTTCCTCATAGCTGTATAAATCACCCTGGAAGGTTCAGAAGAAACTAATAAATGTGGTTATTCTAGGGTGGAGGGGCAGGTGAGGGGCATCTCACTATGTGCATCTATTCACATCATTTTAATTTTTGAATCATATTACCTATTCAAACATGAATTTTAAAAATCCTGTTAAAATAATCACCTTCTGCAAACTGCTTCTTGTCTGTTTGGTGTCTGAGCGGATTCTGAGGGTGTAGAAGGTGGCCACACAATCCTTGTTGTCTGAATGTGTGTTCACGCGGGGGTGGGGGGGGTAGGTGTATTTGTTTATTTGCATTTTTATGCAAAGCAGCCGAAGGGTTCCAAACCTCTGGGTTCATTTGCATAACTGAAAACCACACCACGAAGAGTGTGGGGCAAAGTGTCAATAACCAGCTCACTCTCCTCAATACAATCTGTGTTGTGTTTCTTCTGGAAATGCAATTTTCTAGAAAAACGCCATCAGATTAGGAGAAAATGCCTGAGGCAGCCATCAAGCGTTAATTCACAGTACTCTGAAGATCAATGGCCTCCTTATCTTCCAAGTCAACAGGTCAGGGAAACTGCCTCAAATGCCTAATCCCTGGTGAGAAGAGAATGTACATATCATCCCATATATGGATACCTCTATGTATCCACATAATAAGTGGGTATGGTGGCACATGCCTGGAATCCCAGCTACTCGGGAGGCTGAGGCAGGAGAATTGCTTGAATCCGGGAGGTGGAGGTTGTGGTGAGCTGAGACTGAGCCATTGCTCTCCAGCGTGGGGAACAAGAGCAAAACTCCATCTCAAAATATATGTGTGTGTGTGTGTGTGTGTGTGTGTGTGTGTGTGTGTGTGTATATATGTGTATGTGTGTGTATATATGTGTGTGTATATATGTGTATATGTGTGTGTATATGTGTGTATGTATATATGTGTGTGTGTATATATGTGTGTGTGTGTATATATATGTGTATGCGTGTGTGTGTGTGTGTATATATATATATATACATACATATATATATACACGCATACCATGGACTGGGCAGCTTAAAGAGCAGAGATTTATTTCTCATAGTTCTGGAGGCTGGAAGTCCAAGACTGCCAGCAGGTTTGGCATCTGGGGAGGGTCGCTTCCTAGACTTTTCTTTTTTTTCTGTCATTTTGCTGTAACTTCATCTGGGTGGGAGGGACGGGGGAGCTCTCTGGGCTCTCTTTCATAAGGACACTAATCTTGTCCATGACGCTCCTGCCTCATGAATGACTCCCCTCCCAAAGCCCCTCTTCCTAATGCCATCACCTTGAGGGTGAAGATTTCAATACATGAATTTTGGGGGACACGGACGTTCAACCCACAGCATAGTCCTAGGTTAAGGTACAGTTACATGTTTAATGCACAGTACAATTATTTAAAGTGGAACCGATGTTTCAACAATGATAGTATTGAAAGGAGAAAGTATGGAGATAGCAAAATGCATATTTATTTTGCAGGCCAGGAGCGCAGACCCACTCATGCCAGCGTCGCCAGCGGGCGCAGGTGTGCCAAGGGTTCAGAGCTTACCCACCGTCAGAGATGCTGCATGACAGGAGGCGGAGTGTGGACAACCGGGAGAAAGCCATTTCCCCGCAGAAAAGGACTCCACCGTGAACTGTGGAGGGGAGGAGGAGAGGCTTTGGGCACAGGGACATCAACCCAAGGGAAGGAGCCAAAAAACGCACGGGGCAGCTCTGCACGTGACCAGCAGCGGGCGCCACGAGCCCACCCAGCCCGGTGGCTCCGGGTAATCAGCAAAATTAAAACGTAATTAATTTCCTGGCGTAGCAGGGCACTGACAGTTTAGTTGCTCGGACCTCAGTGTGATATAACCTTGTCTCAAAATCCCATGATTCCATAAAGAAGTGATTATTGTGGAAAACACATTTGTGACCCTAGATAAAATGTGCTTTTTAATTTGGGAATTTTTACTCGATTGCAATCTGTATGCTATTTTCAGTCACGCTCTGCGTATCAAATATCTTCATTTCAGTTTCCAGATCACCCTATTCAGCATCAAAATCACACGTTTTCGCTCCAGCGGCTGCCCTCAGAAGCCTCCTGAGTGCTGGGGGTCTCGTGTCTTGCCCAGCATGGCCTGTGGTCCCCGGAATCCGATGTGCCTGGCGGGGTCAGGAGGGTGGTGGAGGAGTCACCCCTGCCCTGCTCATGATGGGGACAGATCTTGGCTGACCCGGCCCTTCTGGAGGAGAACCTGGTGTTGTCTCTGCTGCCCAGATCCGTGGGAAAACAGGATGGGTTGACAGGTGGGTACACTGGTGGATAGGTGGGTGGGCAGATGGCTGGTTAGATGAATGAGTGGATGCGTGGATGGGTGGGTAGGTGGATGGGTGGATGGGTGGGTATGTGGGTGGATGGGGGAATAGGTAGGTAAGATCTTGGCACTCAGCTCTAATGCTGAAAAGAGCAGGCTGAGCTCGTGATAATGTATCTCAGAATGAATGCAGAAATGAGGAGCAGAAGGAAGAAGGGGTTGCAGAACGTGGCACCATCGTACCTTGCCCAAGTGACTGACGTGTATCATTGTTAATGTGAAAGCAGTGTAACCATATATAAATTTGGAAATTTTAAGAAATATATTGTGATGCAGCAACCCTGCCCCAGCCCTTCAGTTGTGAGCGCTGTGCCCAGACCGTCACTCCCAAGGCCGCCGTGATTTGGGCTGTGGCCACCGTCAGGATGAAGGCATGTCGGCCGGTCACTGGTTCTCCAGGAGCGCATCCTCCTCGTGCTGTTTCAAGCACTTCCCTAACTGTGGCTTCAGGGAGCAGCCACACTTCAAGTGGGCTCAGCCTGGTTGGCATGCGGCTGGGTCCAGGTCTAGCCCTGGTTCAAGGCCGTCAGCACCCTGAGGCGACACCCAGCCTCTCTGAGATGAGAGGAGGGATTCTTCCCTGCCACAGGCAAGTGAAGGCCCAACGGGGACACCTGGGTCTCCCATGCATACGGCACGGGAACAGCACTTCAGCCCGCCGAGGAAGCCCGGCCTGGACCACGCTGGGGATGCTGGGTGGCAGGGCGGGGTCTCCAGCTCTGTCCTGACCTTTGAAGTAACTGAGCGGGGGTCTCTTGAGAAAACACTCATAAGACACTGCTGACTTTCACAAATTATTACATCGTATTATCTGAGAGGAAAAATCCTGAAAGAAAGAGAGGATGAAAACAGTAAAAGTAAGAGAGAGAGGGAGACAGAGAGAGAGGCAGGGGGACAGACAGAGACAGAGAGACAGAGAGGGAGACAGAGAGAGACAGAGACAGACAGACAGAGACAGAGAGACAGACAGAGACAGAGACAGAGAGACACAGAGGGAGACAGACAGACAGAGACAGAAACAGAGAGACAGAGACAGACAGAGACAGACAGAGAGAGAGTGGGGGAGAGAGAGAGACAGATAGAGACAGAAACAGAGAGACAGAGACAGACAGAGACAGACAGAGAGAGAGTGGGGGAGAGAGAGAGACAGAGACAGAGAGACAGAGAGGGAGACAGAGAGCACGGGAGACACAGACAGACAGAGACAGAGAGACAGAGAAAGACAAAGAGAAAGACAGAGAGGGAGACAGACAGACAGAGAAAGACAGACAGAGAGAGTGGGGGAGAGAGAGAGAGACAGAGACAGAGGGAGACAGAGAAAGAGAGACAATGTGAGACAGAGGGAGAAAAACAGAGAGGTAGAGAGACAAAAAGCAGAGAACAGAGACAAAGAGATGGAGAGAGACAGAGACGGAGAGATGGAGAGAGAGAGACAGAGAGATGGAGAGAGACACAGATGGAGAGAGACAGAGACAGAGAGAGGCAGAGACAGAGAGATGAAGAGAGAAAGAGACAGAGAGATGGAGAGAGACAGAGACAGAGATAGAGACAGAGACAGAGAGACAGAGAGGGACAGAGACAGAGAGACAGAGGGAGACAGAGAGAGAGAAAGATGGGGGACACAGAGACAGAGAAAGACAGAGAGAGAGAGTGGGGGAGACAGAGGGAGAGAAACAGAGAGGGAGTGAGACAAAAACAGAGAGTCAGAGACAGAGAGACAGAGACAGAGAGATGGAGAGAGACAGAGACGGAGAGAGAGACAGAGGGCAGAGGGAGACAGAGGTGAGCAGGGCTGGGGAGAAGGCTGCAGGTGAAAGGGGCCGCCCATCCCGCAGGCATCGGGCTTTATCTCTCACTCTTTCCCTGACCTAGTCTCGGGCATCACAGGCTTGCAAGCAGGGAGACAAACACAGCACTCCCAGAACAACTGTTCCGGCGTCCTCACCAGGTTAGGCGTCTTGGAAAGATTCCACCTGGTTCTCCGGAGCGCGGCGGTACCTGTCCTTCCCGGCGTGCGGTGCCTGCCCGCCCGCTTCCCTCCTGGAGACGTGGGCTCTCTCATACCGAGGGCAGTTCTTCCCGTTTCGGAGATGGCATGAAAGTGACCAGATGGCCCGGGACGCTTGCTGCGGGTATACTCTGACCACACTTTCCCTGTTTCTCCCGTCTGGTGTTTGTACCGAGGGTGTGAGGGCTTTACTTACGGGTGGTTTTTGTTGCTTTGTTCTGTTTCATCCTTAACAGATCTTCTCCGTATCGTCTACCAAACTCACTTTTGTTCAGGGTAAAGAAAGATAAACTGTAGAAGGCATCAGCAGAGGCTGAGAATGACGAGCGCGTCTCTGCGCTCCTCCGCCACACCCACTCGTGGGTCTGCAGGCTTCAGTTCCCCACAGTGAGCAGAAGTCCTTCCGAGATCCAAGCAGATCCTGTGGTTTATGCAAGAATGTAAATGAATCTGCATAAACACGACATTTTGAGAGATGGAGAATCCCTGCTGGTAAGGATCACTCTCCGGGGTTTCTGCTGATGAGGTTAAACCCTGCACTCCTCATGAGCTGTGGCAACCCTTCGTGGGTTACTTACAGGAAAGGCTGGCAGAGCCCACATCCCAGAGCCGTGGCACAGACGTGGCAGGTGCCCTGGCTGTCTGTCCGGGTCAGGCTCTGCCCAGGGTTCTCAGCCGAGTCTCGGCACTGCGACCCACACTCAGTTGTCACAGGTTTGCTGTGGCCGCAGTTCGGCGGAAATCAAATAGAAAGGTCTGGAAATCAATATCCACATTTCCATTTGACAGCAATTTGTTTGGGCTGCACGCACGCAGAGAATTCTAGACTGAAGGCCATCAGCCATCCATTAAAGCCCCAAAGGAAACTTTGCCTCAGCACCTTAACGGGAAGGAGGCTGATCTGGCCTCAGGACTTTTCTTTGTTATAAAAACAAAATTCTGTCTTCTGATCATGACTGCTGACACTTTAATGTATTTCTTTCCACTTACTAAACATAAAATGTGGGTTGTATTATACTTTAATATTCTGTACTTTCATAAAATAAAAATTTCCCATGCGAAAAAATGTTATAAAATACAGTTTTTACAATCTACAAAAATATCCGATCAACTCGATGCAAAGTAACACTTTAAAACCAATTCTCCACTGTTGCTTGTCAATATTTTCTCTGCTTCTGTTATCATGAAAACAGCGATGCAGGAAGTTCCCTGTGGAAGAATCCTGTGAACGCTCGTAAAGGCCTTGAAACTCTGTCTGGTGAGACCAGCTGCCTTTTATTGTGTTGTGGCTTATGTTTTACATCGGTAACCCTCTGACTACGATAGGAATTATTTTAGCGTAGAGCTGCAGTAAGAATCTCAGTTTCTCTCATGCTCAGTGGCCCTCCCAGCACCGTCTGTCCCATGATGCTCCCTCTTCTGACCTCTTCACCCGTGATCTTCCGCACAGTGGATGTGTTCTCCTCGGGAGCTGCTCCTTCTGTCTGCCGCCCACGGCCCGGTCTGTCTGTCTGTCCGTCCGTTCTCTGCTGAAGCTGCGCCCTGCCTACTTCCTCCAGCATTTCCTTGGCGATTTTCATCTATGTGTTCTTTGCTAAATTTTTTTTACTGGATATTTTAATTAGAAATTCAGTACACCTACAAATTATTTTTTTTTAAAGAATTGAACTCCTTACCATATTTAGGTTTTTATTTAAGTACATGATCATATCACCTGCAATCAGTTATATTTGTGTGTCTTCATGCAGCTCCACGGGACTCCCGTGTCTGTGAACCACCATCCTCCTCCCTGCCCCGAGGCCCGGCCATTCCCACTCGCCCTGAGAGCCTACGTCCTCTCCTTCCAGAAGCTTCCCTGCCCCCTTCTGCCCCTTAATGGTTCCTCAGGGACATCTGAGGGGAAGCAGCCACCTCCACTGCCACGTCAGCCACATGGAGGGACAGTCATGGGGTGGGGAGGCCCCCGCCAGGCCTTTACGACCAGCCTTCTCCGTTACAATGTATGTGGTCCGGGTCCACCCAGAACACTGCGCACTGCTCTGAGTTACTGGATATCTCACAAATGTCTTGAAAGTGATATAAACCAAGGCGAACTCCAGTCTGGGAACCCTCGTCCACCTGGCCCTCCTCACGTCCCTCACATCAGCAAACGGCAGCCTACGGCTCGCCCCGGTACTGGATTTAGAAAATGGGCTTGTCCTGGTGGCTCCCTGCTGCTCCCCCTGGACTGAGCCCCTCAGCGGGTCCAGCCTTTCCTGGGGCTGGACTGATGTCGGCTGGGGGCCCACAGGAAGGCGACCGGACTCCGGGGTCTGCGGCCCTCTACGAGAGCGTCTACGCGGTTTCGTATTGATTAGACTGGTGGACTCGTTCACAGCCAGTCAAATACCCATTTTCTACAACAATTCTAAGTGGGTTTCACCAGTTACTTTCCATCCAACTTCCTACCAGTTTTCCTCCCAACGCCACAATTTGTCAATCATACTTTCAATATGCCATCTCCTGCCAACCTTCTCTCACTCAGATGTATATGGTCTGGGGTTGAGACACTGCCCCTTTGTGGGGACACGGAGGGAACAGTGAGCACTCAGTAAGTCACTGTTGATTGACTTGAATGAGGCTGCAGTTTGACACAGGATTTGACAGGGAAACGCTTAACCGTGCCCAAAGTCGCATTCTGTTTTCCCTTTCTGCTGGTGCTAGCCACGCCTTCCCAAGTGCGAGGACATCTAAGTATGACACATGGTCATGCTGTATAAAGTTTACAAAGTCGTTACCTAGAAAACAACACAACATTTTAATTTTTAACCACAGTGACTAGAAGCTCTAAGTCCCCAAGATATAATAACGTGTTACAAAACTGGCTTTTACTGAGACAACATTCTTCAAACTCATGTCATCGCTCACTCGCTTCAATCCTGCATCTCATAACAGCTTGGATTGGAGTCCCTTTTGAGTCACTGGAGATGGCATGTACCCTATCTGAAAGTCCCTTCTGGGAGGCGCTCAGTGGCCCAAAACACAACAGAGAATTAAGAAGTGGGCTGAAAAAGAGCTCTCTGAATGAGTTTTTAAGGGCCCCAGAGTTCAGGGACAAAGGTCATTCATTTTACTCAGCTAGGAATGGCTGGTCATTTACACGGAGCCAATTTACCGTGACCTACAGTTCCGTTCTCGCCGCGTTTCTTGAGCTGGTTTGCCATGCCATGGCAGACTGGAGGAAGGAAATGAAGGAGGCAAGAGAAGAAATATTGATCACGTCAACAAGTGATGACGGATGGGCCGATAATGAAGGGGAAAGAAAGTTAAAATGAAAGGCAGTAGGGATTCTGTTCACATAACAGTATCTGGAACCCTCAGGGTGGGTGCATTCAGTGACAGGCACTTTATCCATCCTGAAGGCATCACTGTGCAACATAGCACATCTTACAATCTTAGCTTCATCAACCAAAAGCAATTGAAATACAGTCGTTATACTAGAGGTAGCCGGAAAGGCGCAGTGTATATACTCCGGAGGTGCCCGTCTGCTACGGACAGCCTTCTTAAGGCTTTGCAGCTGAGTGACTGTGTGTCTGTTACCTGGGTACTTGTGGACTTCCAAAGGCTGTGTTACTGAAATCTCCCAACTCTAGATCTCAGTGTAGAGATGAGTTCCATCTGGCTTGATTCCAAGCTCACTGAAACCTCAGACACTGGCTCCTGCTCACTGCTATTCATTGTTTGATAAGAAAATTCAGTGGGGTTTCCGTCCTTCCCCGTCATCCCGCCCTGGGCATGTGGAAAACTTGGCTTCATCTCCCTAATGTGGTGCTTAAATTTCACTCTGAGCTCTTTCCACTGGAATAAGAGCACTTGCCAATATTTGATGGCATTGATAATATCACTTTGCTGCTTAGCTGGAAGTGTCACCCTACGCAGCTGGGGGTGCTCATAGAAAAAGTAAAGTGGAGTATCCCTCATCACCAACACAGGGCCAGCTGCCAGCCTGGCTCCCTGCGAGGCCTGAGTGCCATCGGCTGGCAGCGGAGGCTTCTTACAGTGAATCTCTTGGCCCAGCTGGGTCAGAAGGCAGGTGCGTTCCTGCAAAATATGAACAGAAAGTCAATCTGGTCCAGGAGAAACCAGGGCTCTCCATCCATGGATCAGTGCTGCAAACGCCTGCATTTAGCCAAGAAACAAGAAGCATGCCTCACTTCAGCCTGGAGAACGGCCTTTCCTCCCTCCCTCTGCTCTGGCTTTCCTCTCTTTAACCCTAGTCCTGGTGAGAGCGGCCGCAACCTCAAAATAAAGAATCACATCTCCTAAGGAATGTATCCACATGGGTTGAATGGTGTCCGCTCCCAAAAGAGCTGCTAATGTCCTAACTCCCAGGACCTCAGGATGTGCTCTTGCTTGGAAACGGGCTCGTTTCAGAGGTGTAATTAGTGAAGACGAGGCCACCCGGAATAGAGTGGGCCCTTAATTCACTATGACGGTGTCCTCTTTAGAGAGGAAGCAAGACAGACACACGGAGAGGACCGCCCCATGATGGGCAGGCAGAGCTCGGAGCAGAGTGTCTGCAAGCCAGAGACGACCGGGCATGGCCAGCAATGCCTGGATCCAGGAAGAGGCAGGAAGGACCCTCCCCAGGGACTGGGGGGAGCACAGCCCTGCCCACACCTAGGCACTGGGTTTCAGCCTGCAGAGCTGCGGGACAGGAAAGCTCCATTCTTTTCAGCTGCCGGGTCTGTGGCCCTTTGTCACAGTGGCCCTAAAGAAATTGACACTGTGGGCACCTCGAAGGAGCACGTGTCCGTGAAGAGAAAAACCAAGCCCTCCACACAAGGCAGGTGCCTCCTGGAACGATAAAGGATGGGCATTGTTTATTGACTTTTTGGAATTAAAATCGTAACCTGTCCCTTTCCAGGTGAAGCCACACCCTACCTGTCCACTGGAGGCTGGCTGAGACGCCCGCTGCCACCGTGAGCACTTCCCTCCTAGGGCTCGAACTCGTGAGGAGCGCGCAGTCTCCTGAATGTCATGGCTCTGGACAACTCGGACATCACCCAGCCTGACCCACGTCTCACAGCGTGACCTGCCCCTCTGGGTCCCAGAGCTTAACAGTTAGTAACAGAATATGAGCAATGCTTTTTTTCTAATTACTAATTTTCTAATCTCACCTCAAACATTTAACTCTTTAGCAGACATGTAAACAAATTAAAATTAACATTTAAACAAATCAAACTTAAGATGAAGATTTCACATCTTAAATCAAGCAAGATTTTGCAAACTCAGTTTTGATTAATAAAGTAATCCTATCTCTTTTCCTCCTTCCCTCTCTCCCCCTCCTCTCTTTCTCAGGAACCCAGGGGCAAATGCTAGACTTTTTCAGAGCTGGATCATTATGAAAATCATCTTCATGGAATGTTCCAGAGCCATGCCTCTGCCTTTCAAGACAATATCTGCAAGACTCAAAAGGTTGCTCCAGTTAATCAAAATACTTTTACTTTACTAATCAAAATGAAGTTTGCAAAATCCTGGTTCATTTAAGATCTGAAATCTTCATCTTAAGTTTCATTTGCTTCAATGTTAATTTAGATTTGTTTAAATGTCTGCTAAACAGTTAAATTTTGAGGTGAGATTAGCAAATTACTGATTAGAAACAGTAATCCCAGCACTTTGGGAGGCCGAGGCGGGTGGATCACGAGGTCGAGAGATCGAGACCAATCTGGTCAACATGGTGAAACCCCGTCTCTACTAAAAATACAAAAAATTAGCTGGGCATGGTGGCGCATGCCTATAATCCCAGCTACTCAGGAGGCTGAGGCAGGAGAATTGCCTGAACCCAGGAGGCGGAGGTTGCAGTGAGCTGAGATCGCGCCATTGCACTCCAGCCTGGGTAACAAGAGCGAAACTCCGTCTCAAAAAAAAAAAAAGAAAGAAACAGAAACGTTGCTCACATTCTGTTGCTAAATGTTAAACCCACACGGAATCTTTAATCTTCCAGACCTAGCGCCAGTAAGAAATGGGGCAAACACTGTTACATCTTACCTGGGAACAGAAATGCATGGCTGGATATTCTCCAAATGGTCAAAGCCTCTGTCAGGAAGGGAACTGGCCTGTGCTGACGACATCTGGGACAAGCTGCAGGTGCATACTATGAATGCAAGCAGGTGGATATCACAGGACACTCCACATCCTGACTGTGTCTGCCTGGCCCGACGGGGGTGCACAGAGCTCTTGCAAACCCCCCCCCAGGTTCCACATTTATTTTTAAGGAAGGTCAGCATGAAATGTCCTCGGAGATTTTTATTAGGCAAACAATCAGATTTTGTCATACAGAAGGCTTATTGCGTTGGGGTGAGAGGATGCCTGACTTACAACACAAGAATTCAGAACTGATGCGAAGTGGGTTCTTGTTGGCCTTAATTTGCAAATGTCCCTGAGGGATGCTCAGATGAGAGTGGGCGCCTTGGGCATCCTGCCAGCCGCTATTCCACTGCAGGGCACCACGTGGGAGACACGTGGGCCAGCCCGGCCAGGCTTCAGGTGGCTGCAGATTCCCTCTCCCCATGGTCCTCTCCTTTTCCCCAACTACCTTGTTTTTTTGTTTGTTTGTTTTGACACTGAGTCTTACTCTGTCCCCCAGGCTGAAGTGCAGGGGAACAATCTCGGCTCACTGCAACCTCCACCTCCAGGGTTCAAAAGATTCTCGTGCCTCAGCCTCCCAAGTAGCTGGGATTACCAGCACCCATCACCACGCCCGACTAATTTTTGTATGTTTAGTAGAGCTGGGGCTTCACCATGTTGGCCAGGCTGGTCTTGAACTCCTGACCTCAAGTGATCCACCTGCCTCAGCCTCCTAAAGTTCCGGGATGACAGGCGCGAGCCACCGCACCAGGTCCCTTGTTCTTTAAATTCTGCTTAAACGCAGCTCACTGGGTGGCGTCATGCTCCTTGCCCATCACCTGGCAAAAACATCCTACAAGTCAAAAGGAAGAAAACTTTTGTTACCAGAGGAATGGCAAAGAAATAATAATTCTGACCTTTGCCAATTGTTGAGGTAGTAACCCATGATTTTTCAGATTGCTGGATTTGTAGTGTTACGCAGTGAGAAACTTGTGTGAAAATTCCTGCCTTCAGGAAGGACCTCAGGACCTGCTCCACCTCACAGCAGACAAGCTCCTACAGCCTGCTCGCCGGGAGGCGTGGGAGGAACCTGTTTCCTTCACGTATTTCTCCCGTGGCACGTCCTTCAGCGGTGGGTTAGGGAGCTATGTTTGGAAAGACTTTAAGTTGTTTTGACATTGTCTTTCAAAAATGAAAAAGTTTTCTCCCAGGAGCCACCAGGCCTGACCCAGCACCCGCAGGGAGGGCCTGGCACGGTCCCACCCTCGTCCCTGCTCTGTCCTCCGTTCCTCCCCATCCTTCCCTCGCCCGCCCTCCCTCCCACAGAAATCAGCCCTGGCTGAGGAATGGCAGCCTCTGTGGGTTGCTGTCCACACTTCCTTCCACCCTCTGCCAGGCTAGAACCTGCCCACAGCCCGGGGGCTACCACGAGGTAAGACCCTCAGACAGCCCCATCACTGTCCATTAACTCTTCCTCAAGTGTCAAAATATACCCCGCTCTGCTCCTCCCCACCCCCACCCCCTTTTCTTTTGAGACAGGGTCTGGCTCTTGAGGAGAGCGAAGATCATCTGGTGACCATCAGGCAGGCCATGCAGAGACAGCACTCCTTACCTGAGAAATCCAGAAGCCATTAGGGATATCCTCTAAAGCCGGCACCTGGTCCCAGGCCCCTTTCCAGAAACTCGGAAGTAACTAGGATTTCTCTACGTCTCTGGAAGGCATGTGTGTGGAAACTCACTGTGCAACCCTTGCGGACGTCAGGGCACCACAACGCCTTCAGGTGGTCATTGTTGTGACCTCCGTTGCTGACATGGCCCAAATTTCCCATCAGCTCCTGCTCTGAGGTCCATAAATGCCCCTAAGAAAAACCCACCGTCGCTCGGTCCCCTCACGGGGATGCTCACCGCACTCCTCCTCTGCAGTGTTCTTTCTTGCTCCTAAAATGTTCCTTTTTCAAACCCATGCCGCCATCTGTAAATTCTTCTTACTACCCTACGCCCCGTGAACTGAATATTTTTCTGATGCTGGGGCTGTGACACCTCGCCTGGCAGCTCTGTCGCCCAACCTGGAGAGCGGTGGCGCCTCAGCCTCCCGAGAAGCTGGGACTACGGGCATGTGCCACCATACCCAACTAATTTTTGTAATCTTTGTAGAGATGGGGTCTCACCATGTTGCCCAGGCTGGTCTCAAACTCCTAGGCTCAAGCGATCCACCCACCTCAGCCTCCCAAAGTGCCGGGATTATAGGTGTGAGAGCCCACACCCAGCCAATTCCTCCTTGCTAACACTTACTCACAGAGACGCATGGCCTTGGTAGCTAAAAGTTCAGCGTCCCACTCCCACTTTCTAATAGGCTTTATTTGTTTGAGCAGTTTTAGGTTCACAGAAAGCACAGGGTCCCAGGTACCCCGCTCCGCCCTCCAATTTCCCTTCTTCCTGACATCCCGTGTGGCCAGAGCACAGCTGCGGCTGCTGGCGGCTAGAACCAGACTCAGATGCTGGCTGAAGTCCGCGGTGTACGCCGGCCGGGGCTCAGCCTCTGCACGCGCATCCCTGGGCTCCAGCAAACACAGTCATGCGTCTCCACCACGATCAGATCGCACACAGGCACTTCACTGCCCTCAAATCCCTCTATTCTCGACCTGATTATCCTGCCTCTCCCCAAGGCCCTGGCAACCACTGATTTTTTTCTTCCATTTCCATCTTTTGGCTTTTTCTAGAACGTCTCGTCCTTGGAACGGTGCAGTTGGAAACATGTTCGGGCCGCTCCCTCCACTGAGTAGGCCCTGCCCGGAAGACTCCTCCACACCCTCCCAGCTCCTTGGTTCAGCCCCTTCTGCTGCTGCACTGCACCCCACCGTTTGGGGGTCCTACGGTTTATCATTCCCCTCCTGAAGGGCATCATGGTTGCTTGCAAGTCTGGCTATAATGCATCAAGGTGCTATAAACAGCCACATGAAGGCTTTTCTGGATCCAAGTGTTCAGCTCCTCTGGATAAATCCCAAAGATTATGGTTGCTGGATCCTGTGGTCACAGGGCGTTTAGTCTCGTGAGACGCTGTCAAACTGTCTTACAAAGTGGCGGTGCCATTTTGCATTCCCACCAGCAACAAGTGAGAGTTCCTGGAGCTGCCCTTTAAAAAGCAAGACACCAAAAAAAGGAAATCTCTTAACAACTGTCCGCGTAAGACAAAGTCACACGGTGAGGTGCGGCACCAAGGCCGGTGTCGGGAACATGGTTTCAGGTGGGGATGGTCCGAAGACCATCAGAGAAGGGCGACAGGGAGCCTTTAAAAGCCACAAAAGGGTGGGGAGCTGGGGAGAGATAGCATGGGGAGAAATGCCAGATACAGGTGAGGGGGAGGAAGGCAGCAAATCATGCTGCCACGTGTGTACCTATGCAACAATCTTGCATGTTCTTCACATGTACCCCAAAACCTAAAATGCAATTTAAAAAAATAGCAAAAAAAAAAAAAAAAGCCACAAAATACGACACACCTGCAGCCAAATTTGACTACAGAAGCGCTTGCTGACGAGGAGCTGGCACGGCTGTGTGGGGGCGAGTGACTCAGGAAGCCGCTAAAGACCCGATGATTGAAAGCAGTCCTGAAGTTTGCTCTCTGTCTGCAGCCAGAAATCAAAAGCAGGGAAACCCACCAGCCGTCTCCTTGTTTCCTAGAACTAAAGCGTTCGCTCTTCAGCAAGGTTATTTTCATTCTTTTTGTTAATGCTTATTATACAAATTATTCATTTTTTTAAAAACAAGCAAAAAAATCCAAAACCTGGAGATCTTACTCCTTTTTGTGTATTTTAATATATTTCCCTCCAGACATTTTTCTCTGTAAATATTAAAACATAATTTTTACAAATTGACTTCCTTGTCTTCTCCATTAAAATTTGAAGTGATAGCCTCGTTCTCCTCGTCTTCCTCTTCCCCAGACATAAATATTTCCATCTTTTTCTAGGGAGAAAGAAGCATTAAACTCCCAATCCAAACGGTCAAGAGCCATTTGCTGTTTTATTAAACAAATGTCATACCAGGGAACCGCGTCTCCGGGTGGGTGTCGTCATGGCCGCACCCACAGCTGTTATTCTGGCACCTTCGGGACACAGGAGGCTTGGCGAGTTGCGTGTCCGGTAAGTTGGAGCAGGCAGAGCCAGAGCTGCGGAGTCGTGGTGATGCTGCGAGGCTCCCAGCCAAATCCCAATTCGCTCTCTCCAAGGAGTGGCTGCTGCTGTGTGTGATAACTCTGTGTATGTCGACACACTGGACATCAGCAACACCTGGCGCTTCACCACCCTTTTCACAAAGTAACCTCATAAATCTTGCACACGGGTCATTCTGTGACAATGCGGAGAATAGAGAGATCTACAGCCGGGCACGGTGGCTCACACCTGTAATCCCAGCACTTCGGGAGGCTGAGGTGGGCGGATTACCTGAGCTCAGGAGTTCAAGGTCAATTTGACCAACATGGCGAAACCCCATCTCTACTAAAAATACAAAAACTAGCCAGGCAAGGTGGTATGCACCTGTAATCCCAGCTACTCAGGAAGCTGAGGCAGGAGAATCACTTGAACCTAGGAGGCAGAGATTTCAGTGAGCCGAGATCGCACCGCTGCACTCCAGCCTGGGAGACAAAGCAAGACCACATCACAAAAAAAAAAAAAAAAAAAAAAAAAAAATCTACAAGGAAAGGAGGTAACACTGAGCTGTGACTCAAAGACGAGATCACAGCCAGCTACAAATAGCCGGCGACCGTTATCTGGGGCTACGTGGAGGGCTGAGGTTGCTTGGACCATCTCCACAGAGGACAGGATCGAGAGGACGATGCAGTGAGGGCCCCACGGAGATCACGGTGGACCAAGAGTGGGTTCCCTGCCTGGGTAAAAGGTGTGATGAAAAGGCTGCTTCCAAACCACAAGGGCGGGTGAATACAGAAGTCGTCCCCTGTCTGCTACCAGCTTATAAACAAGCACAAAAAAAAAAAAAAAAAAAAAAAAAAAAAAAAAAAAAAAAAAAAAAAAAATTGGCCAGGGCAGATACACACCACCAGGGCACCACGACATCAAGCCCGTCTTAAGGTTTCTGGCTCCTGCTGGTCTGTGACCTCTGGACGCAGCACGCGATCTCTTTGCCACCCCGGCTGTCCTCATTGCACACATGCGTGGACAGCATGAGCCACCTTCATGTAAATGGTGCAAACACTTTCATGTAAATGGTGCATTGCTGTGTTCTTGCTGGAGCTCAGAAGGAAAAGGAGGAGAAGGGAGTGGAATCCGCCTAGGAGCTACTTCACGTAAGGCAGGGTGCCAGCTGTGCTGAGTGTGATGGACTGGAGCTGCCAGGACCCTACCTGAGCTGCTGTTCCTGAGCTGGGCCCTGATACATGAGCTTATTCACTGCTAAGAACTCTCCAGTGCCAGCAGCTCTGGGAGGTGTTTGGGTTTCGGCAGTAAACAGCAGATAAAAAATATCTGCCCTGCTGGTGCTTAGATTCGAATGCGGGAGGCTGTCAAAATGAACGGCTCACTGAATAGTGTCAGATGCTGGAAGATCAGCACTCTGAAGGAAAATGAGCTGAGGACGTTTGAGGCCTGGGGCAGCCGGGAGGAAGGGGAAGGAGGAATCCGAACCAAGACCATGGAGAAGCACCCCGGGCCCCGATGCTGGGCGGCTTAGAACCTGGTTCCCCAGAGCCTCAGAAGGTAGCCAAGGCTAGGGTCAGGGCGCTAAGCCTCAGGAGTCAGGGCGCTCAACCTCAGGAGTCAGGGCGCTCAACCTCAGGGGTCAGGGCGCTCAGCTTCAGGGGTCAGGAATGACGCCCTCTCTCCCTCTCCTTACCCTGTCTCAACTCACAGCATTCCGGGTCCTCTGCACGTGCTGGTCCTCAATTTAGGACCCTCGTCTTTCCCCAGATATCCAAGAGGCCTCCTCCGTGCCTCCTAAAGGTGTCTGCCCAAATGTCACCCTCACAGGGGGTAAATCCCCCTGGGGCGGTGAAGCTTCCACTTCCCTCCTGGGCCGTGGCCTGGTTTTGCACAGGTGATAACGCCATCTGCTTCCTAGAGCTCCGCTGCGCGGGGTCTTCCCGCCCCCAGGGCTGGACCTGGCCCATCACCCAGGCAAACCCGGGACACCCCCTTCCCGCCACCCAGGCCAGGTCCCCTCCGCGCTCCGTGCTGCCCGCCCAGGGTCCGCGGCGTTGGGTTTCCCTGCACGCCTGGGTCTGGTCCCGGTCCCGGGCCGTCGTTCCGAGGGGTTGTCCAGGCCCTGAGGTCTGGGGAGGAACCGGACGCTGGGTCGCCAGCAGCCCGCAGGGCGCAGAACCGGCGCATCCGCGCGGGGGGCGTCCACTCCCGGGGTGGGTGGCGCGCTCTCACCTCTCCAAGGCTGGAAGCTGCAGCCCCGGCCCGGCCACGTGGGCACGTGCGACTCGGGGATGGAGCGACCCTCGCACGGGGCGACCCCCGGGACCCGCAACTCTGGGACCCTGCGACCCCCGGGACGGTGAGATCCCCGCGGATCTGCGTGGCCCTGGAGGTTGGCGGGTCGGGGAGGGTGCGGGGAGGGGTGGGGTGCGGTGGGGCGGGAGAAGGGGCGGGGAGGGTGCGGGTGGGGGCGGCGCCGGCCAATCCGGAGCATGGGACGCGTCAACCCCCGCATCACCGCCGACCCCCACGTGGTTCCACCCGGAGGGCGACACGGCGGGGGCGCCTCTACCCTGCCAGCCTGGATCCCGACTAGGAGCCCAACCTGGACCCCCGCAGGTGAGCGCCTGGGTCTCCTCCAGCCGCCGCTCCCAGGCGAGGGGACCCCGGAGGCGGCCAGCGGCGCGGACGCGCTGTCCCTCCTCGCCATCGAGTTTCAGGGGTTACGCCCCAGGTCCCCGGAGCGCAGGGCCCAGGCGGCTTCCGCTGTCGTCCCCTAGGGGGTCCAGGACTGAGGCCAGGTGTGGGAGGACCTGCCAGCCCACGGGGTCCCTACTCTCTCCTCCCCCCCTCCCCCGCTAAGTGCAGCCTGCCCGCCTTCTGGAAGGAGCCCTGGCCCTCTCGCCCTGCCCCCACCTCCCACCACCTCACCCCACCTCCCCACACCTCTCTCCACCTGCCTTCCAGTCAAATTTCCCCCTCTCCCAGCTTCCTGTCCGCCCTGCCGGAGGCTCTGCCTGCCTTACCCCTCCCCCACCCCACCCTGCCCCGGGTGCCAGCTGGAATTTGGTTTCTGGAGCGCGTTTCAAGAGTTAGTGCCCATCCCAGTGCAGCCGTCACCCCAGCCGCGGTCACTCTGCCTGGGCTCCTCTCCAGACCAGAAGCTGAGGCCCACAGGCGGAGGGCCAGGTGGGGGGCTGGGGAGGGCGCTCCTTCAGTCCATGTGGCCTACAGGGTGCAGCCCCTGCCCTGGGTAGGCATTCCTGCCCCTCCTAGCCAGAGCCTGCGGCTCACCCAGAGACTGTCTCTCCTCCATCCCAGCCCCACTCGGGGAGGGAGAGCAGGCGGAGGCTCAGTCAGTCGGGGGTGCCACTTGAAAGGCACCGCTGAGGCTGGAAGGTCAGTTCTTTCTTTGAACAAATATTTATAGAGCCAGGGCGGGCAGTGAGCAGAAGTGCCTCGTCTCCACTTGGGTCTCCTGGCGCCCGCTGCCCGGTGGGCATGCAGCCTGCGGCAGATTCCTGACGGCATGAGTGACATGGCACAGTGCCAGGTGCTCTGGGAGCCATGTGGAAGCATTTGCCTTTCACGGTCGGACGTTCAAATTACAGTGGGGCCTGCTGACAGACCCTCCTGAGCCAGACACACTGAAAGTGTGGAAGGCTTTGATTCCCTGAGAAATCCACAGTCAAGTCAACAGCTCCTAAGTGGCACAGTTAGTCAGAGTCCATCTGTTTGTGGAGGGGTGGCTGCCTGCTGGGGTGTCCTGGGCCCAGGGCAGTGAGCACAGTACACAGTGGCAGGTGGACTGGGGGCTGCCTAGAGGAGGGGCCTGGGCCCAGTCAGAGACCCCCAAGAAGGCTGTTGCCTCTCACGATGTGTTCAAGACCCCTGGGCAGCCAGGTGGGAGGGAAGGCATGGTCAAGAGAGGGAGAGTCTGCTGCCTCTGCAGCCCAGCAAGAGAGCGGGGACAGCAGAGACCCTGGCCAGGGAGGGCTTCGCTGCACAGGAGGGTGGCCTCGCCCCGCTGGGCTCGTGTTCTGGAGAGGACAGAGGCGCAGGCATCTCCCACATGCTCTTCACTGGGTGCCCGCAGCCGAGCCTCAAGAGACCACCTGGCCTTGCCTGTCTGGTCAGCAGGGCTGGGGCTCCCTGATGCAGGACTGTGTGCACCACGAATGACCCAACTGGGCCCATTTTGGCAGCCAGTGCATGGGCCAGCACTCGCTGCCAAAATGTCCCATCCCAAGCCAGCACCATGCGGGGTGTCATACAGGGAGGGTGGCCCGGCTGCCTCATACTTCCTGCTATGAATGCACTAGAGAAGAGCGTCCTGGACGTAGTGTGAACCGTGTTCTAATGGTGGTGATCCAACACTTGGGCACAGCGTCCCAGGCACAGTATGAACAGTGTTCTAATGGTGGTGATCAAACACACAGGCACAGTGTCCTGGGTGCAGCGTGAACCGTGTTCTAATGGTGGTGATCAAACACATGGGCACAGCATCATGGATGCAGTGTGAACCGTGTTCTAATGGTGGCAATCGAACACTCGGGCACAGCATCCCAGGCACGGTGTGAACAGTGTTCTAATGGTGGTGATCAAACACGCAGGCACAGCGTCCCAGGCGCAGTGTGAAGTATGAACCGTATTCTAACGGTGGTGATCAAACACTCGGGCACAGCGTCATGGATGCAGTGTGAACCGTGTTCTAATGGTGATGATCAAACACACGGGCACAGAGTCCCGGGTGCAGTGTGAACCATGTTCTAATGGTGGTGATCAAACACGCAGGCACAGTGACCCAGGTGCAGTGTGAACCGTGTTCTAATGATGGTGATCAAACATGTGGGCACAGTGTCCTGGGCGCAGTGTGAAGTGTGAACCGTGATCTAATGCTGGTGATCAAGCACGTGGGCACAGTGTCCCGGGCGCAGTGTGAATCGTGTTCTAATGGTGGTGATCAAACATGTGAGCACAGTGTCCCTGGAGCAGTGTAAACCGTGTTCTATTGGTGGTAATCAAACAAGCGGGCACAGCGTCCCGGGTGCAGTGTGAACCATGTTCTAATGGCGGTGGTCAAACACGCAGAGCGGCCGGTGGAGTGTGGCCAGGTGCTCTGGGCTCTGCGGGCTGGGCTGGGCTCTGGCCGAGGCTCACAGAGGTGTCAGACACTGGGTGGTGTGCAAGAGCCTTGCAGGTTACAGCAGGAGGTAGGAAGAGGGACACTAAAGCGCCTCTCCCAGCTCGGCTCCGCAGGGGAGATGCAAAATCCGTGGAAATAGAGCCTCTTCCAGGGTCCTGCCTGTGTGCGAAGCCCCCGCTCTCCAGGGAGCTTCCCCATCCCCTGCACAGGTGCCAAGGCCATTGTCACTGGCGGAACTCACAGTATGAATCTTCCGCTTGCTACCTTTGTGTTCCTGGGCCTGGAGTCATCTGTGTCTCAGAGTCAGGCCCGATTTTGTTTTGTGAGTCAGAGATGGGCTAGGGTGCTGGTCTCCGCTGCCCGGCAGCACTCACTCAAAAGCTGCACTCCTCAGTCCCTCCAGCAGCCTCCGTGGCCAGAGCCGCCGGCCCAGTGCTCTGATGTCACCTAGGAAGGGAAATGCATCCTAGCAGGAGGCTTCAGAGCATCCAGTAGGTGCCCCTTGATAAGGCCTAGGAGCTCTGAAGGCAACACCCGCTGCCCCTCCGCTTCCTAGGAGCCAGGCTCAGGGCGCCCATCCCGGTTCCTGGTGGGGCTCCGGCGGGCTCTCACTGCTGCTGCCGGCAGGGTCAGTGAGGCCTCACCTCTCCTAGGGTTTCCCTGGAAACATTTGGAGGTGCACCAGACGACAATGACTGTGACCCCAAGTGGATTGGCACTGGAGGTCCCATCAAACATCAGGGCTCCTTTCCATGCAGCCTGGGTGGGATCACCCCATGCGGCCTGGACATCCCCTAGAGTCACGTCAGCTCCCATCTTCGGGGTGTCCAGCAATGACGCGATGACCCAGGCATCTGAATGTGGGCAGCGCACTGGCCTGGGCCCTGCTGTCAGGGTCAGCCTGTGGCCCTTGTCTGTCTGCCCAGTGGCTGCTGCACGCCCGAGGTCTTGCCAGGTGACTGGCTTGTTCATCTGATCAACCTGTCCTGCTAAAAGGTGCAGGCGGCTCAGGCTTCCCGAGTGGCAGATGGCAGTGACGATCTGGTCTTTCCCCACCTGGAGGCAACCAGGGGTCCTCACCTTCCACCTGTCCTTGTCTCAGGCTAGAATTACCAGCGTTGCTGGCTCCAAGCTGCTGGCTTCCCCTTCATCCAGGCGCTTGTGTTGAAGTTACTGTCTTAGAGCTCTTCCGTGTGGGCTCTTCTGGAAAGAGGATGCCAGCTTCTCAGTGCGGGCACCTGAGATGGGCACTCTCCGGGCTGGGCTGTCCTCACCGTGTTTTGTGTGCTGCCAAATGCTCGGTTCTCGGTAAACTTCAAGGGTCTGAGAGCCACATCTGTGCCCTGGGAAACCGGACAGACCTGTGGATTCAGATAAAGGGAAGGTACTGGCCCCCGCTGGCCCTCACCGACCCCACCCCTGAACAGCTGTGTGGTTCTTAAATGTAGCAAAATTAAACAGATGGTGGCGTGGGGAGTTTTAAGACAACCCAATGGCGCTGCTGGAAGTTCACAAATTTTATACTGTTTCGGTACCTTGCCACAAACAACACAATCTGGGTCAATAGTTTTCTCCAAGACTCTAGAAACATCTAGGGCACCTTCCTGGCTGCTCTTCTGGGTTTGCAGAGGGAGGCCAGGCAGGAGGCCCGCTCCTCCATCCACGTCACTGAGAGTTTGTGTTTGAGCCCTGGGCCCTGGGCTGTCCCCAGCGACAGGTGCCAGTCCTGGGAGATTCCGGAAGGGAGCATTTCAGGGCTGTGACAGAGGCCGGTCTGGGCTCTGGCCGAGCACACAGACAGGACAGTCTGAGGACCCTGATCCAGACCTGGGGCTGCCAGGGGCCTGGCAGGGACCTGGCAGGGGCTGGATAGCTGCATGCACCCTGTGGTAGGTTTAGAGGCTAAGGTGACTTGCTTAGTCCACATCAACAGGAAAGCCAGGTCACGCTGGCACCGCTCTGACCTCTGAGCAGCTAACAGGTCAGCGCCATGCTCCCACTGCCAGGGACGGAGGGAGCACTGTGGCCAGTAGTGCCCATCTGGGGGAAGGTGCCTCTGGTGAGCATTGGGAGCTGGCACAGAACCCTGGAGGGACAAGTGCTGTCCCCAGCGTCCTCCAGGCGGACCCCACGCTCTGTCCCCAGCGTCCTTCATCCAGGAGGCTTTGTCCCTTCTCTCTAGAGGCACAGGGCTAACTCCACTCTCTGTTGAGGGTCCAGCCTCTGACCCCTTCATCCCTGTGCAGGCACCAGGGCATCCTTGGTCCCAGAGCTTGCTGTGGTCCCTGGGGACATGGCACCTGCTCTGGGGCTCCGATCCCTGGTGAGTGACAGAAGGGGCTGCAGTGACGGAGGGGACAGTAGAAGTAGCACGTGGCTGGGCACTTTGCTTCTCGTTTCTGTCACTGTTTCTTGGGCAATTTTTGTTTTGTTTTGTTTGGTTTGGTTTTGTTTGGTTTGGTTTGGTTTGGTTTGGTTTGGTTTGGTTTGGTTTGGTTTGGTTTGAGACAGTTTTGCTCTTGTCGCCCAGGCTGGAGTGCAATGGCACAGTCTCCGCTCACTGCAACCTCCACTTCCCAGGTTCAGGCGATTCTCCTGCCTCAGCCTCCTGAGTGCTTGGATTACAGGCATCCATCTTGGGCAATGTTTTTATTTTTCTTGGGCCTCAGTTTCCTCAACTGTGAAATGGGGGTGATGTAAACCCTTTGCTCGATGTGACTGGGTGTGTAGACACGGAAAAGGTGTGGGCACTTTCCCTGAGCTCCCTGGCGGTTCTGCCTTAGCTGATTCAGGGACAGTGGAACCGCTCTGAACGGCGGGCACCAAGAGTGAGCCCTGATGTCACCACAGACTCTGGGTGATGGAGGTGAGTCAGCACAGGTTTGTTGACGGTAACCCACACACTGTATTGCTAGCAGTTGCTGTGAGTTGGTGGGGCCGTGTGAGGATGGGGGGCAGGGAGCACAGGGGCTCTCCACACCTTCCTCTCAATCTTGATGTGAACCTAAAACTACTCCTAAAAATAAAATCTATATTGAAAAACACACAGCCTGCCTGGGATGAGGAGCAGGTGGGCAGAACAGATTGGGTCAGCCTCATGGAGCAGGGAGGGTCTCCGGAGCCGGACAACCCAGAGAGGGGGATAGCTGCCATGTCATCTGACAGGGAGCCTCTGAGGAAGGACGGGGGTGGCTGCTGTTATCTACCGGGGAGCGTCTGGGGAAGGACTGGGCAGCCGAGGGTGTGGGTCCCTTGCAGGCATCACACACTGAGCACCACGCCCTGAGGGTTGCTGTTTAGAATCAGCACACCACACCAGCTACAGCACCAAGAAATGAAAAACCTGGATGTCATTTCACCTCCAACAAAGGAAGTGGGTCCCTGCTGGAGCCCGCCTGTGCCAGAACCCACCTTGCTTCCTAGAAGAGGCAGATAGTGTGGGTCCCTTCTGAGGAGCAGCTGTCCCTTGGCCGCTCAGAGGGTCTAACCGGAAAGGTCGAGTTGATCCTGCTCGGCACGTGTGCTCAGTGGACAATCTCCCAGTAGTTCCAGAGGCTTCCTGGCCGCCCATCCCCAGGGTCGGCCTGCACAAAGATCTGAGAACCTCGTTAGCGGTTCCATGGGAGGACCGAGCTTGCCTTGTTTAAGTTCCCAGGATGCAGCCGGGCGTCAGGCACGTGGAGCCCCGGGCTCGGTGCAGGAAGCCTGAGTGTCCCCTGGAACTTCAGCGAATGGCCACACCACAGGCTGCTTGTCAGGTCTGTGGTGACACTTCCGAAGGGCTGGCATGGCCGGGTGCGAGGTGGGGCCAGAGGGGTCTTTACCCCGCGGGGGAGCTCCCTGGTGGGAGGGCTTTCTGACTCCTGCCAGCCAACCCTTGCTTGCCTCCCCTTGAAGCTGTCCCCTTCCCCCCTGGCCCCTTGAGGCCGGACGTCTGAGACAGCAGGTGGCCGAGCTCACAGGCCTTGGGGACAAGGAAGGAATCCAGTCACCTTTCCTCCTGGTGATCCAGCAATCCCCCTCTGCAGAAGGAGGACAGACTAGACCCAGCCCCTCAACCGCCCTGGGGTTGTGGCCCAGAGCCTCCACCCGGCAGAGCTCCCTGGCCCCAGGACGTTCTCCACCCCAGACACACTTCTTGGTTTGTGACCAGAGCCCTTGCTTTGGAGATTCGGATTTTTTAAATGGGAAGTTATTGGATTTCTTGCTTTAATTATCTCATAAGTTATAAATTGTATACATTTTTGAGACATTTTGTAAAATGGACATTTTTGAGGCCTATAGCAAAAACAAGAGATGTGATTTGGGGCTTCGATATAGAGGCAAGGCAAATTAAGACAGACAGAGACAGACAGAGACTGTCTGTCTCTGTAATCCCAGCACTTTGGGAGGCTGAGGCGGGTGGATCACGAGGTCAAGAGATCAAGACCATCCTGGTCAACATGGTGAAACCCCTAATTCTTTTCTTTTCTTTTCTTTTCCTTTTTTTTTGTTTGAGACGGAGTTTCGCTCTTGTTACCCAGGCTGGAGTGCAATGGTGCGATCTCGGCTCACCGCAACCTCCGCCTCCTGGTTCAGGCAATTCTCCTGCCTCAGCCTCCTGAGTAGCTGGGATTACAGGCACGCGCCACCACACCCAGCTAATTTTCTGTATTTTTTTTTTTAGTAGAGACGGGGTTTAGACAATGAGGGGTAGAGACAGAGACAGAAACAGACAGAGACAGAGACAGAGAAACAGAGGTGGAGACAGAGAGAAATGGGGATGGAGAGGGAGTGAGATCGAGCCCCACCTGGCCTGGCCTTGGCTCTTGCTGCCTGGAGCTCGCTCTTGTGACGGTGAGCAAGAGTCCTGGTGTCCAGCCCCTGGGCATCTCTGCAGGAGTCTCCTGCTGTCATGCCAGTGTCATGGTCACGGGCAGCGGGGGAAGCTCAGGTTTGTTGTTTGATCAGCGGGCGTTTGTGGAGCTCCACAGTGTGTCCCGATTTGCCTGCCGAGAGCTGAGAGGATGATTCTCACTGGGAAGAGAGTGAGGAGGTGCTGGAGGGTGCGTGTCGTCTCCGTTCTGCAGGGTTCAGGGGAGCATGGAGCCAAGGCCAGTCCCACCCCTTCCAGCAGCAAGACGTCCTTCCTCCACCAGGCTGTGCCTGAGCCAGTCAAGGCTCTCCAGAGAACAGGATCAACCAGTAGGACACACACGCACACACACACACACACACGCACACATGCACACATGTCCGTGTGCATGCACGCACACATGCACACGCATGCTCAGGCATATGCACACACGCACACACGCAAGTGCACACACGTGCAGACATGCACACACGTGCGTGCACACACACATGAACATATGCACATGCACACATGTGTACACAATGCACACGTGCACACACACACTCGTGCACACACACATGCGTGCACGTGCATATGCGCACACACATGTATGTGCATGCACACACATGCACACACACATGCTCCTGCACATGCAAACGTGCACACACACGAGCATGACAGATATATGTATATGTGTATGTCTCTGTACACATATATGTGTATGTCTCTGTATCCTTCTGGTTACATTCTCTCTGTAGACAGTGTGTGTGTGTATACGGAGGGAGAGGGAGAGAGAGAAGCTGATTTGTTTTAAGGAACTGGCTCATGTGATTGTTGGAGGCTGGCAAGTGTGGGATCTGCAGGGCAGGCCGGCAGGCTGGAGACCCCAGGAAGAGTTCTGTGTCCAAGTGCCATCTGGAAGCAGGTTCCTTCCTCCATAGGGGACCTCAGTCTTCCCCTCTTAGCCTCTGAGTCCTTCAGCCGACTGGACGAGGCCCACCCACAAGTGAAGGTCACCTGCTTTACTCAGTCTGCCAATGTAAATCAATCAATCCCTCCCTCCCTCCCTTCTTCCCTTTCTTCCTTCCTTCATCTCACTGTCCCCCAGGCTGGAATGCAGTGCTATGATCAGGGCTCACTGCAGCCTCGACCTCACGGGCTCGGGCGGATCCTCTGCCCCAGCCTCCAGAGTGGCTGGGACTGCAGATGCATACCACCACAGCCAGACACTTTTTGTATTTTTTTGTGGAGTCCAGGTCTCGTGATGTTGCCCAGGCTGGTCTCGAACTGCTGGGCTCTAGCAGTCCACCTGCCTCTGCCTCCCAAAGTGCTGGGGTCACAGGTGTGCGCCACCACACCGGCCTGAGTGTTGCTCTCATCTTAAGAATGTCTTCACGGTGACTTGTAGACTGGTTTGGCCGTACAGCGGGGCACTGTGGCCGGGCTCAGAAGGGTGTGCCCATGAGCAGAGGCGATGTCATCTGCTGTCCCACTGCTAGGCGTGAAGAGGTTTAGGGGGACTGTGCTGATTTTGAGAAACAAGCGGCTTTGTCTTCTAGTGTCACTGCAAGAATTGTTCTCGTGGTGTTTGAGGTTAAGTACCAGGAAGTACTTCCTCCTCATTGTGACTTGGCGTGGAGGGTGGAAAGTTACAGCAGGGGGATTTAGGTAATGAATGTACAAATAAAGGGCCTTTTGCTGACCTGACAGAGGCCGAGGTAACCCCAGATCCTTTACCAAACATTGCTAAACACCCGCCACTCATGCTGCAAACGCTGAGTTCCAGCTCAAGTACCCAAATGGTGAATTCTGGGGAGTCAGGACCAGAGAAGCGCAATCTAGACCTTTTCACGTGGCGTTTGCTTAGACCAGGCGTTGGCTGACGTTTTGTTTAAAGGCCAGAGAGTCAATATTGAGACTTTGCAGCACGAAAGCAGTTATGGACATGGGATCACAGGCAATTGCGGCTGCGTCCCCACGGGCGTTTCTTTACAAGAGCAAGTGGCTGCTGGGGTTTGGCCTGGGGCCCTGGTTTGCTAACCCCTGGCTTCGAGGGCCCCTGGCCTGGCATGGGGTGGGAACAGCGTCTGTGAGATGGGATAGATAACAGTTAACGACACAGGGATCCACTCAGAGTCTTCAGCACAGAGCATGGCATGCAGCGTCCAAGTAGTGAGTTGCTGCTGTTGTTACTGATGAGGCTGAGTGTTAGATCCTCCCTGACACAAAAGGAAACTGAGGCTGATGACACCCTTCAGCCTCCCACCTGCGTCTAACGCTGACTAAAAGAGCTTTCTAATCTAAGGATTAGAAAGACAGCCAGGGGCCGGGAGCGGCGGCTCAAGCCTGTAATCCCAAGACTTAGGGAAGCAGAGGCGGGCGATCATGAGGTCAGGAGATCAAGACCATCCTGGCTGACACAGTGAAACCCCGCCTCTACTAAAAATACAAAAAATTAGCCAGACATGGTGGCGGGTGCCTGTAATCCCAGCTACTTGGTAGGCTGAGGCAGGAGAATCGCTTGAACCCGGGAGGCGGAGGTTGCAGTGAGCTGAGACCGTGCCACTGCACTCCAGGCTGGCGACAGAGGGAGACTCCATCTTAAAAAAAAAAGACAGGCAGGGCGGAGAGGGGCTGATCTGGGAGACCAACCCTAGGATGCCCTTTCTGCCGGCCTCTGTAGGTGAGTCTTCCTCACTGGTGTGGTGTTCAAGGGCCACACTCAGACTTGATCCTAAGTTAGACAAAACTCGGAGTCCAGGTCCACTGAGCTACAAGGCAGAAAACGACCCTGGGAAGGAAGCTGGGCAAGGTGGGGGCCTCCCAAAATGCACTGGAAGAAAATGCCAAGCCTCTCTGGAAAGGGCCACGGGCAGGCCTGAGGGACAGACACAGATGTTCATTAGGGAAACTGAGGCAGGGTGGGCTGCTGCGCTGATGAGAGGCAGGGGAGGGGCTGGCCCCTGGAACCAGCACCCCCAAGAGGTCGGCAGGTAGGGCTGAGGCCAGCATGTGCCAGGGTCAGTGCACAGTGGTGCAGGGCAGGCGTTGGCAGGGAGGGCAGCTCTGTGGCCGCAAGCAGTGTGGCTGCCGTCTGCAGTGGTGGGAGCGGGAGGGGGTTGCAGGCTTCACCCCATGGCCTCTCCCTGCAGATCCGGGAGATGAAAGCTGGGGTCAGTGAGGAGCAGTACAGCCACAGCCTGGACGATACGCATCTGCGCCAGCTGGCCCTGCACCCAGAGCCCACCTCACTCAGCCACACCTTCCACTGCATTCTGGACCTCAGGCTGGCATCCCCTGTGAGACCAGGGCCACTCACCTGAGCAACAGGTCCAGGAACTGCCTGGCTCTGGACCCGCTCGGAGAGGCCCCACCCCCACAGGAGTTTGTGGTGTAGGCACCACCCACCCAGCAGCACCGTCTACACCGCCAGCCTCAGGTGGCTCAGCCCCCACCCACCCACTGCCACATGGCCCTTGGCCCTTCCTGCCCACCAGATGCTGCCCCCATCTCTGCAGCCAGCCAGCTCCACAGGCTCACCTGGGACAGGTGTGGAGCCGGCTCTGACATCAACCTGGGAGGTGACAGACAGTCCCACACCTCGCACCTGCCGTAGGTGCACCCGGAAGCGCCTTCCGTCAGGTCTCCAGGGAGCAAGTCCAAGGTCTGGCAGGTTCAAAGCCATGGTGTTGACCTCAGCCCCTCTCCCGTCCTAACCTGGGAGAGGTGACAGCTGGGCCCCGACCCTGGAGAGAGAGCTCTGACGTTTACACCAGCTCCCTGAGAGACAGGTCTCCCGAGCTGAGTTCACGGTGGCCATCGCTGTGCGGGACCCAGGCCCCTTCCAGACCTGGACCCTCCTGCAGTTCCTGCTTGCGAGTGCTGGGCCTGCCACACGGAGGCCCCTCCTGAGACAAAAGCCCAGTGCTGTCACCTCAGACCCAGCCCAGACCCTCACCCACCACCCATATGGGTGACACCCAGAAATGAGTCAATGACTGCGCTTTCCCTTCCAAGTAAGACCCCACTGCCCCAGGCTGAAGCCAACTCTGCTACCGCCTCAGCCGTGACGCCTCAGGGCCCGCTCTGTTCACAGGTGGCTTCCTCAGGTCATTGCCCTGGGTGGGATGGGGCTGGTGCAGCCCAGATGGGGAAGGAGAGAGGCTTTGGTGACACAGGGAGTGGCGGACTGGCTGTGAGTGGTAACTGCTCTGACCATGGGTCATGCAGCCTCAGCACCTCAGGCTGTGGAAGGCCTCCGGGGTGGGGTCTTCCCAGGGCTCCTCCTCCTGCACAAGACTCCAGTGCACGTGAACAGCTGCTGTCCTCTGCATTTAGAGGAGTGGCCCGAGCATCCCTGCTAGTCTCAGCCCAACACAGAGAACTGAGAGGCCACAGTGGCGCTGTCCTGTGCCCTGAACACCACTGTCCCCTTAACTGTCTGTGTGTGATGAAGACCATGCCGTGCCACCCTGCAACTCACCAGGGTGAGCTTGAGCCCCATGGCCGGCTGCAGGGCCACGTGCATGGTGGCCACCTCTTTGACGGGTCCATCCGGGGGGCCTCTCCTTTCTGTGAAAGGAATCGTGTGTGTGCCCGAGGCACACATAATAAAGAACCCGAATTGATGCCTCCTGTTTGAACCCGGGCCAGCCTGCCTGGGGGTCTGGTGAGACACCAGCTGTAACACTCAGGGCATCAGCCACCAAAGGCTGCTTTCTATAGACAGCCACGAGCCCCACTGCTGCGGAGGGCAAGACCACCCACAGTTCTTGTGCAATGGGGAAGGGCACCTGGTGCTGGCTTAGGTGTGGGAGTGGGGGCACTTCCCAGAGGACCCTCCCATTAGTACATGACTGACTGCCCCAGTCCAGAGCGGGGACTGTCTGCTTCCTTCCAAGAAGCCAGGGCGAGAGCCCAGCCCTGGGACCATTAGGGAAGGTGCACACCAGTATTGGGAGATGCAGCAGGTGGCATCCGCCACAAAGCAGGGATGAGCCAAGACCTACACCCACATGTGCACACACACACACAGGGGCAAAGAGGCACACAGGCGCACACACACACACATGCACGCACATGCATATACACACGCACACATGCACACACACACAGGCAAAGAGGCACACAGGCACACACAGGCACACACACATGCACGCACATCCATATACACACACGCACATGTGCACACACACAGGCAAAGAGGCACACAGGCACGCACGCACATGTGCACACACACACAGGCAAAGAGGCACACAGGCACATGCACACACACATACACGCACATGCACACACACACACAAGGTAAACAGGCACGCGCACACACACGCACACACATGCACGCACATGCACACACACACAGGTAAACAGGCACTCACACGCGCACACACACACGCACACACACACGCACACACACACAAACACGCACACATGTGCACACTCCCCACATCCAGGCATCCCCTGCCGGTTACCTTTGCCACACACCATAGACCCCAAGAGCAGCAAAAATCTGGCCAGCCCAGATTGTGCAAGTGTGACACTGCAGCTGGCCCAGCGCCCTGTGTCCCAACAGAGGCGACGCAGCCCTGGCCCCTGGATGACCAGAGAAGCCGCTCCCGCCCCGCTGGGAATTCCTATTTCTGTCCTTCCTCTGGGCCTTGTGGACAGACACGGAGAATGATGCCAGATGTCTGTTAACATTCAGAGAGGAAAATGAGAGGCCCGGCTGCCCTAAGCCTTGTCCAAGAGGGGACGGCCCGGCAGGCCACACAAAGCCACCTCCGGCCACTGGCTCGGACACACCCGGACAGGCCGGGGCAGGCTCCCTGGAGGCTTGGGTCTCAGCCATGCTCCCTGCCCTCCCCACATCCACCTCCCCCCTTCGATTCCCCACAGCCCCTCCACACACGGCCCCTCCACACGGCCCCTCCACACACAGCCCCTGCACACACAGCCCCTCCACACACAGCCCCTCCACACACAGCCCTTCCACACACAGCCCCTCCACACTGCCCCCTCCACACACAGCCCCTGCACACGCAGCCCCTCCACACACAGCCCCTCCACACACAGCCCCTGCACACACAGCCCCTCCACACACTGCCCCCTCCACACACAGCCCCTGCACACGCAGCCCCTCCACACACAGCCCCTCCACACACAGCCCCCTCCACACACAGCCCCTCCACACACAGCCCCTCCACACACAGCCCCCTCCACACACAGCCCCCTCCACACACAGCCCCTCCACACACAGCCCCCTCCACACACAGCCCCTGCACACACAGCCCCTGCACACACAGCCCCTCCACACACTGCCCCCTCCACACACAGCCCCTGCACACGCAGCCCCTCCACACACAGCCCCTCCACACACAGCCCCCTCCACACACAGCCCCTCCACACACAGCCCCTCCACACACAGCCCCCTCCACACACAGCCCCCTCCACACACAGCCCCTCCACACACAGCCCCCTCCACACACAGCCCCTGCACACACAGCCCCTGCACACACAGCCCGTGCACATGGCCCCCTCCACACGGCCCCTCCACGTAGCTCCTGGCACATGGCCTCCTCCTGCGTCCCCCGACACCTGGAGGCCAGTGTAGAGCTGGACGCAGAAGGCCAGGCTGGGAGTGGCTCCTTCCCGGAGAGAAAGCCGCAGAGAGCCGGGCTTTGGGGGGTCCGGGAGGCCAAGGCTTCCTATTGCACTGATGAGTTCAAAGGTCTTTTAGGCCATACAGCTATTTTCCAGGAAAATGGACACCGACCAGTAGGGACATGGATGTTTTCTAAGAAGGAGGGTGGGGGACAGGGCTGGGGTGGCCTCAAATGGACAGAGGCTGTATTGGGGGGTGATCTTGTGGCCCCCAGGTGGCGTGAGGCAGGCAGGAGGAGGAGGGTCACAGGGCAAAGCCCCCAATCCCTGTCTTGCCCTGTCAGACCCACCTGTCCCTGTCCCTGCAGACCCCTGAGGAGCAGGCCAAAGACCGCCAGCTATCACAGCCTCTCATGACCCCGGCCAGGGTGGCCAATCCTGCAGCCGGGGCCAGGTCAGAGGTCAAGCTGGCAAGTCCAGACTCGTGAGAACCACCCAGAGGGCTTGCTCAGGCTGGGTTTCTGCGCCCCCACCGAGTCCGCTGGGACCCGGAACCTGCATGTCCGCCACCTCCCCCATCAGCTGCCCCCGGGATCTGGGTCTGCTGGGTGGGGTGTGGGAGGCAGTAGATCCTGTTCCTGGGGGCAGTTGGTCTGGAGGGTGGCAGGGTGGCCCTGGGCAGGTGGGGCTGGTTCCTCTGGCCTGTGTTGAAGTATGCGCCCCTCTGGGCCCCGGCCATCAGCCCAGCCTCCCTGGCAGAAATGAAGAATTCCAAGCAGAGCTGGTCCTTCCTCCCGGAGAGCCTGCTCCAGCCACGGTGACCCAGGACTTGAGAAGCTCTGCACTTGGGCTGAGCCCCATGCAGGAGGAGGCCGAGATCTCTGGGCTCCCACAGGAGAGGGGGCGCCCAGCCTAGCACCAGCCCGTCGAGACCATGGACTCTGTGGTGCCCAGACGGGACATGTGCCAGGACCACCAGGAAGGCTGAGCTCTGGGACCCTGCCAATGCGCTCACAAAGTTCCATCATCTCGTAAAACTCGCGGAAGACTTAGCCGTCCGTGTTTGGGACTGGCGGCCCCTTCCACTAGGTTCGTCATAATACTCCTTTCACCTCGAGGGTCCCTGAGGAGCCGGGGGTGTGTGGGGTCCCCCATACGGGAGGCTGAGCTGGACATGCACTTGGCTCTCTCTGCTGGGAGCCCCTTCGGGTTCCCAGTCACGGTGTCTCTGCCTGCAGGAGCAGCAGGGAGTCCCGGGACAGGATGGCCAGGGCCAGAGGTCACATGGTGAGGCAGACATGTCCCCCCAGCCTGGGAGGTGTGGCGACTGCAGCGGGAGGAAATGCCGCTCCTGCCGCCAACCCACGACCGTCCTCACCACGGCGGGCTGTGACGGTGGGGGGGCAGCCTTCCAGGCGCCGGGGTTAGAAACAAATCCGGGCAGCCCTGCAGGAGGAAGCGGGCATTCCACAAAGGCCGTGAAGAGGCCACCGCGAAATGGGGAAAAGCCGTGGGTCAATTGCTTATTCATCGCAGATGGTTCACGAATAAAACACTTACTGAATATTGTGTTGTGTTTTCCAGTTTTTTAAGCTTTGTGATGTGACGATTTTTTAACGTTTCTGTGTTCATATTCACCTTCATTCTGTAGAATTTGTCATCTGATCTGTTTTCCCTGAAGGAAGGCTCCCCATCATCATCTAACTGTGGAAGTTTCAAGCCTCAGAACTGGGTCCGGGGTGGGGGCTCTGATCTCCGAGCCTCAGGTGACACAGCAGCTGCCGCTCCCTGCTCGCGACCCCCTGGCTACAGATGAAGCCCCCTGGCTAAGGATGAGACCCCTGGCCACCGGGGACAGGCTGGGGCTCCCTCCCGGATTGCCGCCAGCCCATGCCTGTTTTTTTTTTTTTCTAATATGTGTGTGAGTTTGTATGTGCATGACAAATGAAATGAACATAAAATTCCTAGGGAAAGGATAAAGAAAAATATGTATTTATCTATTATTTTTACTATTATATTTCATATGGAAATATTGAAAATGTGTTTGCCTAAAATCTTCCACATAGGTACTTTCTTTTTATAAGGTCCGATCAAAAATTGATCTAAATATGGAACTAATAAATTTGGTTAAAGATAAAACCAAATTTATGGCTTTTATTGAATATTATTTTTAAAAGTTAAAGTCTTAATTTTATAATTTTTTTTTTTTTTTTTGAAAAGCGAGATCATGTGAGATACTCTCTGTTCTTACTAGCTCTCGACTGTGTGGTTTCTTTCTTTTTTTTTTTTTCAAGAATAAAAATAAAAAAATAAATAAAGTTTATTTCCTCTTAGATCCTTATATTGTGCAGTCTTTTTTACTCCAAAATTGCTCCCATCCTTTCCAAAATAGACATATATTCTTTTTTTTTAAAAAAAAAAAAAAAGAGAGAAAGAACAAGCCTGGTTCACCAGCCACCGCAAGGAGGCAGTGTTCCTCCTGAGCCCCCTCCCGGCCCCGCCCTGGCGTCTGTGCTCGGTGACCGGCCAGGCCTCCCGCTGGCAGGGGTGTGGTTCCCCCCGTGTGGCCACCGCTGCTGCCACCAACCAATGCACTCAGCAGGAACTGGACGTCCCCGTCACCAAGTGGGGACCTGTTCACTGCAGCCTCTGTTTGTCCCTGGACATCAGGGCCACTGTCCTCTGCCCACGCCCTGGGTGTCCACGGTGTTGGGGCAGCTGCAGGGCCTGGTGCACTGGGAGAAGAGAGGAAGAAGCACCTCCGCAGAGCAAGACGCAGGGGCGCGCCCTGTGGAGTGCGGGCCAGGCTCCCTCCTGAGCGGACATGGGAGCACGTAACAATAGGAACAGGCCACCGAGCATGGGGTGGCCTCCCCTGGGGTGGACGCAGGAGGTGGGCGCGCCTCAGGAGCCTCTGCGATGCTCTTCATGGCCAGGCACGGCGGCTCACACCTGTAATCCCAACACTTTGGGAGGCTGAGGCAGGCGGACCCCTTGAGGCCAGGAGTTTGGGACCAGCCTGGGGGACCTGGCAAAACCCCATCTCTACAAAAAAAAAAAAAAACAGAAATAAAATGAGCCAGGCATGGTGGCACCTGTGGTCCCAACTCCTCGGGAGGCTGAGGTGGGAGGGTGGCCTGAACCTGGGAGATCGAGGCTGCTGTGAACTGAGCTCCTGCCACTGCCCTGCAGCCTGAGTGACACTGAGAGACCGTCTCAAAAGAAACCAAAGTGCTCTTTGTTCTCTGATGAAGGGGCTGCGCAGCGGAAGGTGGCGGGAGGCGGGAGGCCCTGCGGCCCCGACCTGCAGGGTGGGTGTGCCTGCTGTGGACCCGGCACTGGCTGGGAGGTGGCACTGCCCCGAATGGTGGCAGGCATGTGAAGCATCCAGCCAGGTCCGGGCTGCCTCCCCACAGCCTCTCCGTGTGTCTGGCTTCTCACCGTGATGCCCGGGGGGGCGGGTGCCCTTGGCTCCCGAGAGGCGGCAGGCCAGCCCCAGCCCCAACCCCCGCGTGTCCACGGCGCGGCGTGTTTGTTCTGGTTGCTGCAGCAGCTCCCCTCAGGCCGTGCGGCCTCACTCCGCCCACACCTCACGGTTCTGGAGGCTCCAAGTCCAGGGTCAAGGTGCTGGCCAGTTCAGTTCCTGGTCCAGGCCCCTCCCTGGCCGCTGTGTCGTCTCAGGGCAGAAGGGGCTTGGACGCTCCCAGGGCCCCCCTTACGAAGGCACTGACCCCACCGTAAAGCTCCGCCCAACAGCCTCCCCGGCTCCCACAGGCCCCACCTTGTAACGCCTCAGCCTTGCTCGCGAGGATTCCGACACAGACATCGGCGGACGAGCTCAGCCCACCCTGTGTCACCGTGCTGGGACAGATGTCCAGCTCATCAGTCTTCGTCCCAGTCTTAGGAGCTTCAAGACAGGAGCCTCGGGCATTTACTGCAGTTTCCTCAGTGCCAAAACAAGACCTGGGTACAGGGTACCAATAAATGGGCACAGAAGAGGTGCCAGAGGGAGGGAGAGGCTGGGTGGAGAGGCCAGGGGAAGAGTGAGGGAGAGGCCGGGTGGAGAGGCCGGGGGGGAAGAGTGAGGGAGAGGCCGGGTGGAGAGGCCAGGGGAAGAGTGAGGGAGAGGCCGGGTGGAGAGGCCGGGGGAAGAGTGAGGGAGAGGCCGGGTGGAGAGGCCGGGGGGGAAGAGTGAGGGAGAGGCCGGGTGGAGAGGCCGGGGGAAGAGTGAGGGAGAGGCCGGGTGGAGAGGCTGGGGGAAGAGGGAGAGGCCAGAGGAAGTGCTCCCCCTCAGTGGGCGGTGCTGTCTCACTCTGGCCGTGCCAGCTGTCCACCAAGGCTAAGCCAGAGTCCCGCTGGCTGTGACGGAGCTGAAGCCCTTGCGGAGGGCCCGCTGGCATCTCGCCACACCCACCCGCCTGCACTGTTCTGGCCCCCGCCCACCCCGGGTTCTTGGGGAGGAGCGTGGCTGAAACTCCAGCGCGCCCAGCACTGCAGGGAAACAGATGTAAAACGTCCCTGGGTTTTGGCCAAGCTCCAGCAAGCAGGGGGAAGGTCCAGGGAGCTCTGAGACCCCCCAGGCCATCAGTCACCGGGTCCTGCCCGCCGGGCCAACAGCTCTCTGGCCTCCCACAGCAACACCCCGGGGTCAAGATCCCACCGCCTCTGTCTCCGCAAATGAGGTGTGTTCATGTTTGCGAACCAAACACGGGCAGCGTGGATGACCAGTTCCCAGGCCCAGGGCCTCGGCCACGCGGGGCTGCCAGGCGCGCACTGCGGTGAGGAGGTCGTGGCTGCCCTGGCCACACGAGGGCCCCGGCTTGCCCTCCCTGCGCTCCCCCTGCCTCCTCCCACCGCCGCTCCTTCCCGGAGTGTCAGCGCCGGGTTGTTCCCCAGGTGAGATTCTGAGATGACCCTGGCCCCGGACAGTCCTGAGGGAGTGTCCAGGCCACAGGCCGCGCTGTGCAGACACCCCCACCACACCCGGGGGCCGTTCCCGGTTCCCAGGGAGCACGGGCAGCCTGCGGAGGAGAGGGCGCGCAGGAAAGCTCCGGGGCAGCCGGCGTCCCCAGCATATCCCACCCCCTCCACCTCACGCTGAGGATGGCCAGGGTGGGACCCTCGGAGCAGGAGCCCCCGGCAAATGCCAGCAGGCCCGGGGCCAGTGTCTGGGCGCTCCAGGACGCAGTGTGCATCCCTCATAGGGTGATTATAGTACAGAACACACGGTCCCGCACGGCCGGACACTTCGACACCCCCATCGCCACTGTTTCAGAGGCTGCCCCTAAAGGAGGCCCCCCAGGACCCTGAGATGGGGCCAGGCCCCGTCGTTCCACTCTAAGAGACGCCTGTGGCAGCTCCCGCATCCTGGGTGGCTGTGGCACCTTCGCTCCCTCCTGTCTGTGTGGCTGTGCTCCCGTGGCCTCCACATGCCACCTAAACCCCTGCTGAGTGTTTCTTCCCACAGATCACTGCAAATGTCTTCAAAACCAGTGGCCTCTGACCCCTGCAAGTGGAAGAGGGCAGGGTGTTTCATTCTAGGCTTGCAGCGTCCTCCGGATGAAACCACATTTGGAGCTGCGCCAGCCCTGGGGCCTGGGCTCCTTCCCTTCCTCCTCTCCTCTCCTGAGCCTGCCCGGGGCCTGAGGGAGGGAAGGGGTGGGATATCCAGGTTCACGGTGCCCCTTCAGGCATGCCCCATCTGGCTGTGAGTCCCACAGACATGTCAGCCCTGGGAACACAACCTCAGATTCAGGCGCTCACCCCATAAGGCGGCTTTCATGCACAAACAATTGTGCCCTAGGTCAGCACCCAGGAGGCCTGGCTGGTGCCATTTGCAGAAGCCACGAGTGTGTTTGGAGACACATTTCTCTGTGGCACTGGGACTGCCCTCCAAAGGTCCACTTTTGTGAGAGAAGCTGTGCCATGACCGAGGGGCAGACGCTCCTTCCCACCCGCCCACAGCACTGCGTCGGTAGGCACACTGGTGAGCTCGTGTCGGTGAGCACGCCGCCTTCCACAGCCCCAGCGTCCTTGCCTTTCAGTGGGTTGATCCTGAACACCTCCAAGGGCCAGAGCCAGGAGGAAGCAGCTCATGAACGTGAAGATACTCACCCCAGAGCAGAGCTGTTCGTTGACAGAACGCCTGTGAGTTCCAGTCACTGACTAGTTTTGGTTTTTTCTGTTTCCTGGATCTTTCCCCCCCCCGTTCCCTTCTTAGAGCCAGCGCATCTGTACCACGGTGGTGGCCATCAAAATCATGGGTGGTGGCCAGCGGTGGGGTGAGTGCCTGGAGCCCCACACCCTGGAGGCTGGGCTGGTTTGCAGCCAGGTGTGTGGTCTGAACTCTGCCACTTTGGGTGTGGCTGAGTGGAGCAGGCTGAAGACTGGACCCAGCCTTCCTTCTAGAAAAAGGGGAGTTGGGAGTGAGAGGGGACAGAGCCTGGGAAGCGAGGGCTCAGCTGCATGCCCTGTGATGGCGCAGAGGGGCCCAGTCTGCAGCGTGGGGGCGTCAGGGTGGCATGGGTGGGGTCCGGTGTCTGGGGCCAAGCACCCCTCCCGCCCACTGCCCCAATTTCGAGTGTCTGCACACACGCCCTGCTCTCGGCCGTGGCACCGGCAGGGTCCTGAGTCACTCACACCTCTGACATCGACATGTCTTCACAATGCGGGGCACATCTCAGGGGCCCCACTGTGGTCCCCAGGCGGCTGTGAGGTGAGCGTCCATCCACCCTCTACGAAGGCAGCTTGGTCATTGCAAGGCCAGCCTCACTCAGAGAGGAACTTCACCAGACGCATGAAGAAGGCTTGGTGAGTGTCACGCGGCTCAGCCAGGCTTCCCTTAGGTCACGGCATGGCAGCCGCTCCGGCCCTGCGAGGTCAGGAGGAGGACCGCGAGGCCGGGCCGCGGTTCTCAGCGCTGCTGCTCGGTGTGGGCCCCTCGGAGAGGGTTCCATCTCACCAGGGCGGCCGCCTCACTTGTGCGCCGAAGTCTCTCTCCTGTTAAAGGAACTTCACGCCTTGTGAGCAGCTGAGGGGCTTCCTGAGCAGGGAGCCTCTGCCTGCTTAAGGGCCAACCCAGAAAAGAAGGCTGATTTATGTGGGGTACTGAGGGAGCCTCTCAGAACCCGTGGGATCTTTCAGGTCGTCACAATGATGAGGGGACACAAGTGATATTGAGCAGATGGGCACCAAGGACACCAGGTCCCCAGCCAGGCACAGGACTCGCCCACAAGGTAAATACTGTCCCGAGGGCCACGTGGCTTTAGCCCACACCAGCAGTTGACAGGTGGAAATCCTGCCTTCGGCGGTCCAGGCCTGAACCCTCACTCTGCTCTCCATGAAATCATGAAGAATTACTTCTGCAGCTTTATGTACACTACGTGTCAGAAATGCAACAGTGGAACAGCTAACACTCTGTGACGTTCCCAGGAGGTTTTCAGCATTTACAAAGTTGTATCGCTCGTGACATTCGAGTCACAGATGTGACGCTTCCCTGTCCGTCTGCTGTTTGTAGCAGCCACATTCGTGGATTTTACATGCACGTGCATGCACACACACAGATACAGCCGCTTGACCCTGATTTCTAAATTGTTGAATATACATAAATTGAATGTTGTCTTACTTCTTATACCCAAGCTCATTTATTTCACTGTGTGTGCAGGTATAGCTGTTTTGAAAGTTTTACAAATTGAAATATACATATGTATATATACACAGAGAAAAAGATTCCCTTTATTTCTCCAGTGTACTTTTTATTTATTTATTTATTTGTTTGTTTGTTTGTTTGAGACCGCGGCTCCCTCTATCACCCAGGCTGGAGTGCACTGGCACAATCTCGGCTCACTGCAACCTCCACCTTCCTGCCTCAGCCTCCTGACTAGCTGGGATAACAGGTGCCAGCACACTCGGCTAATGTTTGTATTTTCAGTAGAGATAGTGTTTCACCTTCTTGGCCAGGCTGGTCTCAAACTCCTGACCTCAAATGATCCACCTGCCTCGGCCTCCCAAAGTATTGGAATTACAGGTGTGAGCCACTGCGCCTGGCCTATTCTATTCCTCCATTATATTATAGTTACATCATTATATTGATTATATTTTTTAAAAAGTGTGCTCTGTCTGGTAGATTATATAATCCATGTGTAATGTAATTTCACTTCAGGATAATCAAGGGATCCTTAAAAATTGTTGTTAGGAAGTGGAGGTGTTTGTCTGTGGGGTTCAGCACGGGGCTGGAGGCTGCTCACCGGCGGCCCCCACTCTTGCAGCCAGCCTGTGCTGAGGGCACTGTCAGTCAGCGGGAAAGCACACCGATTCCGAAGACTTACTGTGACAGACTCCACAATATCTCATCCATGTCTTCAGATTGAGTTCACATTGATTACACATTGAAATGATCATATTTTTGATATATGAGCTTAAATCTGATCCATCTGCTGCTGAGTTTGTCTGTCATCCATGGGTCCAGGATGTGTATCTGCTTACTGATTCATCTATCATCTTCCATCTCCCTCCCCGATTATATTAAAAGCCATGAGTTGAAGCTGGTGCCCCTGCTGTCAGCCCCGCTGTTTGCCTGAGCCCTTTCCTGGCTGGGCAATCTCTGTCTTCAGTGCATGACGCCCATGCACCTGCCTTCCCTGGCCGCCTGGTCCCCATGCCCAGTGGGACAGAACGCTCCACCCTGGGAAAAGGAGTACAGGGAAAGGCCATTAGCACACTGGGCCCTGAGCAGCGCCCCCCCGTCCCCATGCCTTGCTCCGGGCTTCCAGGAAGGGACGAGGCTCCTGCCCTTTTGCCCCTCATGAGTCAGTCCACGGCAGCTCACGCTCCTCACCTGAGCTACACGTGGGCACGGGTTTGCTTGGTGTGTGATAACTACTAGAAAAGACATTTTCCCTCCCTCTCCCATCTGGAGGAGGGAGTCAAAAAACATTTTCCTGGCAGTGAAACCACCTGTGCTACGAAAGCCACCAGCTGTGACTTCGCTCCAAAACCTGCTTCCCAGCCTCCTCCTCAGAGCCAGAGTGATTGCTGATAGGAAGTGGAGTGTTCTTCTCAGTCTGTGCCTGTGGCCCCCCATCCCTCCACACATACGTTCCTCCTGGGACCCTGCTCTTGTCCCCACCAGGTCCAAGAGGGCACATCTGTCACCGTGGGCCCAATGGAGATGGGGCAGCCCCAGCGGCCATCCTTCCAGCAGAGGAAGCGGTGGGCAGCTGTCTTCACCTCCATCCCCCTGTGAGGTGGAGAGGGGCCCCGTGGCGGAGTGCGGCTTCAACTTGCCAGCCCAGCCCCAAGGCAGGCAAGCCACAGGCCAGTCCCCATAGCTGTTCTGTCTCCTTTATGGCTGAGATCCCTCCGGTCTCACCTGGTCTTGCAGAGGGGGAAGCTGGGCTTCAGAGACCAAGCAAACCATCAGGAGACGCAGAACGGGTGGTGGCAGAGCCACCAGGGAAGCCAGTCCGCTTGGTCCCAGAGCCTGTGCTGGGAATCCTGGGGCCTTCCGACAGGTGTGAGGCTGGCCCTGACGCCCCTCCCTCCCTGCCACAGCTCCTCATGCCGACTGTGGCGGACAACCAGAAACAGTGGTGAAGAAAGAGGGAGCGGGGGAGGGGGAAGGAAGGGGTCCAACTCCAGGAGGCAGAGGCGGCAACTCTGAGTGAGGCCTGGTGGCTCTGGGGCCATACATGCCCAGCGGTGCCTCCCCAGAGGTCACAGGGGCATCCGCATGGGGCCCAGGCTGACCAGCGCCACCAGGAAGACGAGCCCCCACTGTGAGGTACTCCCACCCCTGCCCTCCTGCCCACATCATTTCTGCCGCCTCCCGCCTTTCCCAAGGCAGGGCCTTTGGGGCCCGGGGCGGCCTCTGGGAAGAGTCCAGTGAGGACAGTGAGTGGCTGCCCTGACCCCTCACGGCCACGCCCTGCAAGGAGCTTCTCTGTGAACCTGCCCTGCCCACTGGTCTCCCATCTGTGAACCTGCCCTGCCCACTGGTCTCTATCTGTGAACCTGCCCCACCCACTGGTCTCTATCTGTGAACCTCCCCCGCCTGCTGGTCTGGTGAGGGGTCCCATCCACGTTCGTGAGGGCGCTCTGCAATAAAACCAGGTGTCTGGGGTCCACATCAAACCTGTTCATTTCTGTGCACATATGCATTGTAAAGCAATGACAAGAAACACATTTTTAGAGAGGAAAGCTCGTTGATGCGTTCAATCCGGCCACATCTTCCCCTCCGCCGGGAGCTGGGCTGCCTCTTTCTGGCTGGGCCTCGCTGCACTCGCTGAGCACGGGTTCCAAAGGACAGTCCCCACAGCCTCTGCAAGCCCCGCAGCCGCTGCGCCAGGTGCCTCTGGCTGGGAGACACACACAGAATCACCAGCAGTTTCGCATCGCCTCTTTTAAACAAAAAGAACCACATGCAAGCCAGAAAAAAGAGCGGCATCTTGAAGTGCCCAAATGCTAGCAACCGGGGCCTGGGATGGGCGGCTGCAGAGAGGGGCCACCCGGCGCCCGAGTGGGAAGGTGGCCTCGTCTTGCCAGCCCCTGGGACACCGGGTCCGGGCGGGTCAGCCTCTGATCACTGGTACCCTTCACCTGGGGAAGCCGCAGGCCTCCTCCTCTCCCTCCTGTGTCCTGGGAATTACAGGGGTGACAAATCAGCCTTACAGTGAGTCTGACAGTCACCATGCAGCGCGCTCTCGGCCCCCCAGGGCTGCTCTTTCCAAACCTCCCTTGTGCCCATGCTGGCTGCTCACTGCCCACGGCTCTGCAGCTCCCTCGGGTCCCACTGGCAGGAGTCATGATCCCGGGACTTGTCCTCCTGGGGGAATTCTGTCTCTTGCAGTTTTCAGGACCAGTAGTGAGGGTTAACCAGTACAGATGGGAACCATAAACAACAGAGAAGGCAGGGAGAGCTAAGAGGGGCAGTGCTGACCCCAGAGGCCGGGGCCCAGGCTCCACGAGGGACCTGCTGGCTCTCGGGGCACTGTGTGCCCCACAGTGCCACCTCTGAGCTCATGGGAGGGCTGCACACCCGGCCCAGGCCACCCGGTCTCTCTGTGGGGACTATGAGCTTTGGAATTCAAGAGTGCCACATGGTCTCTTAGAGGCAGAATCGAAACATGTGACCCAGCGAACAGCCCCGCTATTCACCATGTGGAGGAAGCCAGTTGGCCATGACAGGGGAAACACCCCACAACGAGAGACAGGGAGTGCCCGGACCATTCCGACCCCCTGAGTCCCAAGCACCAGCAGCCCCTCCACCGCCTCCCAGGGCGGCCCTTCCAGGAAAGAGGAGCCCCCGCTGTGGTGGCCACATGCCCCTGCCACCCCTGCCATCCTGCCATGGCCTTTCTCCGGGCAGGGTCTGCAGGGCCCAGGGCCGCCTCTGGGAGACTCTGCCTGGACCCTCAGCATCAGGAAGCCCGGCCCCAACAGAGGCCACTCTGCAGCAGCGATGCTTCCTCAAGTGAGTCCTCCCTTTCAAGCAGTCCAGAGTCTGAGTGGGGGAAGGGGCACTAACTGAGCTCCCCTAGACCGCCAAGTGCAGATCTGGCTGCAGCTGGGTGTCTCCCCACAGGGGCCACCCGTGCCCCACCCGGCATTGGCACTTCATCTGCTGCGTCCGGGCTCTGGCACCTGCCCCCAAAAGACGGGAGGAACTGGTGGCCTGAGCAGGTCCACCCAGCTGGAGGGCCCCAGGCCACGTGCGCAGCAGCAGCCTGGAGATCCTCAGCCACCCTGGGGGACCCCCTGGTGAAGAGAGAGGCCAGAGCTGCCACCCTTGAGACACTGACCCCCCACAGTGAGGCAAGTCACACACAGACCGAACAAGCGAGCAACTAGACCGAGGCGTGACGGCGCAGGAGAAGGACCACCCGTGCCGTGGGAGGGGAGGGGATGGGAGGAGCAGGGGAGCACGGGTGGCCCTCGAGGACACACAGGCTGGACGTGTGTGCACGTATTCTGGGGTACGGGGTCCCCATTCTGGGGCATTTTGGGGAAATCGTTAAGGAGGCAGTCCTGAAGGAGGTGGGTGGGTCTGCTGTTCCGGTATGGGACGTGGCCGCGGTGCTCCAACGAGGTTCCCAGGACGTCTGCCAGGGCTGCAAGACTGTGGCTGATGCACGCTGTCTCCCTCAGGGCCGCCCCGGTGGCCCCAGACACACCTGGAACGGGACAGGGACTCCCACGCACCATCACCATTTGCACTAAGACAGGACGCAGGAAAAGCACAACCGGCTGCTTGGCAGGATCGGCTTTCGGGCAGGTAGAGAGAGGGGAGGCCTGTGGACAGGAAGGGACAGGTGCAGAGCAAGGGTCCTTCCAGGCCCTGCTCACGGCTCAAAGCAAGCTCCTGCTGGGACTCAGGTTTTCTCTTCCCAAAGGGCCAGCGTGAGGAACACGACTCCTGGGTTGCCGGGGTAGGAGGACGGATCCCTGAGAATGTAACGGGGATTTGGAACTCCTCTGTGGAGGGGAAATGCCCCGCGCGTCCAGAGCTTCCTGGGCGGCCTGGGGCAGGTCCGGCTCCTCCGGACCAGGGGCTTCTGCAGTGCCTGTGTCCCCCACCCGGGAAACGCTGCAGCCCCTGCTCACTGACGCCTTTGCTGTCGGCCAGGTCCACAGGCTGCGGCCGGGCCTGCACCTGCTCCATGCACTCTGCAGCGTCTCCAGGAACCAGCTGCGGAGCCCGGAGACAAGCGCTGTGGCTCCTTTCTGCCCGTCCTGCCTCTGTTCCTTCCCTGGGGAGGGTGGCACCGCAGGCTCGGGAAGCCACAAGGAGGGAAACCGTGGCACAAAGCCACGAAGCTGTGCTTCGCCTCCGTCGGGGCCCAGACGCTTCTGAACTGCACCCTCCGGCCCAGCCTCCCACCCAGCAAGAAGCAGGATCTTGGCCGGGGGCGGTGGCTCATGCCTATAGTCCCAGCACTTTGGGAGGCCAAGGCAGGTAGATCATCTGAGATCAGGAGTTTGAGACCAGCCTGGCCAACATGGTAAAACCCCCTCTCAGCTGTAATCCCAGCTACTCAGGAGACTGAGGCAGGAGAATCACTTGGAAGTTGCAGTGAGCCAAGATTGCACCACTGCAGCCCAGCCTGGGCATCAGAGCAAGACTCCATCTCAAAAAATAAATAAATTTAAAAAAGAAGGGGGATTTCAGCAGAGGGCAGGGAATAGTGGCTTCTCTGGGGGACAATACGACAGGTTAGAAAGCCACTCTCCTCACTGTGGAAGGTTGAACTAATGCTTAATTGGCCCAAAGAAAATCGAGAATGTTTCTTAGAAAGACCTGGTAATTATGTTACTTAAATCCCACTCAGAAAATCTGTGAGTCCTTTTAGAAAGAAATTCTATACTGTTTGATGATCTTCCACAAAAATCCTAGCAAAAGGACTTTCGTTTTAATACAAATGTCTTTGTAGTGTGTTATTCCGAAACAAACTTTTTAGATTTTTTTTAAGAAAGCAAAATAACATTTACTCACTGTGCCAAACAGAAAATACCATTTTTTTAAAAGGGCATGAAATCCAGTCTTACATCTCCACCACTGGCAGTCACGCCTCCATGGTATCAGGGTTTCAGTAGAGATTGTTGGTGCTCCCTAAACATCACACGCCTGTGCCTTGCCAGCCCCCTGCAGATCCAAGGCCCTGTGCCCAGCTGTGGCCCGCTCTGGGCACCTCCTGTTACCTCTCCTGCCACTTCTCCTTCCTTTTCTCGAGCAACCTTGGAGGCCACGTTTCAAGTGCCATGCTGGAAAGAAGGATGGGGAACATTCAGCCACACTGGACCTTGGCATGAGTGAGAATTGACCTTAGTCAATCCACTGAGACCAGGTTTCGCTGGGACTACAGTCCCACATTCGGGCCCCAGATCCTGGCTCTCCAGGCGTGGTCTGTGGACCTGTGGCTCTCCATGTATGGTCCCCAGAGCTATGGCTCTCCAGGTGTAGTCCCTAGACCCGAGGCTCTCCAACTGTGGTCCTCTGGATCTGTGGCTCTCCAGGTGTGGTCTCCAAAGCCCTGGCTCTCCAAGTGTGCCCCCACCCCCAGAGCCGTGGCTCTCCAGGTATAGTTCCCCAGACCCGTGGCTCTCCAGGTGTGGTCCCCAGACCCATGGCTCCCCAGATGTGGTCCCCAGCACCATGGCTCTCCAGGTGTAGTTCCCCAGACCCGTGGCTCTCCAGATGTGGTTCCCAGACCCGTGGCTCTCAAGGTGTGGTTCCCAGAGCCGTGCCCTTGTGGAAACACACATTTCAGTCCCAGCCCTGCTGATCCTGAGCATGGGTGGTGCGTGGTGTCTGCCATTAGGTCCCACCATCCTGCAGAGGACTGAATGCAGCTCCGGTCTGAGAGCCGCAGCCCGGATGCCACAGACCTTCACAGCGTGTGCTCTTTTTGTTACGTAACTGGAACCATTTGATCTACTACAGAGTTTGTAACTTTAGTTTGCAACTGAAATCACTCTCATTGTTTCTTCTATGACAATGCACGTACTCCAAGGCGTATGCATGCCCTGCTTTTCTTTCTGCGTTGTATTTTATTTAGCAGGAGGTTTTCCTCCCTCCAACCCTCAGTTTTTCTGCTCAGCCTCGGATGCCAGTGGGCTTTTGGGTCTGGGCTTCCAATTGTGAAAAGGTGTGGCTGCTATTCCCATCCTGGGTTCCAGGAGAGGCCTTGGGTGCTGCAGGCATGCTGATTTTTCTTTTTTCTTTTTCTTTTTTCTTTTTGGGACAGAGTTTTTGCTCCGTTGCCCAGGCTGGAGTGCAATGGCGCAAATCTCAGCTCACAGCAACCTCTGCCTCCTGGGTTCAAGCGATTCTCCTGCCTCAGCTTCCCAAGTAGCTGGGATTACAGGCATGCGCCACCACACTCCGCTAATTTTTGTATTTTTATTAGAGACAGGGTTTCACCATGTTGGCCAGGCTGGTCTTGAACTCTTGACCTCAGGTGATCCACCCGCCTCAGCATCCCAAAGTACTAGGATTACAGGCGTGAGCCACTGCCCCCGGCCTGATGTTTTCCTCGTAAGTGGGTTTTTCTTTTACTTGCTGCTGCCCAAGCACAGATGGTGACCTACTGGTGCTGTCAGAGCAGGTGACTGTGGTGAGAGTCATTGTAATTATCAGGTGAGACTGGGAAGAATCCACGTGCACCAGGGTGGCGTGCTTCGCCCTGAGCTGCAGACCTCCACTAACGAGCTCCACCAGTCTCAAGGTGCTGCCACCCCCCCTGCAGATGCGGCAAGCAGTGGAGAACACCGTGCAGGCGCCCCCCGACCCAAGGCAACTTCTGATCCTCCTCGGCTCAGGGAAGTGTCTCACATGGGCCATGCGCGCTGATGGGGGCTAAAGCCAGCCTTGGGCACAATAAAACATAGCAAACTTTTTCCTTCTGAGGCCTAACCAGCCTGTTACATCTCTAATTGCTTACCCTGAAATAATGAACTGTTTTGGAACAAAATCAGAGGTTGCTAACCTTTCCAACATCAACTATTCCTTCATTATAGCCTCCAGAAACAATGTTTTCAAATATTTTCTGCATCAAATCTGATCTACAAAATAAAGGTTTAGCCAGTTTCCCCATGGAGGGAGATGAGCTAAGCCTGCTGATTAGAGCTCCTTTTTTTCTTATTTTTTTAGGTAGAGTCTTGCTCCGTCGCCAGCCTGGCGTGCAGTGGCACGATCTTGGCTCACTGCAACCTCAGCCTGCCAGGTTCAAGTGATTCTCCTGCCTCAGCCTCCCGAGTAGCTGAGACTACAGGTGCATGCCACCATGCTCAGCTAATTTTTGTATTTTTGGTAGAGACAGTGTTTCACCAGGTTGGCCAGGATCAAGATCTCCATCTCTTGATCTGGTGATCTGCCCACCTCGGCCTCCCAAAGTGCTGGGATTACAGGCATGAGCCACTGCACCTGGCCAATCAGAGCTCTTAATCAGCAGGAGATAACATTCCCACCCCAGTCTGCCAGTTAAAGCCTCAAAGTTTGAGTGACTTTGTGTAACCGTATGAGCATTGCATGGATGATTTCCTTCAGCACCAGCATGGCCAGCAGGCCCTCCCCTTGCTGCCTCGGGTCAAGGACGGACAGCCTGTGCAGGCCCTCACTGGTGGCGAGGGTTCCCTCTGTCACCACCCAGCTGCGTCCCCACTGGGGCAAACCCAGCACATGTGTGTGGATTTAAAAATAGGGAATTTTGAGGAAAATACTTAATATGGGGATCCTCACTTTTACAAGTGATTCATTATCATATTCTAGAAAATTACTGATATTTACAAACGCCAACGAGCTCATCTCTCCTAGCCTGAGTGGTGTGGCACATTCTTTCACTTCCACAAGCCTGCTTCCTCATCTGTCAGATGGCATGACACACATCTGATAGGCTCTTATGAAGATTTTTTTAAACATGCATTTGTTTGTGGCCAGGTGCGGTGGCTCATGCAGTAATTCCAACACTTTGGGAGGCCAAGGCGGGCAGATCAAGTGAGGTCGGGAGTTCAAGACCGGCCTGACAAACATGAAGAAACCCTATCTCTACTAAAAATACACAATTAGTCAGGCATGGTGGGGTATGACTGTAATCCCAGCTACTCGGGAGGCTGAGGCAGGAGAATTGCTTTAACCCAGGAGGCAGAGGTGGCGGTGAGCCAAGACTGCACCATTGCACTCCAGCTAGGGCAGTAAGAGCAAAACTCTGTCTCAAAAAACAAACGAACCAAAAAAGATACATTCATTTGTTTAGTTTAATTTCCAATGTAAAAAATATTTTTTCTGTTCTACCTTTTTTAAAAAAAAGAAATAAAGAAAGAAAAAGAGTAATAAAATTAAAAAAAAAAAAGAATAAAGACGAGGAAGAAAGAGAAAGAGGAAGAGGGAGAGAGAACAGGGTTTATTGCCTGGGCTAGAATGCAGTCTAAAAATGGGTCTGCCTATAACTGTGCTTAATAATAAAGTCATGAAAAAAATGAGGGAAGAAAATAACAAACAAGCAGCCAACCAGTATTTCATTGAAACCGGTAAGTAGGTGTTGTGTGGTACTGATAAGAGCGTATATCTTGTGTATTTAAAGTGGAGAGTTCTATAAATGTTAATTAATCTTACTTGTTCCAGATCTGAGTTCAAGTCCTGGATATCGTTGTTAATTTTCTGTCTCATTGATCTGTCTAATATTGATGTTGAAGTCTCCCCCTGTTATTGTGTGGGAGTCCAAGTCTCTTTATAAGTCTTATGTATCTGGGTATTCGGGTATTGGGTGCGTATATATTTAGGATCTTCAGCTCTTCTTGTTGCATTGATCCTTTTATCCTTATATAATGTCCTTCTTTGCTTCTTTTGATCTTTGTTGCTTTAAAGACTATCTTATCAGAGGCAAAAATTGCAACTCCTGCTTTTTGTTTATTTATGTTTGCTCTCCATTTGGTTGGTAAATCTTTCTCCATCCCTTTGTTTTGAGTCTTTGGGTATCCTTGCACATGAGATGGGTCTGGATGCAGCATACCAAAGGGTTTTGGCTTTTTATCCAATTTGCCTGTCTGTGTCTTTGGATTGGGGGATCTAGTCGATTTAAATTTAGAATTATTAATAATATATGTGAGTTTAATGCTGCCATTTAATGTTAGCTGGCTGTTTTGCCCACTAGTTGATGTAAATTCTTGATTATATTGATGCTCTTTACTTTTTGGTATTTTTTAGAAAGGCTGATACTGATCGTTCCTTTCTATGTGTAGTGGTTCTTTCAGAAGCTCTTGTAAAGCAGGCCTGGTGGTGATGAAATCTCTGAGTGCTTGCTTGTCCACAAAAGATTTTATTTTTCCTTCTCTTATGAAGCTTAGTTTGGCTGGATGTGAAATTCTTGGTTGAAAGTTCTTTTCTTTAATGATGTTGAATATTGACCCCCACTCTCTTCTGGCTTGTAGGGTTTCTGCTGAGAGATCTGCTGTAAGTCTGATAGGCTTCCCTTTGTGGGTAACCTGACCTTTCTCTCTGGCTGCCCTTAGTATTTTCTCCTTCATTTCAATCCTGGTGAATCTGACGATTCTGTGCCTTGGGGTTGCTTTTCTTGAGGAATGTCTTTGTGGTGTTCTCTGTGTTACCTGGAGTTGAATATTGTCCTGCCTTGCTAGGTTGGGAAAATTTTCCTGAATAATATCCTGAAGCATATTTTCCAGCTTGGATTCATTCTCTTCGTCACATTCAGGTACACCTATCAAGCGTAGATTAGGTGTTTTCACATAGTCCCATTTTCTTGGAGACTTTGCTCGTTCCTTTTTATCCTTTTTTCTCTAATCTTGTCTTCTCGTTTTATTTCATTAAGTTGGTCTTCGACCTCTGATATCCTTTCTTCTGCTTGATCAATTCGGCTGTTAAAACTCGTGCATACTTCACGTAGTTCTCGTATTGTGTTTTTCAGCTCCATCAATTCACTTATTTTCCTCTCTAAATTGTGTATTCTTGTTAACATTTCGTCAAACCTTTTTTCAAAGTTCTTAGTTTCTTTGCATTGGGTTAGAACAAGTTCTTTTAATTCACAGAAGTTTCTTATCATCCACATTTTGAAGCCTGTTAATGGAACGCATTCCTTCTCCATTAGGTCTTGTTCCGTTGCTGATGAGGAACTGGGATCCTCTGCTGAGGGAGAGGCATCCTGATCTTGGGTATTCTCAGCCTTTTTTGGCTGTTTTCTTCCCTTCGTTGTAGATTTATCCATCTGTGGTCTTTATAATTACCGTCTTTGTAATTGGGTTTCTGAGTGGACGTCCAACTTGTTGATTCCCAGTGCTGGAATCTGAGCAACCCACTGCGCCAACTAAATCAGCGGCGTTTAAGATTGATGGTGCTTTTCTGACTCTGCACCAAGAACCGCCGCACCAAGGCAGCGGCAAAACCACCTCACCGGTCACAAAAGTCGCGCTGGTGACCCGGGGGGCTCCTCTGCTGGGAATCTCCTGGTGCGTGAGCAACAAGAATTCATCTGAAAGTGTGGTGTCCTCTCGTTCTCTGCGCTTTCACTGGGAGCTACAATCCCGAGCTGCTAGTGCTCAGCCATCTTGGATCTCTCTCCCTCTATTTTACTTTTATCTCTAACAGCTTTAAGATATTAATGACAAATGAGAACTGTATCTATTTAAGGCATACACCTTGATATTTTGCTATATGTATACATTGTGAAATGTTCACCCATTCCAGCTAATTAACATATGTCACCCCGACGTAGCCGCCTTTAAAGAAAGATCATTCCTGCAACAAATTGAGAGTTGTGCAACACATACAAAGCACGAAGACACATAAGGAACCATTCACTGACAAGGAGCACTGATGGGGCCACCACACTGATTCTACTCAGGACCTTCGGGCGTGGGGAGCTCATGGAGAGATGTGCAGCCTCCTGACCATGAGGCAGGTGCCGTTCCCGGTCAGACACCAGCAGTATAAGGCAGGTGCCGTTCCTGGTCAGAGGCCAGCAGCAGGAGGCAGGTGCCGTTCCCACTCAGAAGTCAGCAGCACGAGGCAGGTGCGGTTCCCGGTCAGAGACCAGCAGCACGAGGCAGGTGCCATTCCCACTCAGAGACCAGCAGCACGACCTCTATCCGGCTGTCCTTGGCTGTCATCACCTCACGCTTGACCCCTGACACAGCTGCAACGCTGTCTTTGGCCAGAGGATCAAAAACATCTTTATTGTAAACTTCCATGATGGAGACTCCAACCTTTGAGATTCTTGAGGGATTTTCCGAAATAAGCCTGGAGGGAAACACACAGAGAAACTTACGGAAAGTCTCACGGCGTGATTTTCAGTGTAAGCCAATCATAGCCCCACATGCCCTAGAGGATGCTCAGTAAAATGCTGGGGTCCGAGCAGGAGGCTGCATGTCACTCACCCCAAGATCACCTGGGGAGAGGGGTGTGCTATGTAGGTTGTAGGGTGAATATGTGTCTTGGGAACAGTTATTTTATCAGAGTTATATTTAAACCAGCACCTTTGCAGCCAGTGCACTGAAGACCCACAGAGACGCAAGGCAAGCTGCAGAGACGTTTGGGCCTCTAGTCCTTCCCAGTGATGGGGTTTGTTTATTTTAAAACGTTTTCCACTTCAGGGAAGCTTGAGTCCAGAGTTCTTTATTTCAACTCCACTTGTACCTTCCACCTGAGACCCTCCTGCGAGACCCGTAAAACCAGTTCAGGCTCTTTAAAAAGCAGCTGCACGTCTTATTTTGCTCCATGTTTTAAAGAACTACATGCTGACTGCAGGAGTGTTTTTAAATAAAGATACTACACTTAGAGAGAGAGAGAGAAATAAAACCAAATCCCACAACAAGAAAAAGCTGAGCGCTGACCCTAGCCTCCCTCCCTACCCTCTCTCCTCCCACGGCCTTTCTGTTTTGTCTCTTTGACAAAACTCCCCTCCCGACCTTGTCAGCAAGGAACAAAGGCCTCTTCTGGTCTGCTGGAAGTGACCACCTCTCTACCACCTGCACAGCGAAGGCAGTCTGACAGGGAGCCCTGTGCTCTTCCTGTTCCTAAGGCTATTCTGAGAATGGGCGGGAAGCCCCAGGGGACAGGTTGCTATGTGGACCCAGGGAAAATCCAGCAGGGATATTTCCCACTCAGGCGCTGCCAGGCTGAGCTTTTCATCCAGATCTAGAGGGTTTTTGTCTTCGAATGATAAACAGTAAAGAAAACATGAAGACTAACATGAAAGACAAAGTCAAACCCTCAGGTAAAAATCATGACTGGAAAAGCATCAAGATTTGTATCACACAGGCTCAGCACAGGGGTTTGCTGAGAACATTCTAAGAAGAGCGTGTGCAACCGTGAAAAATGCAGTCAGCTAAGCTAGAGATTTTATTTTACTTTTTATTTATTTATCTATTTTTGAGTCTTGCTCTGTCACCCAGGCTGTAGGACAGTGTGATCTCGGCTCACTGCAACCTCTGCCTCCCAGGTTCAATTGATTCTCCTGCCTCAGCTTCCTGAGTAGCTGGGATTACAGGTGTGTGCCACCATGCCTGGCTTATTCTTGTATTATCAGTAGAGACAGGGTTTTGCCATGTTGGCCAGGCTGGTCTCAAACTCCTGACCTCAGGTGACCCACCTGCCTAGCCTCCTAAAGTTCTGGGATTACAGGAGTGAGCCACCGTGCCAGGCCTAAGCGGAGATTTTACGTTCCTCTCCTCTCCACACGTTAGGCAAAATGTACCACACACCCGGAAACCGAACGTCAGCACTTGGGTCCATCCTCTTATGTGACAGTTTGTCTCTTTGAGTGTCACAAAACCTAAGTTAGCAATTTCTCAGCTATGTAATACTGAGGAGTTAATTCAAAAGGTTCCCCACCAATAAGTACTGGGCTGCTGACTAGATTCTGGGGACAATGGTGAAAACCACAAGCTTCAATCTTAGCCTTGAAGAAGCAAAGCGCCCAGCAGGCCAGGCACACACGCACAGGACTCCAGGCTGTGCGAGAACCGTGTGACGCAAACACAGCGGCTCCCCTGACTTCCAGGGAGGGAAGTCGAGGCGGGGCCATACATTGCCTCCATCCCCTGCTCCTGCGCATTTCCTGCTGGGTCGTAATGACCACTCTAGACGACTCTTTAAGAGCATAAAATTGATCACATGCACTTTTGGGTCCCCAGTGCCTTTGCCGGTGCGTGGCAGGCGGAGGAACATAGCTCACTCCTGTTGATGAGGCGGACAGTGGAGACCAGTCAGTTAGAGCGTGGTGTCAACACCCAGGTGTAGACGGAAGGAGATGGCATGCAGAGCCCAGGAACCCTGGCAGCGGCACCGTATTTACTTTAAAACAACAGGAAAGGCCTTCTCTGGTGACTTCAGCAACCTAAGAGCAGTCGTTTTCAGGGTGAAGGGTTCTTGACAGCACCGATGTCACTGTGGTTTTGTATAATTTTGGGCGGGGAGCTGTTTGCACTTTGATTCACAAACACCCAAGCTCACCCCTGGCCTTGGCCCAGCGCACCCCTCTCTGGGTCTCATGTGGGTCCACGTCTGCCCTAATTCTCACTTCTGCAAACAATGAAAGTGAGGTTTTGGGAGGTCAGGGCCTTGCCCAGGGCCACTCATTCAGAAGAACAAAGACGGAGACTCGGATGCAGGAATTCCAGCCCTGCAAATCACTGTGCCATGGTGGGAGGCACTCAGCACCACAACTCAGAACAGCAAAACAGAAAAACCATTTTAGAAATGGGCACTGAAGCACTGGCCAGTAATGCCACTGGCCCATTGGTAATGCTGATGAGCCGTTTCTGGAGGGGCCCAGCCGCCTGGCCCGTTGGTAATGGTGATGAGCCGTTTCTGGAGGGGCCCAGCTGCCTGGCCCATTGGCAATGCTGATGAGCCGTTTTTGGGGAGGCCCAGCCGCCTGGCCCGTTGGCAATGCTGATGAGCTGTTTCTAGGGAGGCCCAGCCGCCTGGCCCGTTGGTAATGGTGATGAGCTGTTTCTGGAGAGGCCCAGCCGCCTGGCCCGTTGGCAATGCTGATGAGCCATTTCTGGAGGGGCCCAGCCGCCTGGCCCATTGGCAATGCTGATGAGCCGTTTCTGGAGAGGCCCAGCCGCCTGGCCCATTGGTAATGGTGATGAGCTGTTTCTAGGGAGGCCCAGCCGCCTGGCCCGTTGGTAATGGTGATGAGCTGTTTTTGGGGAGGCCCAGCCGCCCGGCCGTCTTCCCGATGGATCTTGCCTAGCATTTGTAGGCAGCTAACAGCCCTTCTCCACCTCAGTAGCCCTCTGCTGTCCCAGATGTGCTTTCTAGTAAATTCTAGAGCTACATGGAAATGGCAGCCATGGGATGTAAGACGCCTGCTCTGATGGCCTTGCAATGTGTGTCTCTACGCCCGGCTGAGGGTGATACGACCCTGGAAGTACGCACGCAGCGCCCACTGGCAACGTGACGAAGCCGGCCTCCAGGACGCGCTGCCATGCCACATCTCCCCCCCACCATGGTGTGCCCGCTGTCACAGACGAAAAGAAACGCATTGGGGTGGGAGTTGGAGGGCGTCTCTAGACTCCCACATTTCTCTCCCGCTTTCTACCTCGGTTCTGAGCACTCTTGCCTGAGACTTTGTTTCTGGGCCCTCAAGAGTTTGCTTAGCAGAAGGAAGGATGAATATTTCCTGACACGCACCATCCGTGCAAGCTGACTTTCCCCACTAATTTGGACAGCTGTCGCATTGTCAGTGTGGATGCTGAGTTTAGGGGTGCACAGAGCAGGGTGTCCAGTGTGTTGGGTGCGTGTGTGAGTGAGGACGGCCGTGCAGGGCAGCCAGGGCCTCAGGGGAGGGGGACAGCCTTGTCCAGGGAGAGCCTTTCTCCAGGATTCCCTCCTCCACGCCCTGTTCTCCAGCGTCCCCCTTTCCAAATGAGGCTGGGAAAGCCACCAGCGGTCCCAATGGGCTGACCCTCAGGCTCCCAGCTAATGGGGGCCATCACCCCCTAGTGAAGATCCTTTCCCTGGAGAAGGGACCCGAGAAGAAATGGAAAGTGACATCCCCAGCAGCAACCTGGCACTGCCCAGCATGTCTGTGACCCATGCCTGGAGCCACAGGGTCATGAAATTCTGAAACTGAATCAAACACATCACACAGTGCAGCACCCAAGACAGGGCTTGGTTGCCTAAGTTAATAGCCCTTGGCTGTGTGTCCGTGGTGGGCTGTGTGTCCGCGGTGGGCTGTGTGTCCGCGGTAGCCTGTGTGTCCGTGGTGGGCTGTGTCCACAGTGGTCTGCGTGTCCGTGGTGGTCTGTGTGTCCACAGTGGGCTGTGTCCGCAGTGGACTGTGTGTCTGCGGTGGGCTGTGTGTCAGCGGTGGGCTGTGTGTCCGTGGTGGGCTGTGTGTCCATGGTGGGCTATGTCTGCAGTGGACTGTGTATCCCCAGTGGGCTGTGTGTCTGCGGCGGGCTGTGTCCATGGTGGTCTGTGTGTTCCGCAGTGGGCTGTGTGTCCGCAGTGGGCTGTGTGTCCGTGGTGGGCTGTGTCCGCGGTGGGCTGTGTGTCCATGGTGGGCTGTGTCCATGGTGGGCTGTGTTCCACAGTAGGCTGTGTGTCCACGGTGGGCTGTGTGTCTGTGGTGGGCTGTGTCCATGGTGGGCTGTGTCCTCAGTGGGCTGTGTGTCTGTGGTGGGCTGTGTCCGTGGTGGCCTGTGTCCGTGGCGGGCTCTCTCCATGGTGGGCTGTGTGTCTGTGGTGGGCCATGTTCTGTGGTGGGCTGTGTCCATGGTGGCCTGTGTCAGTGGTGGGCTGTGTCGCTGTGGCAGATGTCTTGCTCCACCAGCTCGCGCCCTCAAGATGTCTTGCTCCACCAGCTCGCACCAATTTCACGACCCTGTGGCTCCAGGCATGGGTGGAACCCAGATGTGGCCACACGACAAGTGGGCAGGACTGATGCGTGGCATTCCCCAGCGGGATGGGTACACGTGGGCGTGTGGACCCCGCCCCAGAGAACGCACAGGCCTGCACTCCACATGGCCTTTTCACCGAAGGTCTGTTCCTACACACAGTCTCTCCCTCCGGGCCAGTGTCTCCTGGGCACGGGAGCTGAGAACCGGAAACAGCGAGGCAGATTCACACATGCATTGGTTTCTGTGCACAAATACTTAACGAGTATTGGTTTGAAGAGGCACTGAGGTATTAGCTATAGCGGAAGCTCCCACGTCTTGGTCTGGCCCTAGTTTTCAGATGTGAACGGGCCATTCGAGGACACACAAGAGACAAGAATCGAATCTTGGAGGATGTGGGCAGGAAGGGCCAGTGGGCTCCACCACCAGCGTGCTGCTCTGAGGGGCTGACCGCTTCAGGGGACATGCCACCAAGAAAGCCGCCACCCTGCAGTGCAGGATACACACACACGCGTGAGCGTGAACACTCTGCCACATCTCCACCAAAGGCAGGAGGCCCCCACCCCGGGGATGAGATCCTGAGGACATTCAGGCTTTCCCACGCCTCTGGACTGCTGAGACGACCTTTTGCTCTTTTTTCTCTAGGACTAATTTTGTTGGTGAAACTATGACACCGGCAGTGAGTCTCTTTTAGGAATGTGCTAACGGGCCTTGAGCCTCCTCACAGGCCATGTTGGCTGGACCCTAAAGACAAGTGGATGTGTAGACTCTTGATGGGGGAGGGGAAAGGCAACCAGAGAACAGGAATTTTCACTCTGTGCTTCCCATTTCAGGACAGAAAACCTCCATCCCCACCATCCCCCACCATCCCCCACCATCCCCACCATCCCCACCATCCCCCACTATCCCCCACCATCTCCCACCATCCCCCACCATCCCCACCATCCCCCACCATCCCCCACTATCCCCCACCATCTCCCACCATCCCCCACCATCCCCACCACCCCCCACCATCCCCACCATCCCCCACCACCCCCCACTATCCCCCACCATCCCCACCATCCCCCACCATCCCCACCATCCCCCACTATCCCCCACTATCCCCCACCATCTCCCACCATCCCCCACCATCCCCACCATCTTGGGATCTCTTTCAAGAAGTTTTGCCTTGGCCAGGCACAGTGGCGTACGCCTGTAATCCCAGCACTCTGGGAAGCCAAGGTGGGTGGATCACCTGATGTCAGGAGTTCGAGACTAGCCTGGTCAACATGGTGAAACCCCATCTCCACTAAAAATACAAAAATTAGCTGGGTGTGGTCACATACACCTATAATCCCAGCTACCCAGGAGGCTGAGGCAGGAGAATCGCTTGAACCCAGGAGGCGGGGGTTGCAGTGAGCCAAAATCGTGCCACTGCACTCTAACCTGGGCAACAAAGTGAGACCTTGTCTCCAAAAAAATTGAAAAATAAAAAAAGTTTTGTCTTCATGATAGCATTTCAACAGAATTTCATCATAGGAATTTGTAGCAATAATGCCCAGAAGTCTGGAAGTACTTGGTAGGGTTGAATGTATCTGGGGAGATTATGGGGTTTGATCAGCTTCTTCAAATGGCAATAATTTTTCCCACGTGATAACCAGTGTGCTGCCTGCCTGGCTTCCATGCCATAGTTCTCTGCCCCACTCATCACCATCAGTGGTACCTGAAGAGCTCCTCAGCCGCTCTGGGGATAATTCCTAAGTCCCTCTGTGGGAGGAGCAGCAGGACAGGGTTATCGTCCGAATGGGATCCCAGCATGGGGTAGGTCTTCCCGCTGCCCGTCTCTCCATATGCCATAACACAAACTTTGCACCTAGAATTCAGAGCAGATTTAGTCAGCAAGACACACCTGAGGCTGGTGCCAAGAAGATTCCAGGAAACATTTTTACTTGTACAAGAAATGCGGTAAGTTTCATTTCCTATTCCCCTGCTACTCCATTTCTTATAAATTAGGCTTTCATTGGACTATAACTATTTTTTGCGTAATCCATTGGTGTTGCTCTCCTGTTGTACAACATTGGATTAAAGGGTGTTTGCACGGACCAGGCAGCATGGGTCCCTCCATCCCGGTTTCTCCTGTGCATTTTCACCTCCCTGTTCGATGGCTCAGCATTCACATCAGGATTCTGACCTTAGCAAGGCCCCACACCTACACCTTAACTTTCTTTTTCTTTTTCTTTCTTTCTTTTTTTTTTTTTTTTTTTTTTGAGATAGAGTCTCACTCTGTCACCAAGGCTGGAGTGCAGTGGTGATCTCAGCTCAATGCAAACTCTGCCTCCCGGGTTCAAGTGATTCTCCTGTCTCAGCCTCCTGAGTAGCTGGGATCACAGGCGTGCACCACCACAATCAGCTAATTTTTGTATTTTTAGTAGAGATGGTGTTTCACCATGTTGACCAGGCTGGTCTGGAACTCCTGACCTCAGGTGATCCTCCTGCCTCAGCCTCCCAAAGTGCTGGGATTCCAGGCGTGAGCCACAGTACCTGGCTTCACTGTAACTGTCAATGCAGCATCAGAGCTGCCCAATGCAAGCACATCTTCCTAAAATCGCAGTTACCATATGGTGTGGTGGGTCCACCTGGCCTGATGCTAAGTGGGTCGGTGCCTCAGAGCAGGATGTCCAGCCCTGACCACCCGTCCAACTCACCTGGGGAGATGAAGCAGGTCGTACACTCAGAAGTTCTGACTGAACTGGTCAGCTGTGACTCCGACTTCAGCACAAGTGAACTGACTATGGACAGGAAAAGCTCCGAGTCCCTCCCCATAGCAAAGTACAACAATGTTTTTTGTATGAAAACGTAGACAAAAATGGCTTGTGCTTATAATCCCAGCACTTCAGGAGGATAAAGGAGGAGGATCCCTTGAGCCCAGGAGTTTGAGACCAGCCTGGGCAACATAGTGGGAACCCCATCTCTATATTGAAATAATATGTTACCGTCTTACGTATGACCATAGTTAATGATGTTAGTACTCAATTACATATGTCAAAGGAAAATACTTTCAGAATATCAAAAGAAAATGTGTAAATTTTTATCTCACTTAACATACATTATATATAGTAAGTGTGATTTACTAACACAAACAAATAAAGGCTGTTGTTTTGATAAAATAGTTACAAGGCAGTGTTCTGACTGACATCTAAATCGCCCCTAGAGCAGGACAGAAAAGCAGCAGAGGCCGGTCCTGGGCTGACCGTTCGAGTGTAGCAACAAGAGCCTGGAAGCCTCACGCTCCCGCAAAGCTGATCAGGCCTCTCCGTTACCAGTCCGGAGTGTTCCTTCCAGAATTAAAAAATCTCAAGGCATTCATAACAAAACCCCACTACATTCCCTGTCTCTTCCAGCTTCCCTGAGTTCATTTATGTGCCTTTCTTAGTGTGGAGATTATCTTTGGCGATAACAGATAAACGGGTTCTTCTTGGGGTCTTTCAAACCATTTGGGGATGTAGAGGGAAAGGAAACGTCCTGAAGAAGGAGGCTGTAAACCAAAAATAAAATTCTAAGGCCCCCAGCCATCTGCATGGGCTTCCTTCTCGACCAGAGCACTCTAAAATTTAACTCGGAGTCCGGTTGGGCCCGTGATGGGAAGTGGGGACCGGACAGGCCTCACCACACCTTCCGGCACTGACATCAACACCGGCCTGATGTCGGATAAGAAACGCTGACCACCTGCTCTCGCCAAACCTGAAGGCTTCCTCTGCAACGGAGAACTTTGGTCTCCACAATCCTTTGCTTTAACCAGAGGCCCCAAGCGATGCATTTCTTAAATGAATTTGACTGACGTCTCACGTCTCCCTAAAACGTGTAAAACCAAGCTGCGCCCGACCACCTTGGGCACATGTTCTCGGGGCCTCCCGAGGGCTGTGTCACGGGCCATGGTCACTCATGTTTGGCTCAGAGTAAATCTCTCCCAATATTTTACAGAGTTTGACTCTTTTCACCGACAAAACTCGGGACTTAAAATAACTCCATCTGTTTCGTGTTATCCTGGAAAGGCAGCTCTGGCAGTGATCACTCTAACCACGATGCGTTTTTTATTTCAGAAATCTGCTTACTTAAAAGATGCCTACTTAAACGGAGACTACCCTATCATTTTCAAAAGCGTTTTTTCAGATGGGTGTGGAGTGCCAGCCTCTGGGGGAGGAGCCGAAGCAGCAGCTGTGTCCTGATTGGAGAGCGGCCCCGCCAGCGTGCACAGTCCCACACAGCAGCTTCCTGAGCCCACCCTACTCGTCGGATCATGTGCCTTCGGGGTGCACGGCACACTATAATTAGAGTGTCTAGTTCCTTGAGCATGGCTGTGCAGAAGCCTTTGCTGGACGAATTTCGAGTCAAGTCAGTCTTCGTCAGGAACTTTATGGAGATCCTTCCAAAGGCCCAGGAGTAGGAAGTCTTGGCTTAAGGTGTCTCCATGAAGTAAAAAAAATTCATCATCCCTGAATTCCGATCCACTGCCTTTGACGTCAGTAGTTGTGTATTGCAAGATCAGAAAGCAGGTTCCCAAAGGGAAAAGTGCCTAGGTCTGACGTTGACATTCTTATAGATTTTTTTAAAATTCTGAAACGTAAAAGAGTCCCAGAGGGAATGGCGGCTGCTATCAGGGCTGAAGCCACATGCAATGTGACTACGGTGGAGTCTGGAATCCCAGGTAGATAGACTCAGTTAACCAGCATTCTCCAACTCATTCTCACCCCTTTTCCTAGGGTGCAGAAATAGTCTCCAGGGATGCAGGTGGTGTCCACGCTGGGTGACCGTGGGCGTGCTCTGCGGTCCTGTAAAATGCTCAGACTCCAACGCTACCTTCTCACTCCACAGCACGATGAAGCGTATTTATATTTAAATGTGACTATGACGACTGGCCTTAACGATATTCTAACTCACCCATCCAAGAGAGACCTGAGTAGGGGGCATACATCTCCAAAGACCGCGCTGAGACGCTGCTGGACCACAGCCCCTGAGAGACCAAGTGAAAATGCTGCATTAACAGAAGAAGCAGAAAGTGACCCTACAGGCGGGCTCAGAAACCCGGGAACTCAGTGCCCTGTGTCCCTCCCGCCCCCAACACCATCAAGATTCTTCAACAAAAGATTAACCTGTGTTATTTTTCAACATAACAGAGGTTAAGAAAGAGTAAATATACTGCTTTCTGCTATAAAAATATAATAAGCATAAACAACGTGACAAGTGCTTACAAGGGAGGGAAGGAGGAAAGGATGGAGGGAAGGGAGGGAGGGGAGGGGAGAGGGAGCAGGGAGGAGAGGGGAGAAGGGGAGGGGAGGGAGGGGAGGGGAGGGAGGGAGGGACGGAGGGAGGGGAGGGGAGGGGAGGGAGGGAGGGACGGAGGGAGGGGAGGGGAGTGGAGGGGAGGGGAGGGAGGGGAGGGGAGGGAGGGAGGGATGGAGGGAGGGGAGGGGAGCGGAGCGGAGGGGAGGGGAGGGAGGGAGGGACGGAGGGAGGGGAGGGGAGGGGAGGGGAGGGAGGGACGGAGGGAGGGGAGGGGAGCGGAGGGGAGGGGAGGGAGGGAGGGACGGAGGGAGGGGAGGGGAGGGGAGGGGAGGGGAGGGAGGGACGGAGGGAGGGGAGGGGAGGGGAGGGGAGGGGAGGGGAGGGAGGGACGGAGGGAGGGGAGGGGAGCGGAGGGGAGGGGAGGGAGCGAGGGACGGAGGGAGGGGAGGGAGCGAGGGACGGAGGGAGGGGAGGGGAGGGGAGGGGAGGGGAGGGAGGGACGGAGGGAGGGGAGGGGAGCGGAGGGGAGGGGAGGGAGCGAGGGACGGAGGGAGGGGAGGGAGGAAGGGACGGAGGGAGGGGAGGGGAGGGGAGGGGAGGGGAGGGAGGGAGGGAGGGAGGGACGGAGGGAGGATATAATTATCCCATAACTAAATTAGTCCTGCTTTAGAGGACCCAAAGATAACAAAGTGAAAATCACACTCAGCGGCATATGACACACGTGACACTTGATTTTTATGTTCCAGCTCTTAAAAGCCTTGTTCTCCTCAGCGCCAGGTCAGTTCAGCAGCGCTTGAGTGGCTACCAGGGGACTGGACGTCTGCTCTGAAAACGGAACCCCACGTGGCTCTGGGTCCATCAACAGGTACGAATAACGCGAACCAGGAAGTCACATCCGAAAAACGCCGTTTCCTGCCCGGTCCGAACACAGGCCCTGGCGGCTGCCAGCAAGCGGCCACGTGAGCCTCCTTTCCTGGACTGCAGGTTTTGGCTGAGCCGGAGCCAAGTCCTCGCCCTTCTTCATTCTCACGTGTGTCCTGAGGCTCGGTGGCGCCACGTCATCCCCAGCGGCAGGATTGACTTTGCACGGAGGGGTCCCTTATGAGGTGTCGCCAAGGGAGACCTTCCCCGGGCGGTGGGCGAAACCCCCTCTCAATGCGTGGGAAGACGCTCAGGGCCGAGATCTTTTTTAACTTTTCACTGAGAAAATACACCAAGATAGACTGGATAGGGAAAATGTGGTACATATACACCATGGAATATTACGCAGCCATCAAAAACGATGAGTTCACGGCCTTTGTAGGGACATGGATGAACCTGCAAACCATCATTCTCAGCAAACTGACACAAGAGCAGAAAATCAAACACCGTATATTCTCGCTCATAGGCGGGTGTTGAACAATGAGAACACGTGGACACAGGGAGGGGAGCATCACACACTGGGGTCCGTTGGGGGGAAATGGGGGAGGGGCGGGGGGGTGGGGAGGTGGGAAGAGATAGCATGGGGAGAAATGACAGATACAGGTGACGGGACGGAAGGCAGCAAATCACACTGCCATGTGTGTACCTATGCACCAATCTTGCATGTTCATCACATGTACCCCAAAACCTAAAATGCAATTAAAAAAAAATAAATTTAAAAAAAAAAAAAAGCGGGGATGGGGAGAGATGGGGATGGAGAGAGGAAAAAAAAAAAAAACTAAATAAAACTAAATGAAGCTTTGACAAAAAAAAAAAAAAAAAAAGAAAAGAAAATACACCAAGATACAAAAGGAAAAGCACGGAAAGGCGAGCCCGAGTGCACACCGCCCGGCTGCAGACCCAGACCTGACCTTCTCACCCTGCAGCTGCCTGGGACCCGCCTCACCCACGAAGGCACCTCTGGAGAGGATGGTGCCTTTAGGAAGTAGCCGGACGGCCATGGCCACGCCTTAAAAATGGACAGTCATTCCTCAACAGCAGCCAAAAGTCAGTGTTCGCATCTCTCCAGTTGGCTAGTCAGTTTATTTTTCCAGTCCGTGTCTTAGAAATAATAATTCAATCAAGGCATACACACTGCACAGAGTTGACACCTTCTGAAGTTTCTTCATCTGTAGCAAGGGTTGGCAAACTTTTTCTGAGAAAAAAACTAGTAGTAAATATTTTAGGCTTTGCGAACATCTTCCCTTTAAAGAATATTGGCGTTTTTCCCAGAAATAGGAAGGAAAAGTCTAAGATGCCTGCTACCTGCAATACTATTTAATAATTGCATCAAGCTATGATTGGCTTATGCCATCAGACAAAAGAAATCCATTAGTGACATAAGGGTCAGAAAAGAAAAGGTAAAACAATCTCTACTTGGAGCTAATAGGGCCCTACATCTGAGAAATCTAAAATCAAATAGCAAAGAAAATTACTAAATCAATAAAATAATTTCACAAAATAGCAGGTTATAAAATCAGTGAGAAAACATCAATAGCCTTTATATGCACAAAGTTAGAAGACACACTGGGAGATGAGACTATTTGTGATAGCAAAAAATATACACCTGGGAATAAACTTAAGAAACGTTCTAATCCTTCAGAATAAACTTAATAAGGAATGTGTTCTAATCCGTCACAAGGATGGCGTGGTCTCGGTTCACCGCAACCTCTGCCTCCTGGATTCAAGAGATTCTCCTCCCTTAGCCTCCCAAGTAGCTGGGACTGCAGGTGTGCACCATCGCTCTGCTAATTTTTTGCATTTTAATGGACACAGGGTTTCTCCATGTTGCCCAGGGTGGTCTCGAACTCCTGAGCTCAGGCAATCTGCCCGCCTCTGCCTCCCAAAGGGCTAGGATTACAGGCATGAGGCACCGCCCCGGCCTCCTTTCCCTTTTTCTCTGCCTGGTCAACTCCTGGTCAGCTGAGCTGTGGAGCCCTGCCTCCTGCCCCGCTGTCGTGTTGGTGGCTTCTGTGCTCTGCGCAGCCTCCTGGGCACTGTCCCTACAGCTCTAGGTCTTGGTGGCAAAACTGCACCTTCCTCTCACCTACAGCCCTTGTGTCTAACAGGGTGCCTGGCACATAACAGGTGCTGAGAAAATCCTTGAACTTGAATGACGATAGAAATGTAACATAAATGTGTAGGTGGGGAATATCATATTGTAAATTCCTGTTCTATGAGAACACAGCCAGGAGTCCGTCAGCTTCCTGATAAATGAATTATTCTCGGAACAATAACCATTACTTACTCTTTTTCTCCTTGTATTTTGAATCAATGGCATTAGTTTTGGGTTTTGTTTTTTTAAAATAATATTTTTATTTCACTTAGGAAATAACCTTCTTCTTAACCTGGGCCTATTAATATTTTTTTCTGAATAGTAAGAATTAAACTTTTCCCTAATACAGATTTGTTTTTAAAATAAGTTAAGGGCTGAAAGTGTTGGCATTTTTTTAATGGAATTAAAATATTTTGACATGTGTTAGTTCCATAAAAAGCTGTTATAAAAACCAGCAGTGTTCTGATTTCATAAGAACCATCTGCTCCGCTGTTTATAAAAACAGGATGATCCTGAATGCTAAATGATATTACCCCAGAATAAATTCTTGCAGAGACTTAAAGTCTCCCTTACCACTATAGACAGACAGCAAGTGGCAGAAACACTTCCATTGTTCTGGAAGCACAATTTTGACCTTTCCCTTCGACCCTGAGCATCCTCAGCGTATTCATCTTGAGACGGAGCCTTCTGAGAAGACATGTGTCGACATCAACCGTGCGGCTGTTCCACCTCCTTCCTCCCCAAAACAAGGTCACATGACCCCTGAGGGTGGTGTCCCCACCACAGCGCCCTGGCCTGCGCTGCTCCACTGGCTATGCAGCAGCCTGGTGTTGTCCAAACACCCAGACCTCCTGCCCGAGGCCACCACTTACTAAAAGCGTTGTTGAACAAGAGCCAGAGCTGCCCCCTCCAGCCCTCCCGGGACGGTCAAGGGCCTGGAAGTACTTGGAGACTGTCGAGGGCCACGTGAAGGTGAAATGCATGACTAAACACCACCCAGGTCAAGCCCTAGCAGCTCCATGACTGTCCTGCCCACAGGAACTTCCCTGTCACTCGGCACTGAGCCATGCACTCCCGTGGGACTCTGGCTGCCTTGCAGGGGTGAACGATACTCACAGCCCGTGCATGAGCAGCATGGGGAAAGGATCATACTTTCAACTTTATTCCTTCTCTGCAGCTTGGTGCTGAGCACCCAGAAGTGCTCATCAAATCCCTCAGCCCTTTTGTGCATTGGGCTCTAAACATTCAGCCCAATCCTTTATCGGCAGGTCATATGCTTCCTCAAACTTGCTCTTTTACTTCCCAAGCCCAGTCTAGGGTGTGTGACCACAAAGTGCAAGGATTGGAGGTGGGGTCAGGAGGAAAGAAAAAGCTTTTCCCACAATGTATCCACCACTGACGCCAGCTGACGTGATCCAGCCATGAGGAGGCAGCAGCCCGGGGCCCTCCAGCAGCTCTGCCGCCCCTGCAGGCTGCTCCCCTGGGTTCCTGGGGAATTCCTCCTGCCTACAGGGAAGGCTGAACCCAGGAAACCGTTTCTAGCCTGCACCCTCCCATGGCCCCTGCACATGGGCACAGGGCACTTCCTTTCTGAAGTATCCAAACTCCCACAGTAGCACTGACTTAACACTGCTTATTACTGAACTAACGAGGACTCACAGGACAAATGTCCATTTTCTTGTCTTATAAACAAAAAGGCAGGTGCAGGAATGTATTTGTTATTATCTTTGTGCCATGCGGCCTGAGACCTACTACGATGTTACTTCACCGAGTCTATGGTTCCTTAATTTAGGTTAAATTAAGTACTCGTGAAACAAGAAAACATGAGGAAGCTTTGCTATGAGAAAACTGCACTCCCAGGGACAGTATGCAAAAGTGGATCATTTTCCAAACAAGACACAGAAGCCGTCCCCACTGTGCATGCCACACGCGGGACAAACACTGGCAAGAGCGAACGTGGCTTTGGAAAGCACAGGTGCCTTTTCTGGAAAGTGTGCACTCAGAAGCAGGTGATGACAGGTCCTTTCTGTCCAATCAGCTTCCAAGGGAAGAATAACTGATTGGTGAAAGAAGAAAATAAAATATAAAGAATTGACGTAATATAGAAACCAAAGGACAGTTTCTTCCTTAAATCCTTATAACTCCTAGAGAAAAAAATCCAAGTCCTTCTCTGACTATGAGCCTGTAAAAGCCACACAGGTGGGCTGGGCGTGGTGGCTCAAGCCTGTAATCCCAGCACTTTGGGAGGCCGAGGCGGGTGGATCACGAGGTCAAGAGATCGAGACCATCCTGGTCAACATGGCGAAACCCCGTCTCTACTAAAAGTGCAAAAAATTAGCTGGGCATGGTGGCACATGCCTGTAATCCCAGCTACTCAGGAGGCTGAGGCAGGAGAATTGCCTGAGCCCAGGAGGCGGAGGTTGCGGTGAGCCGAGATCGCGCCATTGCACTCCAGCCTGGGTAACAAGAGCGAAACTCCGTCTCAAAAAAAAAAAAAAAAAAAAAAAAGCCACACAGACATGGCATTATCACAATTTTAAATTATTTACAACTGGTTCATATTGGCCAGCTGCGGGGGCTCACACCTGTAATCCCAGCACTTTGGGAGGCAGAGGCAGAGGCGGGTGGATCACCTGAGGTCGGGAGTTTGAGACCAGCCTAGCCAACCTGGTGAAACCACATCTCACTAAAAATAAAAAATTGACCAGGCATCGTGGCACATGCCTGTGATCCCAGCTACTCGGGAGGGTGAGGCAGGAGAATTGCTTGAACCCAGGAGGCAGAGGTTGTGGTGAGCTGAGATCGTGTCACTGCACTCCAGCCTGGGCAACCAAGTGAGACTTCGTCTCAAAAAAACAAAAAGCAAAAAACAAAAAACAATTGGTTTGTATTTGTGAAACTGAACGTAGACCCTGAAAGAGCTCCCTTCAAACCCAGAATTTGAGGACTAGAAAGAACAAATCTTCAGCAGGCCTGGAGAAGTCCTGTGACCGAGGCCACACACACGGCCTACAGTTCAATTTCCCTCACACCTCACCTGTCACAGCACAGGTCCCAGGCATGGAGGAGACCAGCATCATGGAACGAGTGAGGAGTTTCATTAGTTTATTCACTCAGGTGACAGACACCACTGAGAGGAGACCCTGCGGACCCTGACTTGAGTCCCCGTGGTGAATGAGGAGACAGAAGCCCGGCCCTGCTGAGGCTTACAGCCTAGTGACTGGGACAAACTGGCCCACAGACAATGACATTAAATACCATTAAGTACCTTGAGGGAAAATATAGATGCGGTAAGATTGCAAAAGGGAGTGGCTTCGTTTAGACTGTGACACCAAGAAAAGCCTTGTGGAGAAAGTGGGGTTCACCTTGAAAACTGAAAGGTGGGGGCAGGTGAGATGAGAGGCAGAGAGGAAGGGCGGCTGAGCAGAGGGAAGGGGGTCTGCGAAATCTCCAAGACAGAGAGCTGGGGCCTCAGGACAGGATGGGGAGGCGGACAGAGGTCGGATGCCAGGAGAGGAGATGTGTTTCCTTAACTTCCTCCAGATGCCCTGAAGAATTCCAAGCCAGGAGGTGGCCTGCTGCAATGCGGGATCACTCCTCACTGCCCACTGGATCAACAGTCCTGTCCGGGAGGCCGGGAGCAGTCCCAGGAGGAGCGCGGGGCCTGGGCAGCAATGGGGAGGAAAATGGGAATACCTTAGACACATCCAAGAAAGATTTTTACTGCAGAATTGACAAGAGGTGGTGAAGGATTAAACGAGCCCACACGTAACGGTGACCCAAGTTTCTGGCATGAAAAGCCAGGTGGATGGAGCTGCCTCTTGCTGAGCAGGGGAAAACGAGAGGAGCTGATCTAAAGCAGAAAACAAGAATTCAGCTTGCAGGTTCTAGGTGTGAGACAGACATAAGCCACGCACACACATCCAGTAGGTAAGACGCGTGAATTTGAAACTCTGAAAAGACACCACAGTTGCTGATCTGCTTTTAGTCCACACAACTGCTCCTTACAACCACAGAGTCAGGGACTCTCCCAGAGGCAGAAACAAAACACCCAGGAGGCACCGCACATCTACGCGCTCCTGGCACATCTGCGAGTTCCACGCTCTATGCACTTCTACATGCTCTGTGAGAGCCAAGGCTGCTTGCTGTGGATATGGACAGTCCTGCTGATGGTAGTTCAGGGCCCGGTGAACCTGAGTTAAAAAAGAACCAGTAATGAATTACGGACCATGCAGCTTCTGGCCATTAAAAATTTTGTCTTGGATGTATCAAATCTATCAATCCTGCCAACTGCCACTACAAACGCATACAAAATATGCTTTACATCAGCTGCAAATAGCTAAGTAAGTGTCATTTGACCCACAGGCTCTGCTGACTATCTTCAGAAATTCGAGTTAGTAACTGTCAAACTTAACAATAAGGGAGAATCACAGACCAACAAAGACAGTTCAACTCGAACTTGATACAAAGCCAGAAATGTGTTCTCCCATGTCTGATTATCAACTCAGTGGATAAAAATTAAATAAAAAATGAAAATAAATAGCCTTTAAAACAGCCGCCAGGAACTAGAGCATCAGCCAGATTCTCCATCTGAGACTGACTTTATTAATAGATGGAATCCAAAATGATTAAACGCTGAATTAGATTGCAAATAGAAATGAAATGCCATGTTACACATCCAATACAAACTCAAACTCTCTTTAGACTTTGGAAATACAAACAGAATGTGGGAGCCAAGAATCACAATGTCACAAAACGGATACTTCCTTTCTCAGCAGACTGATGGCATGAAGCCTTTTAACAAGCAGGCCTATCAACTTAAAAAACAACATCTTGGATTCTACTGATTTTTTTTTTAAAAAAAACCATAATCCAAAATGCCCCAATAAAATGGTATTCTATGTTGATGGGTAAGATGGAAAACCTCAAATATCTGAATCTGAAGATGCAGTGGAACTTTGGCAGGAACAGAGAGGCCTGCCCAGAGAATGAATAAAGGAACAGGGAACCGTAACAGCAAACACGGCCATGCTGATAATCCCAACGAGCCCTCCCGCGAGCGGCGGCCAGGCCTCAGCCTCGGGATGCGTTTCCTCACTGAAAGACTCCTCCAGGTTCACAAGGAGGCACACAGGCCGGAGTGCAGACAGACAGTTACTAAACCACACATACGCTTCTGTGTGTTCGCTTATAAAAGGAGAGGACTCATAAGGTCCTGTTAACTCCAAGTCCTGATCTTGAGGATTTAATCTGTCTCCTTTTGTTTGACTCAGTAACACTAGTGCTTAAGGCATCAAGTGAGATAAAGAAAATATTTGCCAAGTGAGATAAAGAAAATATTTGGATCTATTTGGGAGAGAGATCCAAGATGGCTGATCACTAGCAGCTCGGGATTGTAGCTCCCAGTGAAAGCGCAAAGAACGAGAGGACGCCACACCTTCACATGAATTCTTGTTGCTCACGCACCAGGAGATTCCCAGCGGAGGAGCCCCACGGGTCGCCAGCGCGACTCTTGTGACCGGCGAGGCGGTTTTGCCGGCGCCTCGGAGCGTCGGTTCTTGGTGCAGAGTCAGAAAAGCACCATCAATCTTAACGCCGCTGATTTGGTCGGTGCAGTGGGTTGCTCAGATTTCGGCGCTGAGAATCAGTAAGTTGGACGTCCACTCAGAAACCTAATTACAAAGATGGTGAATACAAAGACCACAGATGGATAAATTTATAACGAAGGGAGGAAAATGGCCAAAAAGGCTGAGAATACCCAATGTCAGAACGCCTCTTCCTCAGCGGGGGATCCCAGTTCCTCATCAGCAACGGAACAAGGCTTGATGGAGAACGAGTGGGTTCCAATTACAGAAGCAGGCTTCAAAATGTGGATAATGAGAAACTTCTGTGAATTAAAAGAACTTGTTCTAACCCAATCTAAAGCAACTAAGAACTTTGAAAAAAGATTTGACAAAATGTTAACAAGAATACACAATTTAGAGAGGAATATAAGTGAATTGATGGAGCTGAAAAACACAATACGAGAACTACGTGAAGTATGCACAAGTTTTAACAGCCGAATTGATCAAGCAGAAGAAAGGATATCAGAGGTCGAAGACCAACTCAATGAAATTAAACTAGAAGACAAGATTAGAGAAAAAAGGATAAAAAGGAACGAGCAAAGTCTCCAAGAAATATGGGACTATGTGAAAAGACCTAATCTACGCTTGATAGGTGTACCTGAATGTGACGAAGAGAATGAATCCAAGCTGGAAAATACGCTTCAGGACATTATTCAGGAAAATTTTCCCAGCCTAGTAAGGCAGGATAATATTCAACTCCAGGTAATACAGAGAACACCACAGAGATATTCCTCAAGAAGAGCAACTCTTCCCTCATTTTCTTTTGTATCTCCATTATTAAGGACAATTATAGGCATACCCATATTTAGACTGCATTCTAGCCCGGGCAATAAAGCAATACCCCCATTCTCTCTCCCTCTTCCTCTTTCTCTTTCTTCCTCTTCTTTATTCTTTTTCTTTATTCTTTTTCTTACAGGTTTGTTACCTGGGTAACAAACCTGTACTTGTACCCCTGAACTTAAATTAAAAGTTAAATTTAAAAAAATGAAAAAAAAAAAAAAAGAATGTGTTACATTTCACAACAATCTTTCAGGCTTTAGGTATTTATTATGTTACTGTTTCTTTCAGTTAAACATATTCTAGTATAATTTTAGAGTGCCTTTTACAGCCTCGTGTTTCAAGTTGAGCAAAAAGATGTCGTTGCATAATACAATGACATGCAATCTGCGCACTCATATTTGTTATTGGAAATTGAATTTTCATTAGACTTAACAAACATGACTGCATACAGTGTCAAAACCTTGATGCTGATTTTACCTGACAATTATGATTTACACAACTATTATTTTCATGATACTGTAGTTTATTACCAGTAGATAGCTATGGCTACACAGTTACAAAACAGATAATAAAACATTAATTTAGATGTTTCTATCTTGGCTAGATTTTCATTGCTTTATTGATATCAAATTGTAAGTTTTTAAATACCAAAAATAAATCATTGGGTTGTGAATTTTATGCATCAGTAATTAAAATTTCCCTAAAAAGTGCGCTTCAGGGGATGCAAATTCACTAGGATAATGATTCTGTCTAACTACTGAGTATAAAAAAAAAAAAAAAAGAAAAGAAAATATTTGCATGGTGGCAGTGAAGTAAGCAAGACACTGAGGAGAGACAGCTGGTGCTCAGCCCTTCCGTCCAAGGAAGGACCAAGGCAGTGACTACAAAGCCAAGCTCTGACTGCGTGGAAGGAAGAGCTAAGATCTGGCCAGAGTGTGCACGCAGCATGGTAGCAGAGAGGCACCTGTGTTGATTGGAAGTCCAGGAGGGCAGAGTATACAGGCACCTGGCTGCTGCAGCCCCATCTTTATTTTTTAGAATTAGGAATATAACAAGAATGAGAGACACATGCTGACAATACTCCATTGCGAGGGTAGCTACAGCAGAGTGGATGCCCTGTTAGCACCTTAGTTTTAAGAAGTGTTCTCGCCAGGCATGGTGGTGCATACCTGTAGTCCCAGCTACTCAGGCTGAAGTGGGAGGATTGCTTGAGCCCAGGAGTTCTGGGCTGCAGTGTGCTATGCCGATAGGGTGTCCGCACTAAGTTCAGCATTAATATGGTGACCTCTCGGGTGCAGGGACCTGAGAAATAGCCCCACAGTACCCCGACAACCAATAGACATGCCCTTGACTGGCCCAACAGCTGTATGTCCCCAGTAAGAGCCTGAGAAACAGCCCCTTGCACCATCATCAGTGGGCATATCCCCAAACCAGCCATGCAGCCTTGCTCCTGCACCCCAGACCCAAGAAACAGCCACACAGGTGACCTGGCAGATATACCCCAGGCCAGCTGAGCAGTAATGGACCCTCGTCCCAAGCCTGAGAAGCAGCCCTGTGGGAAACACCACTCCTGGCAAACACCCCCCAGGCCAGCCAAGCAGCCATGCAGCTGTGGCCCAGACACGGGAAACAGCCCCTTGAATTGGCCCCAGCAGACATATCCCAGACCAGCTGAGCAGCCTTGCATCTGTGTCCTGGGTCAGAGAAACAACCTCATAGGTCACTCCCGGCAGGCACACTCCCTGGCCAGCTAAGCAACTGTGTGTCCATGCTTCTGGCCAGAGGAACAGCCATGTGGCTCCAACTCCAATGAGCCAGACCCCATGTTGGGTGACCTACTGTGTGTCTGTGTGTACCCCCAACCTGAGATACAGCCTGAGAGACTACCCTTGGAAAAGCCACATCACTATTGCCACAGACTCCCTCACTATAGGCCATTGAGAAACTCACAAACACCTCTAGTGTGGATTACAGCCAAAGGGACTACATGGACATTACATTACTGTGTCCATCTAGAACCATGCACCCTAAGTCTTTCTTCCTGAAACCTACTCCATAAAATTGGAAGAGACAGTTTTTCCACCAGATGTATAGAAGTCAACGCCAGGGACACAGCAACCATGAAAAAGGAGGGAAATATGTAACCTCCAAAGGAAAGTAATAATCCTCTAGTAACAGACCCCAATTATAAGGAAATATACTAAATGCCAGAAAAAGAGTTCAAAATAACAATCTTAAGGGAACTCAGTGAGATATAAAAAAAAATACAATTCAATGAACATAGGAAAATAATTCATAATTTGAATGAGGAATTCAATAAAGAGATAGAATTATAAAAAATAAATCAGAGCTAAAGAATTCAATGAAATATGTCGATACAATAGAGAAATAAAAAATTTATTTCATTGAAATAAAAAATACAATAGAGAGCATCAACAACGGACTAAACCAAATAGGAGGAAAACAATTCTAAACTTGAAGACAGGTATTTTGAAATAGCACAGGCAGACAGATGGAGAGAGAGAAAATAAAAAATAATGAAGAAAGGCCATAGGATTCATGCGACAGCATTAAGTGAATTAATATTTGTATTGTGGGCATTCCAGAAAGAGAAGAGAAAAGCAGAGGAAAACATGTTTAATAATAATATAGCATAAAACTTCCCGAGTCTTGTGAAAGAAATGGACATCTAGGTCCAGGAAGCTCAAAGAACCCCCACGCAGGTCCTCTCCAAGGCACATTGTAGTCAAATTGTCAAAAGTCAAAGAATTTTAAAAGCAGCAAAAGAAAAGCATTAAATCACATATAAGTCCATTAAACCAACAGTAGATTTCTCAGCAGAGACTTTGCAGGCCAGGAGAGAATGGATAATATAGTAAAAGTACTGACCAAAAGGAAAAAATAATTCAGCTAATAATATTATAACCAGCAAAGCTATCCTTCAGAAATGAAGGAAAAATAAAATCTTTCACAGACAAGTAAAAACTAAAAGAATTCATTACCACAAGACCAGACTTATAAGAAATACTCAAAAGCGTCTTACATCTGGAAGTGAAAAGACAACAACTACCATCATAAAAAAAATACAAAACTATAAAACTCACTTGTATAGCCAATGCACAAAGAAAGCAAAAGGAATCAAACTCATTACAGAAAACCGCCTAAATGCAAAAGATAATGAGAGGAAGTAAGAAACAAAGGATATACAAAACAATCAAAAAGCAGTCAGTAAAATGACACAAGTAAGTCCTCACCTATTAATAATAACCTTGAATGTAAACAAATTAAATTTCCCACTTAAAAGATACAGACTGGCTGAATAAAGACCAAGACCCATCTATAAGCTGTCTACAAGAAACTCACCTCACCTCACCTGTAAAAAGACACATAGACTGAAAGTGAAGAGATGGAAAAAAATATTCCAAGCAAAAAGAAACCAAAAACAATCGGGAATAGCCTTACTTATGTAAGACAAAACAGACTTCAAGTTAAAAGCTGTAAAAAAAAGAACAAGAGGGACATTATACAATAAGGGATCAATTCAGCAAGAGAATATAACAACTGTAAATATCTTTTCACTCAATATATAAAGCAAATATTATTAGATCTAAAGGGTAAGACAGGCCCTAATACATAATTACTGAGAACTTCAACACCCTACTCTCAGCATTGGACAGATCATCTAGACATAAAATCAAAAAAGAAACATTGGATTTAAACTACATCATAAACCAAATGGACCTAGCAGACCCTTACAGAACATTTCACTCAGCAGCTACAGAATACATTTTTTTTTTTCATCAGCACATGGAGCATTCTTCAGGACTGACCACATGTTAGAACACAAAATAAGTCTCAACAATTTTGTTTGTTTGTCTGTTTTGGTGTTTTGTTTTGTTTTGAGACGGAGTTTTGCTCTTGTTGCCCAGGCCAGGCTGGAGTACAATGCCACGATCTTGGCTCACTGCAATGCCCGCCTCCCAGGTTTAAGCAATTCTGCTGCCTCAGCCTCCCGAGTAGCTGGGATTATAGGCATGTGCCACCATGCCTACCTAACTTTTTGTATTTTTAGTAGAAACATTCAGGGTAGTCTTGAACTCCCAACCTCAGGCTATCCACCCTCCTCAGCTTCCCAAAGTGCTGTGATTGCAGGTGTGAGCCACGCACCATGTCTAACATTTTTTTTTTTAAAATAAAAGTCACATCTCATATCTGCCAATAACAGAATAAAAGTCCACATCAACAGCAAGAGGAAAATTTGAAAATATACAAATACATCAAAATCAAGCTACATGCTCCTGAATGACCAAATAATGAAGGAGGAAATTATGAAAATTTAAAATTCTTCACAACAATTTAAAATAGAAACATATCAAACTAAAGCATATGGGACACAGCAAAAGCAGTATTAAGAGGTAAGTCTGTAGCAATAAATGCCTACATTAAAAAACTATAAAGATTTCAAAGAAATGACATTATGATGCAACTCAAGGAACTATAAAAGAACAAATCAAACCCCAAATTAATAGAAGAAAATGAAGATCAGAGCCACAATAAAAGAAATTAAAACAAAAAATACAAATCAATGAAACGAAATGTTAATTTTTTAAAAAGATAAAATCAACAAGCCATTAGACTAACAGAAAAAATAGAAGGAAGACCCAAATAAAATCAGAAACAAAAAAGGAGATGTCACAATGGCTACCACAAAAGTATGAAGGATCATCAGGGACTACCGTGAACAACTATATGCCAATAAATTCAGAAACCTAGGAGAAACAGATAAATTCCTGGTACATATAACCTACCAAGATTGAACAAAAAAGAAATAGAAAATCTGAAGAGACCAATCACAAGTAATGAGATTGACTCAGTAATAAAGTCTTCTAAAGAAGAAAAGTCTAGGACCAGATAGCTTCACCACTAAATTGGACCAAACCTTTAAAGAAGAATGAATACCAATTCTTCTGAAACTGTTAAAAAAAGAAAACTAAAGCAGAGCATTCTATGAGGCCAGCACAACCCTGATACTGAAACCAATTAAGGACAAAATAACAAAAAACCACAGGCCAACATTCCTGATAAACATAGTCACAAAACTCTTTAGCAAAATACTAGCAAACTACATTGAACAGCAGATCAAAAAGATGATACACCATGATGAAGTGGGATTTATCCCAAAATGCAAGGATGATTCAAAATATGCAAATCAATAAACAAATTGGGTCACATCCATAGAATGAAGGACAATAATCATACCATCATTTCCAAAGATGAAGAAAAAGCTTTTCAAAATGTTCAACATCCTTTCATAACAAAACCTCTTAATAAATTAGGTATAGAAAAAAAATAAAGGCCATATATAACAAGCCCACAGCTAACATACCAACATCTTTCAGCTTTTTCTCTAAGGACTGGAATCAGACAAGGATGCCCAGTCTTACTACTCTTATCAACACAGTACTGGAAGTCCTAGTCATAACAGTTAGGCAAGAGAAAGAAATAAGGAGCATCTAAATGATAAAGAAGGGAGGAGTCAAACTGTTCCTGCCTGAAGATAACATGATCTGATATACAGAAAAAGCTAAAGACGCCACCAAAAATCTCTTAGAACTGATCGACAATAATTCAGTAAAGTTGCAGAAGAATATAAAGTTAATATGCAAAAATTAGTATTACTTATATGAAGAATGAACTAAATAAACAATAAATTTAAAACACACTCCCATTTATATACAATAGCTGCAAAAAATTTAAAATACCTAGGAATAAATTTAACCAAGGAGGTGAAAAACCTCTCAAAGGGTAATTATAAAGCACTAATGAAAAACTGAAGAGGATGCAAAGAAATGGAAAGAGGCCACATGCTCAAGAATTGGAAGAATTAACAGTGTTAAGATGACAACACTATCAAAGCAATCTAGAGATTCGATGCAATCCTTATCAAAACACCAATGACAGTTTTCACAGAGACTGAAAAAAATTCTAAAATTTGGATGGAACCACAAAAGATTCCAAATGGCCAAAGAAATGCTGAGAAAAAAGAACAAAGCTGGAGGAATCACACTACCTGCTCTCAAAATATACTACAAAGCTGTAGTAACCAAAATGGCATGGCACTGGCATAAAAACAAACACATAGACAGACTAGAGAAGCCAGAAATTAACCCACATATCTACAGCAAACTGATTTTTTTATGAAGATGCCAGGAACAGCCATTGAGGAAAGGATGGTCTCTTCAATAAATGGTACTAGGAAAACTGGATATCCACATACGGAAGAATGAAACTAGACCCCCACTTCTTACGCTATACAGAAATTAACTCAAAATGGGTCAAAGGCCTAAATGTGAGACCCAAAGTGATTAAACAACTGGAAGAAAACGTGTAGCGGAAATGCTTAGGAACAGATTTTATGGGAATCTTTTTTGGCTTCAAGGAAGAAATTCCTTCATAAGGTAGGCCAAATCCATACAGTATTTGGACAGATGTAAACTAAAGAGAATGTTTCATCTAAGGAAAAGACAACGAATCCATGAGGTTCCTTCTCACTCCATTTAAGGTAATCATATACATCTGTATATAAAATCACCATGTTGTAGATGTTGAATGCATACAATTTTTGTCAGTTTTACCTAAATGAAGCTAAATAAATCAATAAATAGCTAATAATTTAAAATAAAGAATTTTAAACGTTTTTTTTTTTTTCCCCCAGGGACATAGAGCAATTTTAAGATACAGCTTTAACATTTTTCTTGGCCTCTTTTAAAAATATAAAGCTGTCAATCCATTAACTAAAACTACTTTTAAACAAAGAGTTTCTAAAATTTACAATATGTAACCATCATCGAACTGATTCAGGTGACAGGCCTTGTGGAAGAGCAAAGAGACGTATGGTCATCAGCGTGACACAAAATCATCTTCCAAAAGTCCAGTGTGGCCTACATGACCTGAGGCTTTCACGTTAATTCAAAATTACCAATCTTAGTGAAAGGTTTACCATTTCGCATGCTTTTTAAATTCATTTTGTGATCACTGAAATAAGCTAAATGAAGGAGAAGCCCAGCATTTTTTAACTGTTCTCACTGGGGACTTTTTAACACACCCAGAAGTGCAGGAAACAGCACAGCTCGTCCTCAGGTGCAGGGGTCCGCATTCAGCCGATCTTGTTTGACAGGTGCTCCTGCACAACCCACCTCCCGGTCCTCAGCATACTTTACATTCAAAGCCAGAAGACTATCATTTTATCTGTAAGTATCATCGTCTGCATTTTTAAGTGATAAGAACATTTTTAAAGCACAAATGGCCAGGTGCGGTGGCTGACATCTGTAATCCTAGCACTTTGGGAGGCCAAGGCAGGAAGATCACGTGAGCCAGGAGTTCAGGACTAGCCTGGGCAACAGTCATATCCTCTCGTTGCTGGAAAGCAAGCTCAGGGCTCCCACCGAGTCTGCATGGTGGTGAACTGTAGTATTGTTTCGTTGTATACTACAGTGTGATCACAGTAGAAATAAAGGGCACAATGACAGTCATGCAGTTGGACCGTCCTGACACTGTCCCCGCCCCGGCCCGCCAGTCCATGGACACACTGTCTTCCATGAAGCTCGTCCCTAGTGCCACAAAGGTTGGGGGCCACTGATGTAGAAGACAAGCTCATCAAGTTCTACCCTTCAGGAAATCAGGCATCTGCAAACCGTCATCAATCTAAAACAACGCAACAGGTTTCAAAACAAAAAGCCGGTGAACAGAAGCCACGTGTTTATGGGGCCTCTGAGGAACCTCCAAGAAACTAAACAGCCCAGAGCAGCACTGTCCAATAGGGAGGGCCTCTGTGACTGTGGAAACTTTCCAGCTGCCCATCTCTCTCACCTGTCGGGGCCACACACCCCAGATGAGGCTAGTGCAGCTGCAACCCCATTTCTGATGGGATCTCATTTGCATTCATTTGCATGTATTGGCCTGCTGTGGTGGGCAGCTCACAGGGAGGCTGGGGGTGTGACAAAAACCGAAAGCCATGGGGAAGGGCCATGTCAAAGTCAAGTTCAGGGAAGCTGAGTATCCCTCAACCAAGCATCTGAAATCCCACATGCTTGGAAATCCAAAACGCTTTGAGCACGGAGATGTTGCTCAAAGAAAACGCTCACTGGGTTATCTTGCTGAACGGGGAAATACCAAACATGAACATTTGAAATACGAAAAGATTCAAAATCAGAAACGCTTCTCTGGCCTCACCTGCTTTGAATGAGGGCCACAGAACGGCTTCTCTACACCACACTGACACACTCCATGGGCCCGATTTCCAGTCCCTTGACAGGTGACTCATACTGGCCACCAGTCAAGAAAGTGCAGAAAGTACTAGAGCCAGCAGAATCAAGTCTGAAATCTTCAAAAAGAAAAAGCTTCAACGACTGTCAAAAGACCTGAATTGCTTGTTTCACACTGTGGGACCCGCCAAGTGCTTTCTCAAGACCTTCTCTAGCCAAGTGCTAAACTGCAGGACACAAATGTGGGTTAGACTCAAAACAGCCTGAGAAAAGCTAGAGTCAGGAGCGGGCGCCGAGTGACCCCCACACACTGGTGGATACGGCCAACCCCACAGCAGTAGGGAAGCTGGGAAGCGCAGCCCCTTGGAGTGGCAGTAGTGACAGGTGTGGCCAGCGACAGGTGTGGGGAGGGCCAGGTGTGGTCAGTCATGGGAGTGGGGGGGGCCGGGTGTGGTCAACCATGGGAGTGCGGGGGGCCGGGTGTGGGTCAGCGATGGGGGTGGGGACAGCCGGGTGTGGGTCTGCCATGGGGGTGGGGATTTCCGGGGGGACTGTTTCACGGGGAAGGAAGGGTCATATTGAGTATGGTTTTCAAATAAGCCTTTGAGTAAACGAACTTCAGATAGTTTTGCTTTATGCCTGAACACCATCAAAACTTTCTCTAAGTCAAAAGTATCAGTTGAGTGAATCCTCGCTGACTTCCTGCACAGCTGAGTGGATGGTCTTTGGGGTAAACAAAGAAGGGGGCTCCCTTTTTCATGCAGTGACATAAAGGGAAAGGACCAGTCAAAGCCTGTCCCTTTTCGGCCGGACACCGCAGAGGCAAACCGCAACAACACGGACGCCCCCTGGGGTGCAGCCGCTCCCAGGCACCGCGGGCTGCTGAGGCGGTTTGGCCATTTTCAGGCCGTGTTCCAGAGGGCCGCTAAGTGTCTGCTGTAAGCAGACAGCACCATCCCTAAAAGGAGCTCCCACCAACTCAAGAATGCACTGCTGTGGGACCGGGGATAGGACAGTAGCTGGCATTTAAAACGGTGCCATCCTCTGCCCTCTCCCTGAGCACGCAGGCACACACACCGTCCTACCAGAAAGTTACCTGCTCGCAAAACTGGATCATCGCATTCACTATCAAAGGCGACAGAGGCTGAAACTGGCAGTGAACTCTGAGGTTTCCTTTCAGCTCCTACAGTGATGAAGAGGTTTGCACGTCAGCACAGGTGCACTGCACTGCAGAGCGTTCCCCACTGAGTATATCCCGAGCACCAGCTCCTGAGATGCGGCCGTGAGGTCTGCAGTGCCCGTCTTCACTTCAAAAGACCCCTGCAGCGTAGCGGACAGTTATTTTAGTTAGTTAGTTAGTTAGTTATAGAGACAGAGTCTTGCTCTGTCGCCCAGGCTGGAGTGCAGTGGTGCAATCTCAGCTCACTGCAACCTCCGCCTCCCTGGTGCAAGTGAGTCTCCTGCCTCAGCCTTCTGAGTAGCTGGGACTACAGGCATGCGCCACTACGCCCAGCTAATTTTGGTATTTTTAGTAGAGACAGAGTTTCATCATGTCGGCCAGGCTGGTCTTGAACTCCTGACCTCAGGTGATCCACCCACCTTGGCTTCCCAAAGTGTTGGGATTACAGGCATGAGCCACTGTGCCCAGCTGTGAATAGTTATTTTAAATCTCTGGATTCATACATAACAGATTTATTCACTTGGTAAAGGGTTATCACTTGGTAACAGGTACCAAAGGAAACCCCTTCAAATGGCATCCTAGGATCAACCTTTTAGGCATTTTAGAGGAAATTTTGGAAATTTGGTACCTGTCATACTTCCCTGAATTAAGGCCTGAAAAAGGAATGAGAATCTCTCTCTCTCTCTCTTTTTTTTTTTTTTTTTGAGGCGGAGTCTTGCTCTGTCAGCAGGCTGGAGTGCAGCGGCACAATCTCGGCTCACTGCAACCTCCGCCTCCTGGGTTCAAGCGATTCTTCTGCCTCAGCCTCCCGAGTAGGGTAGCTGGGACCACAGGCGTGTGCCACCACGCCCAGCTATTTTTTGTATTTTTAGTAGAGACGGGTTTCACCATGTTGGCCAGGATGGTCTTGATCTCTTGACCTCTGATCTGCCCGCCTCGGCCTCCCAAAGTGCTGGGATTACAGGTGTGAGCCACCGTGCCTGGCCCAAGAATCTCTTTATTCTCAAAAACCCCACTGGCTTCCAGCAAGCAACCGTCTTCCCTGTACATGCTCAGAAACTTGCAAAATCCGTTCTGAAATCTTGTCTTGGATTCACAGCAAGCTTATTCACCCTGTGGCGCTGAGCAGATCCTTCTGCATTTTGAAGACTGAGTGAGTGTCACAGGCCAGCCATTACAGCCTGGGTCTGGTCTCTGTGACCCACAGAAGCTGGGCTCAGCCTCTGCTTGCACGTTCCACGGGCCACGCACTGCAGACCCGTCAGATAGGTGGTGGTACCGTGAAGATTAAATAAGAAAATACACCACAATGCTTTCAAAAGTACGTGGTACACAGGAAGCACTCAATAAATGTTCCCTTATATCAATGTTTGGAGCACTGAACTATGTAAGCAGACACGTAAAATGAGAATTATTCTTGGACACATCTAACAGCTGGAGGGAGAGCACCTCAGCACGGCCGAGAGAGAAGCTTGCCGGGCCTCGGGCAGCTGGAATTCGGGGAGACTGGCCAGACTGCAGCCAACAAAACCAGCCCTCCCAGAAGCGAAGTTCGCCCACTCAGTCATCCCCTTTGGCATCCTCATGCTAAAATCGAACCCCGTGACTTGACGTTACATTGCACGGGATCTCAGGTCTCACATCTTCGACAAAGAAGGCATGAGAGCCTTGAGGTCTTGTTAACAGGCAGGAGAGACGTGGCCGGAAGGTGCTGGTGACTGGGGGCAGAGCCATCTCCGCTGGCACCTCCGGTTACTCCAGAATCCCTGCTTTTCCTGAGAGGGTCCCCATCTCTGCAGATTCCACGCCCCCGCCCCCTCTACCCACACAGTACCTTTCCCTGGGCCTCACCGCAGCCAGTCCCACTTCCTGCATCACCACCAACATGGCCCAAGTCGCTGGCCCGTGACACCACAGTCATCCCCCTGCTCCCCATTGTGGCCTCCTGACAGAGCAGCCAGAGTGACCCCCAAAAGCCTAAATCAGCCTGTGGCGCCCTCACTCCTCCTCCAGCTGCCATCACCTCCTGGGTTAAGGGGACACCAGTCACCGCCCCCGTGGCTCTGCCCCTCTGCCCTCTGGCCAGGATGCCAGCCGTCCTTCCTGCCCAGCACTCTCCCGAGAGGGGCTTCTGCGTGTTCCTCGTGGGTCTCCCCCGACGCCCACGCTCACACCAGGCTGTTGTCAGGACCTTCCTCCTCTGCCTCTCCAGCTGGTGACAGGCGCCGACGTCCTGGGAGGCCCGCTCCAGGTCCATCTCCTGTGACTGGCATGCTGAAAGGACAGAGGGACAGAGGCATTTTACTGGAGAGGACTTCCCTGGAGCCCAGCAGCTCAGGTTCCTTCCTCTGAGCATGGAAGACATTTTTAAAAACGTGGAGCCCGCCAGGGCCTGCTGTGTGCTGTGGCATGTGCTCCAGGCCACTTTGGACCAGGGTCCACCATCCCCACCGCGACCAGAGACTCACATGGGAACCTGGCCCCACAGTCACCCTGTCCACCGTCAGCCTGAAATGCCATCAGCCTGTGAATGTGGCCCCATCGTCTGTACAGCAGCCAAGGAGACCTGCTCCCCAGAGCACGTGCAGAGCCCGTGGTGAGCAGGGGCCGGGCGGGGAGGAGACGCTGGGCCCGGCTCTGCGGTCATGGATTGTCACGGAGGTCTGGGCCTCCACGCCCGCCTCTGTCCCACTATGATGGCGCTGCCGTGGACTGTCACAGCCGTGTTGTGGGGGTGAGTGGACACTGCGTGGGGACCGTGGCCAAGCTTCGACACCTCAATGCCCAGACTGGCCGTTGCCGTGGAGGCAGCGTGAGGGTGATACGGAGCTCGGTGTCGTGGCAGCCAGGGGCCCCTCCATGTGTCACATGCCATTTAGCAAAAGGATGCGGCTGGCCCAGGGCTTTCTACCCCAGGCCAAGGACCTCCAGGGACAAGGCACCCTTAGCACAGATGCCGCTCTCATAAGGCCTGAAACCAAGCTGTCCTTACGGGAACCGTGCACACTCCCTCTCGGACAGAAACACCGTCATCTGGTCCAGAGCGAGTGCCGGCGTAAGAAGGCAGGAAGTTCCCCACGCCAAGACGGAGACGGTAGGGCACGCTGGGAGCCAGATGTAGGGCTGAGGGCCCCCCAGGGTCGTGGGGTGAGCCTTATGCTGTGCTGAGGCGCAGGATTCAAGAAATAGACAGGACACAGAAGTACAAAGAAAACGCAGCTGGACTCGGGGGGCCACGCCACCTGTAAGCAGAGTCAGGCGAGGCCCCGAACGTCCAGAAGCGTGAGTATTTACTGTGTATAGGTTACGGGGCAGGGCAGTGAGTGAAGTCATCTTTAAGGATAGTGATAGGGTCGTGAGCAATAAAACATGGGGTCCACCCCCATAAGGTCACCTAGGCCAGGAGGTGGACAGCTCGCACCAAGGGGCCCGTTCCCATGAAGGCAAGGGTCGTGCGCAGTAAGGGGTCCACCCCCATTAGGTCACCGAGGCTTGAAGGTGGCTCATGCATAGTGAAGAGGGTGCAGTGTGCAATACCTCTATCTATGGGCAAGCTACTTCTAAGAAGATTTATGGGGGATACTTTAAGTCACACAGCAGTGACAGGGCTGTCAGGGTTACCGCCACCTTCTGGCAGCTTCCAATGGGTTCTTTGGGAAGATGCTTTTCGAGCAGCACAGTAGCAAGAGCTGATAAAGTTCACAGTCCCCAAGGTGGACTGCCGTTCTGAGGGCAGCCTTCCACAGGAACTGGAGCAAGGTCCTACAACTCCTTTATCAGGAGGATTGGCTCTCGCCCCAAGCCTGCCACACAGCGGGTATCTTTACAATACTGAACGCTGCCGCCTGGGCCATGGAGTCTTGTCCTGGTGTAACTGTTTTCCCTTAAATCATGCTCTGCACTGTGTCTGCTCTAGGCGTTCCTCTGACTATAAGCTGCTTATCCCTTAATTCATGCTCTGTACTGTGTCCACTCTAGGCATTCCTCCGATTATGAACTAAGATATAATTTTAGGTATATATGTAGGGAAATATTCTTTAGGCACTCATACTATCAACTATTAATGATTATATAGAGAGGATTATATAAAGGGAGGCTTCAAGCCCTATTTCTATAAACTAATATATGATTATGTAAAGGATTATATAAAGGGAAATAGCTGAGTAGTAACACTATAAAGTGAGATATTCCTCAAACCCTAACTGTGCCAGGGTTCTGCTTAGCTCTCATTCCTCGGTGCCTGTATGGGGGGTTACCCACAAGAGACCCTCCCAGCCACTCTGCCATCTGAGCCTTGACTTTGTCCAGCCCCAGCCCCAGCCTGTCCCCACCATCCCTCTCGTCAGCGTGGCCAGAAGGAGCTGCCTGGGCACCTGAAGTCCCTGAGGCTCCTCTCTGGGGAGAATGGAACTGAAGGGGAGAAGCCGTGCCCCCCAGGGAAGCGAGGTAAGGAGGCCCCAAGTCCCTGAGCCAGACGTCTGGGCACAAATGAGCCACCTGGGACCCCTCTGTGTGGCAGGACTGCTCGGTGGCTCCTGTGGGTGGGGTCTCAGCATTCCCCACTCCTGGCAGGAGAGCCTTGGCTGTTCCCTGCCTCTCCCTTTGAGTTGCATATTTTCAAAGCTTAGGTAGCCTGCTTTTCACAAAATCACATTATCGTCCCTTTCCCTGGAGCACAGGGCTTATAAGAACACAGGCATGGCCGGGCGTGGTGACTCACACCTCTAATCTCAGCACTTTGGGAGGCTGAGGCGTGTGGATCACCTGAGGTCAGGAGTTCGAAACTAGCCTGGCCAACATGGTGAAACCCTATCTCTACTAAAAATACAAAATTAGCCGGGTGCAGTGGCACATGCCCGTAATCCTAGTTACTCGGGAGGCTAGGGCAGGAGAATCACTTGAACCCGGGAGGCAGAGGTTGCAGTGAGCTCAGATTGCGCCACTGCATTCCAGCCTGGGTGACAGAGTAAGTCTCTGTCCCCACCAAAAAATAAAAAACCAAAAAACCACACAGGCATGCACATCTCACTCCTACAAACACAGCCTCAGGGGAGTTACTGAGCAGCACGCTCTGAAGAGAACCAGGTGACTGCAGTTATTTCCATGAAACATCACGTGGCCTCACTGAAAATCAGGACAGGCTCCAACCTTTCCATAAACCTATTTTGGAATCACACTTAAACACATTCCTATCTTTACTATAATCTCTTTGCTCCGTGGACACACTGAACACTGGGCAGAAGCTGTGAGCATGAGGCGAACACTGGGACAGCGCTATCTGTTTTTGTTTGTTTGTTTGTTTTTTGAGGCTGAGACTCGCTCTGTCACCCAGGCTGGAGTGCAGTGGCACGGTCTCGGTTCACTGCAACCTCCACCTCCCGGGTTCAAGGGATTCTCCTGCCTCAGCCTCCCAAGTAGCTGAGATCACAGCCCCATGCCATCACGTCCGGCTAATTTTTACATTTTTAGCAGAGACAGGGTTTCGCCATGTTAGCCAGGCTGGTCTTGAACTCCTGGCCTCATGTTATCTGCCCAGCTCTGCCTCCAAAAGTGCTGGAATTACAGGCATGAGCCACTGGGCCTAGCCGGACAGTGCTATTTGGATGACGAGTTTAAAACTGCAGCACCAAAGTGGCCTCTTCCACAGGCTTCAAGCATAGTAGTTGAAGATAATAAATAAATCCATTATAATGAAAGAGTGGCCAAAATGCAGTGGCATTCTTAGAAATGAGGAAAGAACTGAACTGAGATAAAAAGCCTCATGTTGTCATATTCTAGGTCACCGTGACACAGAAAGCCCAGCGTGGACACAGGTGCCCATTCAGCAGTGACTGTCAAGGCCAAGGAAGTGCCCTGTGGTGACTAAGAGAAAACAGAGCTCTCCGAGCGAGCAGGGCTGCGGTGTGAGCTGGGAGGAGCAGGTGCGCACACGTGGCTGAGTTACACAGCACTTACTCTCGCCTGAATTCGGTGTCAGCTAAAAGGAAAAAGGAATGGAAACATAAATTCTAGCCAGTCGTTGTCTTAGAACTGCAGACATTTTCCTTGAGCGTGGACTGGCCTGGCTTCGGCGAAAGGCCCCTCCTACCTCGCAGAGTCTCGCTGCTGAGCGGGGTTCTCTGCACGGCAGTCACTACTCAGAAACGCGGTCCTGAAAGTCATCCTGATAATCTCTTAAGAGAGCCCAAGAAGAACAGAACGCCTTTATATCTTGCTTAAGTTTCTACAAAATAAGAATATACACAATTAGTAAAATTAACCATATTCTTAATCATCACAGCTCAATGTGTCTCTACAGAATATTAACACACCCACACGGTCACTGTCACCGGCCGGGACATGCTGTGAGCTGCATGGATTTAAAGCTCCTCGGCCCAGGCGTGTCCACACCAGCTCCCCGGGCCTCGGCTCGCTTACAGAAGTTCTCACTCAATACGACTCAGTACATCTGGGATTTGTACTCACTTTTTTATTTATTTATTTATTTATTTATTTATTTTGAGATGGAGTCTCACTCCGTTGCCCAGCCTGGAGTGCAGTGGCCCAATCTCGGCTCACTGCAACCTCCACTTCCCAGGTTCAAGTGATTCTCCTGCCTCAGCCTCCTGAATAACTGGGATTCTAGGCGTGTGCCACCATGCCCAGCTAATTTTTATATTTTTAGTAGAGTCGGGGTCGGCCAGGCTGCTCTCAAACTCCTGACCTTGTGACCCATTCACCTCGGCCTCCCAAAGTGCTGGGATTACAGGCCTGAGCCACTGTACCTGGCCGGGATTTATACTTTCAAATGCAGCACATGTGATTTTAAGCCTTTAAAGTATTTAAGAAACAGAAAGTCAAGTATTTCAGCAATTTCCGTAGGAAGCAGCGTTTCTGTCTGCTGTTTACTTCCTCACGATGCTGGCTCAGGCTCGGAGCCTCTCATCACCGCCTGTGAAACGGGACCACCCTCCAGATCTACTCTCCAGACCCTGCTTCTGGAAGCTCAATTATCTCGAGCACAAGGTGGAAAACAGGAGGGCCCGTGAAAACAACTTCATGTAAATGCACATAATAAAATTCCAGGCACAAGAAATACGAGAAGTCCGGGAGCAAAGCAAGTGAAGTCCTGCATGCAAAGTCCTCTTCTGCCCTGAAATTCCCTCAAGAATCTTCCATGTGAAGATCTGACAGAACTGGGACACTACCGTTTAATATTTAATGTCAGACACTCTTTTTTTAAGACAGAGTTTCACTCTCGTTGCCCAGGCTGGAGTACAATGGCGTGGTCTCAGCTCACTGCAACCTCTGCCTCCGGGTTCAAGCCATTCTCCTGCCTCAGCCTCCCGAGTAGCTGGGATTATAGGCATGAGCCACCATGCCTGGCTAATTTTGTATTTTCAGTAGAGATGGGGTTTCTCCATGTTGCTCATATCAGACCCTCCAAAATCACAAGAGCATAACCAAACTTAAACAGGTATTCTTTGTTTCTAGTCAGTCTCTCTTTTTCTATAAAATGGAGTAACTCATATGTTTGAAAAACATTTTAATAAATTAACAACAGTTTAATATCAAAACAATAAAGTATTTTATATGGAGTACAGATAAAGTTATGCAACTTATTCAATGATTAATTTTACTGAGTTGGAAGAGAATGAAAATTAATTTTATATAGATCTATTGTAAATACACTAATGTAATTTACAGAGGGGATATCTCTAATTCTGACTTACAAAGAGAAGAGATTAACCTTGTTAACCGATGTTTTATTGTGGTAGTAATTATGCTGGTCACATTGTTTAAAACAAAAGGTAAAAACAATGTTCTCAACCAAACATATAAAAACATCCTCCTGCAATTTCCCCCTGGAGAACTGCCAAATACACTACATGGAATAACAATTTTCCCAACTTCCTTTCTAGAAATTATTAGTAGTTTAAGAGGAGCTGTTCACATTTGATGACCTGCTATACCAGATCTACTTAATTAACACATATAAACATGTTTCCTACCATTTAACGTTAAAATGGAAAATTCTGATTAAAATAAGATTTTAGTTTCACAATTTAATTAAAATGAGAATTTTGACTAAGAAAGTTGAACTGCTACCACAGCTATTTGAAACAATTCATTTCATGGCCAAAATGTATTTTTCCTTCTGATTTTTGCTCATAATCCCAATCCTGTGTTTTGTTTTGTTTTTAGGATTAGTCTTCTATTTAATATGTATTAGAAAGCAGAACTCCCAGAGTGAACACTATCTGCAACTGATCATGAAAATAGTAATGATTTTGGCTGGGTGCGGTGGCTCACACCTGTAATCCCAGCACTTTGGGAGGCAGAGGTGGGCAGATCACCTGAGGTCAGGAGTTTGAGACCAGCCTGGCCATCATGGTAAAATCCCACCTCTATTAAAAATTCAAAAAAATTAGCCTGGGGTGGTGGTGGGAGCCTGTAATCCGAGCTACTCTGGAAGCTGAGGCAGGAGAATCACTTGAACCCATGAGGTGGAGGTTGCAGTGAGCCGAGATCGTGCCACTGCACTCCAACCTGGGTGACAGAGTGAGATGTTGAACCAAAAACAAAAACAAAAACAAAAACAAAAAGAAAGAAAGAAAATAGTAAGGATCGTATACTCTTCATTGGGAGTGTAACGGAAAACCTGTATCTAACACCGGAGGGGCTTTCCTTCGCAGTGAGGGCTTCTGTGACTTCCCAAGACTACATCTCTTTGGACAAGCATAATTCAAACCGTCTCCCTGGAAGTAAACATTCACTGCATAAACGAAGACTCTGGCTTCTGGCGAAGCTGTGTTTACCTGAATGGCGGACCCCGCGGCTCGGGGCCGAGCGTTTCTCTGCAGATGCTGCTGTCTGTCTGCGGGCTGGAGATCCGCGCGGCCTCACTGCGGCTCTTCTCAGTCTTTCCCTGGTGCTGCCGCATAGAAGAGACCCAAAGACAAGCTCAAGTCCTACAGCCTCGAAGCTGAAGCGGTGGAGAGCCGAACCTGTCCTCTCCCGAGGAGAGAATGTCCGCTGATGGTCCCCGCGCACCTGCCCCGTGAGAGACGACACCACCCTGCGCGGGGCTCACGGCGGCAGGGGACGCGGCCGCCACAGCTCCAGGGGAGCCAGGCGTGGGCAGGGCCTGGAGCCACAGCGGCCGTGGGGGAGGCATCCCCAGGGCTGAGCCCGAGGGTCCCGGCAGGTGCAGGGAGGCAGGATGTCCCGGAGGAGGGGCCGCGGGTTTGGCCTGACGCCGCCCGCTGAGACTCAGCATCGCCCGTGGGTGAGCTCGGGGTGGCATGCTGCCTGCGGTGCCCCCCGGGAGCCGAGCCCGGCCCGAGTCCTGGCACAGAGACGGCCGGACTCCATGCCTCAGGAGCAGAGGGACAGGGGCGAGCCGGGCCCAGAGGGGCAGGGAGCCTGCCAAGCGGCTGAAAGTGACCGTGGAGCACAGACGGCTTCCGAGGAGGGCGCAGTTCGGAAAAAAAATCGCTGCATTTTCCATGCGAGCTCCTCCGAGTGGGAAGGCTGGCAGAGAACTGCAGGGGGGCACTCCGAGAGCCAGGAGGGTGAAGAGGCCGCCAGAGCACTGGGCCGGACCCGTGGGGGACCCGAGGGTGGGGCTGGGGAACGTGTTCCCACCCTCGTCCGACTGAAGAAGAAGCTGCAGCAAAATTAAGTGTCTGGCACCCAAAGGCTCAGAGCGTACTCGGGGAGAAAGTGGCACTGTGCACACGTTAGAAATCACCCGCCTGTGAGTGCTGGAACGGTGCTCTAAAGCCGCCAGTGTTCACCAGGAGTAACGGCAATTCCAAGAATATCCATGGCGCCAGGATGGCCTGTGCTCAACGTGGGGCGGCCTGAGCTTTGGGGGATTTGGCTGTGGGCAACAGGACAGGGAGCAAGCCCTGCGTGGGGACAGGGAGGCGGCACTGTGCTGGGTGCTGAGGGACGGAGTTGCATGGAAATAAAGTCACCACCTGTTGGGCAAGGGACATGGGACTCATCTTGGTGAGGTTCAGGGGAGCCGGAAGCACGAGTCACGGGCAGGAAGCTCCACCTCGGGGAAGGTGAGAGGCCCCGTGCGCCGGCAGGACCCCCTGCAAGGTGCCTGGGGTGGACCGTGCTCCACCTGCGTCCCGGCCCGGGAGCCCCCGGGGAAAGGCCGTTTCATTGCAGGGCCCCTGACGCCAAGTGTGTCACATGCCAAGGCCACGGTCTGTGTGGCCTGTGGGAGGCAGCAGGCATGGCCACCGAGGGGAGGTCGGGCTTCCAGTGACCAGAACCACCGCCAGGGACTCGCAGTGCAGACGCCAGGCGCCACGGCTGTTTCCCACTCTGTGCCTAATGATCTTAATGTTAAAAAAGAGCCTTTAAAAATCTCATCCAAAGGATACCGGAAAAGCCGCCGGACTCAGACAGTGCCCCCACCCACGGCACGTGGTGACAGCAGCAGGCTCTGCACCCGACCCAAATGGGAAGGCTGGCGTGCACCGAGGGGCAGCAGCCACACCAGCAGCCGCTCTTAACTGGTGCTGGGGCCGCAGAGACTGTGATGTCTTGGAGAGCCACACATCCTCAGTGACTCTTAGTGGGGACCATCCATGTTCCACTGGAAAAGGCTTTGGTGGAATGTGAGGCGCTCAGGGCTCACCTCTGCAATCCCAGGCACCCTCAGGCACTCGCAGGCAGGTGTCTAGGCCCCTCCTCCACGGGAGGACCCGTGTCCCTGGCCAAAGATGGGGGCTGGAGTGATTGTGGAGCAGCGACACCTCGGGTTCCCTGAGACCTTGTTGACCAACAGTCTTGACCCTTCTCACAAAGTCACGAAATGCTGTGGGGCTCTCAGGCTGGATGGGGATTGCTGCTTCCCACTGTTTTCATTATTGTAGAATTACACCTCACACTCCCAGAGAACCGTGTGGAGCTGTTTTCATTTCTGTAAAATGACACCACGTAGAATTATACCAGGTACTCCCAGGGAACAACGTGGCCTGGAACAGGGTGGCTGCATGTGATGCTCAGCCCCACAGCGTTTTGTCATTGTGAAACTGGGAACATTTTTAACCTCTCCGGGCCCCAGGGCTGCTGCCGGTGAGCCTTGGTCTTCAGTGCCCAGGAAGGGCACGATAACCAGGCACGCCCGTGCCGCAACGCCCCAAGAAAGACGGAGCTTAAACACGAATGCAGAATATATTCACTTCACCTCAGAAGTAGTATGACTATCCCTTAATTAACTTGCAAATTTAGTGCAACTACATTTTTTTTTTCCAAGAAAATTTGACAGGGTTATTCAATGACAGTCAAGAAGAGTTGAAATTCCCTTGGCCCTGACGCAGCTAGGATTCCAAGAATACTAAAGGGGTGATAATTTAGAGATGAGAACACATGGTTTCCTATTTCCACTGTGAGAAGTCCTGGGAAGCTGGGGGCTTACACCAGAAGCTTCTGGTCTCACCGTTCTGCAGGCAGAAGTCCAAGCCCAAGGTGTGGGTCCGACCCCCTCAGGGACCCCAGGGAGGACCCTCCTCCTCCTCCTCCTCCTCCTCCTGGCTCTGCCTCTGCCTTCGATCCTTGGCCTGCAGTGGAACTGCCCAGGACACATGGCCACATCTGAAACGCGCCCTTCCTGTGTCTCTCCGTGTTGAGGTTTCTCTGCCTCCTCCTCTACGGACACTCGTGATGGCATTTAGAGCCCACCAGGAGGACCCAGGACACTCTCCCACCTCAAGGGTCTTCATTTACCCACATCTGCAAACGTCCTTTTTCCCAGCCAGTTCACATCCTGATGAGGAGCTTCCAGGGACCCCATGTGGCAACAGCAAATGATAGAAAAGGATCACCCGAGTCCGTGCTCACGCACGGCATTCTCCACGTGTGTTCTCCTCCCACCCGTGTTAGACGTGGGCTCAGAGAGGCTGGCTGGGAGGGCTGCAGGCTGTCACAGAAACACTGGAGCACAGAAGCAGCCAGTGCAAAGGCCCTGAGGTGGGAAGGAGCGTGGTGTGTTGAGGACAGGGTGGAGGCTGGAGAGGCCACTGAGTGGGTGAAGGAGGCTGAGGTTGGAAGGAGGCCAGGGCGTGGCCAGGATGTCAGCCAGGTGGAAGCCCAGGTTTGATCCCACATAGACCGGAGGGTCCTGGAGGGTCTGACGTAGTCATACATCACCTACCAACAGTAAGCATGGAGGGAGCCAGCAACCAGAAAATTCCATGCAAAGACAACCAACAGTTTCTTAGGAAGGGGGCCCAGGCAGCCCCTCCTCCTGGGGGGGTCAGTCCTCTGCTGGGGACCCTCCTCCCCAACGCCTGCTGATGTGGCCACAACCAGCTGTGGTCTTTTGTGGTCAGTCTCGGTTGTAACTCCAAACTCTGGGACTGGCGGTATGAGTGGAGGCCTTGGGAGTCATCTACCCCCTCAGTCCCCAACCTTTGTGCCACCAGGGACTGGCTTCATGGAAGACGGTTTTTCCAGTGTGGGGTAGTGTGGTTTTGGGATGAAACTGTTCCACCCCCAGGTCATCAGGCACTAGATTCTCATGAGGAGTACACAGCCTGGATCCCTCGCACCTGCATTCACAAGAGGGTTGGAGATCCGCCCGGAATCGAATGTCAGCGCTGATCTGCCAGGAGGCGGGACTCAGGCGGGAATGCTCGCTCGCCCTGCTCACCTTCCGACCTCATGCTGTGCAGCCCAGTTTCCTAATGGGCCACGACCAGTACGGGCCCAGGCATGGAGGCTGGGGGCCCCTGGTCTACGCTATCCATTGCTACACGCAGTCAGTTTAACCTCCTTTTTTTTTTTGGAGACAGAGTCTCACACTGTTGCCCAGGCTGGAGTGCAATGGTGTGATCTCAGCTCACAGCAGCAACCTCTGGGTTGCTGGGTTCCAGCCATTCTCCTGCCTCAGCCTCCCAAGTAGCTGGGTTTACAGATGCCTGCCACCACACCCTGCCAATTTTTAAACATTTTTAGTAGAGACCAGGTTTCACTATGTTGGCCAGGCTGGTCTCAAACTCCTGACCGCATGATCCACCCACCTGGGCCTCCCAAAATGCTGGGATTACAGGCATGAGCCACTGCGCCTGGCTCAGTCAGCTTAACCTATTAAAAAGAAGTCTCTGGAATATTTCCTTTCTAGTCCACTTAATTCCAAGATTGCGCCCTCTCTTCATGGACACCTGCGTGGTGGATACCACCACTCTCTTCCCCTGCTTCGTCCTTCTGGAATTAGCTGACAACGATTCCACAGCCTGACTGAGGTACAAGTCATATGCCCTACAATTCGCTCACCTGAAGGGCCCAGCTCAGGACCTGCAGGGTACTGTGAGTAGTGAAACAATCACCAAAGTTAGTTTCAGAATATTTTCATCTTCCTCCAAAGAAACTCTTAGACAAGACCCCTCACTGCTTCCTCCCACAGTGCTCTGAAACCACTGATCCATTTCCTGGTTTTGTATTTGCCAATTCTGGACATTTCACGCCAACGGAATCAAACGGCGCATGGTCCTTTGTGTCTGCCTTCCGCTCACTCTAAGATTTTCAGGGCTCAATCATGTGTAGCAGTATCAGAATTTCATTCCTTTTTATTGCCAAATGACATTCCAGTGCATGGATGTACAAGATGTTTATTCACTCGTCAGTCGGTGGACGTTCAGATTTTCTCTTCCTCTTGATTATTTTGAGTAGTGCTGCCAGGACATTCCCTTACAAGCTTTTGTGGGGAAATGCTGTCACTTCTCTTGGGCACATATATGTAGCATTTTGAGGAACTGTCACACTGTCCTCCAGAGCAGTGGTGAGGCAGGAGAAGAGGGAATTAGGGTAACCAAGGGTTAAGGTGTAAGCAGAGGAGCAGCAGGTGTGGCCAGTTCCAGGCAGGACTGGGCAGACCGGGGCCACAGCCTCCCTCCTGTGAGAACACGACTCCAGCCTCGGAGATCACCTCAGGGCCACAGCTCCACTGCGGCCTCTGATTGGTCACAGGCCGCTAAAGGGCACCTACGGGTGCTACCACATTCTTTCTGCTTAAGAAAAACCCTAAAGAACCTGGCAGCTGGGTCTCCTGAGCCGCTCGCCGAGCCGGCTCCCACTCTGTGCAGCGCAGCGTCACCGCAGGACATCTGCGCGTATCTGCGCGTTCAGTACAGCTGTGCTTCTGTGGCTTTGTTTGTGTATTTTGTTCAATTCCTTGTCAACACACTAAGAACCTGGACAACTCACAGTGAAAACGTCCCTCCGGTGACAGGGTCCTCGCCACGACTGCAGGAGGATCCCAGCTTCTCCGCCTCCTCTCCAACACCGGCTATTCTCTCTCTTTTTGATTATAGTCCTCTTTGTGGGCAAGTAGTGGTGTCACACTGCGGTGTTACCTGTTTTTCCCTGGTGGCTAATCATGAGCATCATTCTCAGTGTAAAATCCTATTAAGTCTTATACCTTGCACTTCTTTGGTTAAAGGTATTCCAAAATATTTTGATATTTTTTATGCTGTTGTAAGTGGATTGTTTTCTTTTTCTTTCTCTCTCTCTCTCTTTTTTTTTTTTTTTTTTTTTTTTGACAGAAAAAATTGTTTTCTTTTTCTCTTTTTTTTTTTTTTTTTGCCACCATTTCACTCCTGCCACCCAGGCTGGAGTGCAATAGTGTGATCTCGGCTCACTGCAACCTCCACCTCCCAAGTTCAAGTAATTCTCTTGCCTCAGCCTCCCAAGTCACTAGGATTACAGGTGCCCACCACCATACCCAGCTAGTTTCTTTGTATTTTTAAGAGAGACGGGGTTTCGCCTTGTTGGCTAGGTTGGTCCCAAACTCCTGACCTCAGGTGATCCACCTGCTTTGTCCTCCCAAAGTGCTGAGATTACAGGCATGAACCACTGTGCTCAGCCTTCTTCTTCTTCTTCTTTTTTTTTTTTTTTTGATACAGACAGGGTCTTGCTATGCTGGCCAGGTTGGTCTCGAACTCTTGGCCTCAAGCAATCCTCCTACCTCAGCCTCCTGGAATGTTGGGATTACAGGTGTGAGCCATCATGCCTGGCTGAAATTGTTTTCTTAATTTCATTTTCAGTTTTTTTATTCATACAGTATAGAAATATATTTGCTTTTGTATATTGATCTTACTATATTCGTCAACCTTGCCAAATTTGTTTATTTACTGCAAATTAGTTTTCTTTTAGTGGATTCCTTTTTTTTGTTTGTTTGTTTTTAGAGACAGAGTCTTGCTCTGTCATTGAAGCTGGAGTGTAATGGGGTGATCTTGGCTCACTGCAACCTCCACCTCCTGGGTTCAAGCGATTCTCCCATTTCGGCCTCCCGAGTAGCTGGGGTTACAGGTGACCACCATCATGCCCAGCTAAGTTTTGTATTTTTGTAGAGACGGGGTTTTACTGTGTTGGCCAGGCTAGTCTTGAACCCCTGACGTCAATTCTCCCACCTCGGCCTCCTAAAGTGCTGGGATTACAGGCATGAGCCACTGCACCCGGCCACTTTTTAGTGGACTTATTAGGATTTTCTGTCTACGTGATTACGTCATCTGTAAATAAGAGATCCTCTTCCTTCTTCCTCTCTGACATAGATGCCATTTCCTCTCAATTCCCCTGCCCTATCCCCTGACTAGTGCTTCCAGGACAGTGTCGACAAGACGTGTTGGGAGTGGAAGTGCCCATCTTGCTCCGGGTCTCCAGGGAGAGGTGTTGGGTCTTTCAGCATTGTGTCATTAGCTGTGGTTCCGTCACTGATGCCTTTGATCAGATGGGGAATTTCCCTTCCATTCTTATTTGGTTGTTTTTATTATGAAGAGGTGTTAAATTGTCAAATGCTTCCTCTGGGTTTATTAAGACAATCATAGCTGTTTTGTCCTTTATTGTGTTGATAAGGTCTATTACATTAACCAACTTTTGAAAGCTGAACCCACCTTGCATTCCTGGAGTAAGTCCCGCCTGCTGATGGTGTATAATCCTCTTTACACATTGCTGGATTCTGCTGACTCCTCTATTGTTGAGGGTTTCTGCACCTCATTTATGAGAGATACTGCTCTCTAGTTGTCTTTGCTCTTGACATCTTTCTGTGGCTTTACAGAAATATGGCCTCATTGTGTGGGAAGTATTCTCTCCTCTTCCAGATCTTGAAAAGTTTGTGACAGACTGGTGCCAATTCTTCTTTAAGTGTCCGGTAGAATTCGATGAAGCCATCTGGGTCTGAACTTTTCTTTGTGGAAGTTTTGGATTATTAATTCGATCTCTCTACTCATTACATTTCTATTCAGATTTTCTATTTCTTCTTGAATCCGTTTTGGGAGTTTGTGTTTTTATAGGAACTTGACCATTCATTTAATTTGTTGGCCGTATTCATAGTATTTTCTTATGATCTTTCATATTTCTGTAAGATAATATTCCCTTTTTTATTCTTTTTTTTTTTTAATAGAGATGGGGTCTCACCGTGCTGCCCAGGCTGGCTCCTAACCTCCCACCTCGGCTTTTCCTTCTGTATTCTTGATATTTGCGATTTGAGACCATTTTTAGTCAGTCAACCTAAAGATTCATCAATTTTAGTGATATTTTCAAAGAGCCAATTATTGGTGTCAATTTTCTCTGTAGTTTTTCTATTTCCTTTACTTCTGCTCTAATCTTTCCTGTTTGTTTCCTTCTGCGTGAGTCTAGTTTGCTGTGCTTCGTCCACCGTCTTAAGTAGGAGAGTAGGTTGCCGGCGTGAGATCCGTCTGCTTTTCAAATACAGGCTTTCACATCTACACATCTCCGTCTACGCATTGCTTCACCTTCATCAGTCAGTTTCTGTAATGTGGTGTCTTCATTTTCATTTATGTCAAATGACTTCCTTATGTCCTTGTGATTTCTTCCTTAACACATTGATTATTTAAGAGTATCTTGTTTAATTTCTGCATATTTGTGAGTTTCCCACATTCATTTTTTTTTTCAACAGGTTCATGTTCTATGATGTACCCACATTCATTTTTGCCACCAATTTCAAATTTAACTCTATTCTGAACATGCTCTAGGATAAGCATGCCAGGTCACAGAACAAGCCTGAATACATTTAAAGGATAGAAATCATGTGATTGGCCGGGCATGGTGACTCACACCTGTAATCCCAACACTTTGGGAGGCTGAGGATTCTGGATCACTAGGTCAAGAGTTCAAGACCAGCCTGGCCAACATGGTGAAACCCTGTCTCTACTGAAAACACAAAAATTAGCTGGGCATGGTGGTGCGTGCTTCTAATCCCAGGTACTAGAGAGGCTGAGGCAGGAGAATTGCTTGAACTGGGACCCAGAAGGCGGAGGTTGCAGTGAGCCAAGATTGAGCCATTGCACTCCAGCGCAGGCAAAAGAGTGAGACTCTGTCTCAAAAAAAAAAAAAAAAAAAAAAATCATATATGATTCCGGCTAGTTCTGTGACCCACCGTGTTTATCCTGGAGCGTGTTCAGTGTGCACTTGAGAAGAATTCTCGTTCTGCTGTGGGTGGCATGTTCTACACGTGTCTGTCGGGTCTGGTCAGTTTCTCGTGCCGCCCGAGTCTTCGGTTCACTTGCTGGTCTTCTACCTAGTTGGTCTGTGCAGGATTGAAGGCTGCAGTCACTGTTTCCGAATTCACGTCTCCTCAGTCCTGCTGGGTTTTGTCTCGCTAGTTCAGGAGCCCTTCATGAGGTGTATTCGCCCCCCTCTTTTTCATATTGTTATAGTTACACATCTCATTTGTATATGTGTTACAGACACAACAGCACATTGTTATAGTTATGACTTTACACGATTTCATGCTCACTAAAGAAGGCGAGAAAAGGAAGGAGAACACACATATATTTACATGCAAGCTCTGTTTCCCTTATTATTCGCCATTTTTGTTTGCCCTCGTTTGGTCCTGTGGATTCAAGTCGCGGCTCATCCCCTGACTCCTTTGTGCTATGTTTGTCAAATACATCACATGTCTACATGTTACAGGGCCAGCAATACAATTATACATACTCTGTCTTATGCAACTGCTCTTTAAATCAGTTAAGAGAAGAAAAATGAAGAAATATGTCTTTTATAATCACACAATTCCCTTTACTGGTGCTCTGTGTGGATCCAGCTTTCCTTGTGGTTCTGCTTGCTTTCAGCCTGAGGAATTTCCTGCTAGCAATAAATTCTCTCAGACTTATTTTTCCTAAGAATGCTTTTAGTTTGCATCAATTTTTGAAAGACAGTTTTGCTGGATTTAAGACTCTGGATTGACAGGTTTTTTTTCCTTCAGCACTTGGAACATGCCATTCCACTGCTACATGAGTCCATTTTTATGCTGTCAATGTAGACAAACCCAAGACTGGGCAAATTACTAAAGAAAGAGGTTTATTGGACTTACAGTTCCATGTAGCTGGGGAGGCCTCACAATGATGGCAGAAAGGAAAAGGCACCTCTCACCTGGTGGCAGACAAGAGGGAGAAGGGGCTCGTGCAGGGAAACGCCTCCTTTTAAAATCGTCAGATCTTGTGAGACTTACTGTCATGGGAATTCAAGATGAGATTTGAGTGGGGAAGCCGCCAAACCGTGTCAGCTGCCCTCTGACTCCCGCCGCGCTGATGAGACGTCAGCCATGAGTCCCTCTGGGGCTCTCTTGTACACGACAACTTGTCTACCCTTTCTGCTTTCAGGATTTTCCTGTTGGCTCCAACCCTTTGTGCTATGATGTGTGTGAGTGTGGATCTCTTTGTATTTATCCTACTTCTGGAATTCAGTGAGCTGCTTTGATGTAAAGATTCACATTTTTTCAGCAAATTTGGGGCGTTTTCAGCAATTATTTCTTCGAATATTTTTCCGCCTCTGTGTCTCTCTTCCCTCCTTTGCTTTCATTGTGCATATGCAGGGGTGCTTAAAGGTTTCACATCTTTCTCTGAGGTTCTATTCATTTTTTTAACCTATTTTTATCTCTGTTTTTAAGATTATACAATTTCCACCAATCTATCTTAAAGTTTGCTAGCTGACTTTTCAGTTCAAATGTACTTATGAGCCCTGCCAGAGAATTTCTTTTTTATTTCAGTTATTTTCAGCTCCAGAATTATCATTAAAAAAATAATTTCTATCTCTTTGTTGATTTTTCTTATTTGATGAGACATTGTCACGGTTTCCCTCACTTCTACGAGCATAGTGTTGTTTAGTTCTTTGAACAAATCTGTAATGGCTGCTTTGAGGTCTTTGTCTACTCGAAATCTAGGCCCCCCCGCTAATCAGAGTCAAATTGAAAAACAATCCAGGCCGTTTTTGTTTCCTGCATTTTTCCTATGTCTACACTTTTGTTGATTTTTTTTTTTTTTTGATGTTTTAGATAATACAGCATAAAAACTCTACGTACTGATTCCTCTCCTGTCTCTCCACAGCTTGGTTTTGTGGTTCTTTGCTTATTTGTGGAGTCACTTGGCTAGACGATTTCAGTGAAGCTTGTTGCTCCTGCAGGGTGAAGCCTCTGGGGCAGCTCCTTGGAGGACTCAGCCTTGGGCATGCATGCAGCCACCTGGTCGTGGTGGTTTTGGCGGGGACATTCGTGCACGCAGCCACCTGGTCGTGGTGGTTTTGGCAGGGACATTCGTGCACGCAGCCACCTGGTCGTGGTGGTTTTGGTGGAGATGTCAGCTATCTCTCCCACCGATTCCTCTGTTAAGCTGTCTACCTTATGCAACATTACATATACCTATTAAGCTCCATTAATCACCAACTGATTGCTCTGTTATTTTCAGTAATGACTTGGGCATACATTTCTTCAATATTTGATCCAATTAAACTGGAGCGGTGATTTTTTTTTTTTTTTTTGAGACGGAGTCTCGCTCCGACGCCAGGCTGGAGTGCAGTGGCAAGATCTCGGCTCACTGCAACCTCCATGCCCCAGGTTCAAGTGATTCTCCTGCCTCGGCCTCCCGAGTAGCTGGGATTACAGGCATGCGCCACCAAGCTCAGCTAATTTTTGTATTTTTAGTAGAGATGGGGCTTCACCATGTTGGCCAGGCTGGTCTCAGACTCTTGATCTCGTGGTCCACCCACCTCAGCCTCCCAAAGTGCTGGGATTACAGGCATGAGTCACCGTGTCCGGCCAATTACTGTCTTTTTTTTTTTTTTTTTTTGAGACAGAGTTTCTCTCTCCATCTGGACTGCAGTGATCTTGGCTTACTGCAACCTCTGCCTCCCGGGTTCAAGCAATTCTCCTGCCTCAGCCTTCTAAGTAGCTGGGACTACAAGCGCGTGCCACCAGCCCAGCTAATTTTTGTATTTTTAGTGGAGATGGGGTTTCACTATGTTTGCCAGGATAGTCTCGATCTCTTGACCTCGTGATCTGCCAGCCTCGGCCTCCCAAAGTGCTGGGATTACAGGCTTGAGCCACCACGCCCAGCCAAACTGGAGCAGTGATTGTTTTTAAGGCCAGTCTTTGAGGTTTGTTTTAGCTCCAGGACAGCTCGCCTAGTGGTCACCTGGGTTCTCTCTAATGACCTAGTGGGGCTATGTATTAGCTTGTTGATCACATGCTGAATTTTGTCTCTACCCCCGAATCCACATGTTGAGGCCCTAAGCCCCGGTCCATTAGAATATGATTCTATTTGAAGACAGGACCTTTGAAGAGGTGATTAAGTTAAAACGAGGCCACGGGGAGGGGCTGAGGCCCTGTTCCAATGTGACTGGCATCCTGTAGGATGAGGAGATATGGACACATACAGAGAGCCCAGGGGTGAAGAAAGACCATGTGAGGACACAGTGAGAAGGTGGCCGTCCACAAGCCACGAAGAGAGGCCTCAGAGGAAACTAAGGCTGCCCATGCCTTGAGCTCAGACGTTCAGCCGCCAGAACTGTGACAGAGAAATTTCTGTGGCTTAAGCCCCCAGTCTGTGGCACTTTGATCTGGTGGCCCTCACAGGCTAATTCATGGGTCTTAATGAAGAGGAACAATTGTTTCAGAGCATGCCCTTCAGCCTGCACTTCTCCAGTCTCAAATAATGCCAGTTCCTTAGGGAAGCACTTCAGAGCTGCCTTTTCTTCACATGGTCTGCCCCCGGGTGCTCTGGTCCTTGTAGTTTGACAGAGCTGTGTCCTGCAATGCAGCTGGGAAGAGCAACTGATCCCGTCATTCTTAGCCCACTGTTCTTGGGCTACAGCCCCGTCCGATGAGTAGGGGCTGGATGGAGGAAGGGAGCTGTCCCTCATGTTCGCCAGGAATTCAGCCTCTTCAACTGGGTGCTGGGGTGGGAAACGCCGGCATCTGTCCCTCCTGGTGAGATGCAGGGACCTGAGGCTGGGAGCTGAGGGGAGAGGGAGCCCTGTCTCCCTGGCCACACCCTCCGAGAGCGGGGCTTCTGTCAAGAATAGTTGGGGTAGGGGAAGGAGGGAGCCACACATGGTCATTATTTTTACGGAGTTTTAGCAGATTTTCTTAAATAAATATTTGTCATTTGATGTATGCCATGAGGACTAAGTTCTGATTTTTTTATTTTTTCATCTTGCCAAAATTCCCATCTGAAAGGTCTGGGGAGTCATGCCCTACAAACCATCAATTTCCATCAGATGGGTTTTTATTTAACCCTATATATCAGGCGTCCCCAAACTACGGCTCAAGGGCCGCATACGGCCCCCTGAGGCCATTTATCCAGCCTCCCGCCGCACTTCAGGAAGGGGCACCTCTTTCATTGGTGGCCAGTGAGAGGAGCACAGTATGTGGCGGCCCTCCAACGGTCTGAGGGACAGTGAACTGGCCCCCTGTGTAAAAAGTCTGGGGACGCCTGCTATATATCGTGACTTACTTTCCAAATCTGACTCTGGCCTCACGAGACAAGGCTTCCAAAAGTCAAAGTATTTACCCCCAAAGCATGTTTCTTTCCGTGGTTCGAACTGGTCCTGCAAAGCCATCCTTTGCGGGGGCACGGGTGCATCTGGAGAGTCTGTTAACATAGCTCCATCTCCTGCCAGGCCCTCCCAGGCCTGAAGAGAGGAACTCAGAGTCTAGCACCTTTTAAAGATCTGAATAGGAGACATCTGTCATCTGTTGTCTCTAAGGGCAGCCACTATAACATTCAAAAGAACCTTGTCTCCACCATCTTTTATCTCAACCTGAACATTTCTTTTATATTGAACCCAGGTCTTCAGACAAACTCAACCAATTGTCAATCAGAAAATGTTAAAATTCACCTATAGCCCGGAAGGCTCCGCGTTGAGTTGTCCCGGCTTTCTGAACCCAACCAATGTATTTCTTAAATGCATTTGAATGACATCTCCTGCCTCCCTAAAATGTACAAAACCAAGCTGCCCTGACCACGTCGGGCACACGTGCTGAGGACCTCCTGGGACTGCGTCTGGGGCCACAGCCATTCACGTCTGGCTCAGAAAAAATCTCTTCAAATAATTCACATAATTTGACTCCTTTCCTCGACAGCTGTTAGCACAATTTCCATTAAAAAGCAGATGGTTTTCCCATTTTGCATGTTTTGCTCAGGTTTCCGGAGCTGCTCTCCCTGCCACGCTGGGCGGCCTGTGCAGTCCCCTTGTCGCCCCCAAAGCCATCGCTGCGCTGGAACCACTGCCCTCCGCGATGTGACATTTTCAGAACAGGAATTTAATCTCATCTTCCCGCTCGTCTCCCAAGCCCTCCGACGGCGTCCCGGGTGTCCTGTCCCAGCTGCTGGGCGCTGACCCCTGCCCAGCTCACAGCACAGGAGCCGCAGCGTCTCCCCGAGAGCTCCTGCCCTCGGCCTCCAGCCAGGGACGGACTCCCCGTCTCAGGGCCTCAGCTCGGCACACACGAGGCAGAACCCCTTCATCCTCAGACTAGGCCACGGCTGAATCATAACCTCCTGCACGGAAGCCCAGGCACCTCCACCGCCCCCGCGATCTGTATTTTACAATCAGTCTGTATTTTATCCATCTACCCCCGTATTCAACTGTGTACTCGGAGGGGCGGTGATGAGAGCTTCATCTGTTCCTGCGTAACGACTGTGCTCCCAGCACCCGCACAGCACCCAGCAGACAATGTTAACAGTCGGGGAGGCCCCAGGTGGGAGGGCAGGGGTCCCACAGAGCCGGGGGTCCAGGGCCTCAAGTGGGAGTCAGGGGTGGGAGGACAGAGAGGCCCACCCCAGGGTCCTGGAGGTCTAGATGGGTGCGGGCGGATCACATGGGGCCGCCATTCAGTGAAAGCCTCAAGCCCACACGGCTCTCCCCAGGCCACGCGTGGGGCCTCTGAGGGGGTCTCTCCTGCCCCCCACCACCCCGCGCACTGGGCTCTGCAGCTGCCGCGTCCGCTGCTCACAGAGTCCCCCGCCGTCCGCCCCCCGCCGGCCTCACCCCTGGCTTCTGGCCTCGGCCCCAGTGGCCTGCACGGGGCGGGGGTTGGGGAGTGGGAGGGGCGAGGAGGGGGCGGGAAGGGGCGGGAAGGGGAGGGGAGGGGACGGGGAGGGGCAGGGAGGGGGCGTAGAGGGGCGTAGAGGGGGAGGGGCGGGGAGGGGGCGGGGAGGGGCGGGGAGGGGGCAGGGAGAGGCGGGGAGGGGGCAGGGAGGGGCGGGGAGGGGGCAGGGAGGGGCGGGGAGGGGGCAGGGAGGGGTGGGGAGGGGGCGGGAGCAGACACAGGAAGACCGCGAGGAAGACCACGGGGAAGCCGGAGGAGCCTTCACCCCTTCTGAACCCCAGGCCTCGCTGGACCGGGGCGCCACGGTTCTCACGTAACTTGTGAAGCCCCTGGCTTGGCCCTTCCCAGAGGCGGGGCGCCGAGTCCCAGGAGCAGGACCTCAACCGGGAAGAGGTGGGGCGAGCATCGCTCTGCTTCCTCCTCCCCTCCCCGACACGGCAGGGACATGACCCCCACTGCCTCCCCTCCCCCACACGGCAGGGACATGACCCCCACTGCTTCCCCTCCCCCACACTGCATGGAGATGACCCCCACTGCCTCCCCTCCCCCACACTGCATGGAGATGACCCCCACTGCCTCCCCTCCCCCACACGGCAGGGAAATGACCCCTACTGCCTCCCCTCCCCCACACTGCAGGGAAATGACCCCCACTGCCTCCCCTCCCCCACACTACAGGGAAATGACCCCCACTGCCTCCCCTCCCCCACACTGCAGGGAAACGACCCCCACTGCCTCCCCCTCCCCCACACTGCAGAGAAATGACCCCCACTGCCTCCCCCCTCCCACACTGCAGGGAAATGACCCCCACTGCCTCCCCCTCCCCCACACTGCAGAGAAATGACCCCCACTGCCTCCCCCCTCCCACACTGCAGGGAAATGACCCCCACTGCCTCCCCCTCCCCCACACTGCAGAGAAATGACCCCCATTGCCTCCCCCTCCCCCACACTGCAGAGAAATGACCCCCACTGCCTCCCCCCTCCCACACTGCAGGGAAATGATCCTGTCTCCCCCTCCCCTACACTGCAGGGAAATGACCCCCACTGCCTCCCCTCCCCCACACGGCAGGGAAACGACCCCCCACTGCCTCCCCTCCCCCACACGGCAGGGAAACTACCCCCCACTGCATCCCCTCCCCCACACTGCAGAGAAATGACCCCCACTGCCTCCCCCCTCCCACACTGCAGGGAAATGATCCTGTCTCCCCCTCCCCCACACTGCAAGGAAATGACTCCCACTGCCGTCCCTCCCCCACACTGCAGGGAAATGACCCCCACTGCCTCCCCCTCAGGAGCAAAGACTATTCAGGATGGCCCATATCCAGTGCTGCATGAGAAACTTCTCTTAGCGCTTGAGGCTGAGCCGCCCCGCCGCCACCCCGGAAGCCTCTTGCGTCATGGAAGCCGTCTCGGTGCCAAGGCTTCATTCCCGCACAGCACGCCCTTGCAATGCAGTCATCCTGTGTGGTCCTCACCTCTGCACTCCCCCCTTTGTCTTCATTTCCTATTTTTGTTTGTATTTCACTAATCCCTTTTCTTGTCTTGCTACAAGAATTATTGAGAGAGATCTGACGAAATCATTTACAGACTGCAGCATCCAGCTCTCTGTGAGCAGTCCTCCTGCTGTACTGAAGACAGCATTCCTCTTCCTTGCATGGAAAGCTAGCTTCAGAAAGCTGTATTTAGTAATATTAAGCAAGATGTAAACTGAATGACTTTAAATTGAAGTATATGCAACAAGTGAACTTTTAATTCCATGATTTCATCTAGTTTATCTCAAAAAGTCACATAACTCCCAAAGATACATGTTAGACTTCAGATTGGGAACAGAAGCCAGTATCTTGTGTAATTTACCCGACAAATACCTATGAGCACCTAGTCGGCATTGGGTGACATATTAACTGCAAAGAAAGAACAATAAATATCTCACATCTCAGGGAGAAGCTACTTAATTTCAGTAAGCCACTCTGTCCACCAAGACTTAGAGGGCTCTGAACAGTCTGCATCAATGTTAGTGATTTTCCAATATTTAGGTAGTGGCAGTTATAGAGATCAGACAAACCCAAAGTCCCGAGACTCCCTGGCTGTGCTTTGCATGTTCAGAACATGGTATGTTGTACCTTGCTCAACTGAGCTACGCCGCTTTTGTATTTTAGGATCTATTCTCATACAAAAAAAGCTGAAGGGAGGAAGGTGGAACCTTTTTAAAGCCACACAATTAACCTAGAGTTTCCCATACAATTAACCTAGAGTTTCCCAGGTCTCTCTCTGGGGTTAGATTACTTAGTATTTTATATTATTTTTAAAAGTTTCAAGTTGAAGTTGGAACCACTATCTCCAATTTAACATTCATTTAAACCCGTAGTGTCTATAAAAGGATAAAATGTTAAGATTTAGAAGAGCAGAGAAAAACAAGCTCTGATCCCCTGAAGCCATGTGCGTTTTCAATCTGAAAGCCATGGTTACCGATTTGTTTGAAGCAAGGTTGAGTTTTGTCGTCTTTCCTCCCGTTCTTTGGCATCTCTGTAACCATGCAAACAGCTCGAGGCCTTACCTGTGGCGTCCGCTCCCCTAGCCCATGCCTCCTCGCCCTCTCACCTGGGTGGCCGTACCGCCACCTGGCTCCTCAAACCCTCCAACTCCTGCAGAAGCCTCCGCCAAGCTTCCATTCTTTCCCCTCCCATTCTGGCAACCAAAACCACCGAAGTCAACTGGGGGCCCCCACCCCTTCTTCAAAACCCTGCAGAGGCTTTCCACTATGGGAAAAACACACTTCCTGCCATGGTTTTAGAAAATGCCCTCTTTAACCACCGGGTAGCACCAGGTGGCCCCTGCCTCTCTCCAGCCCCCGTCTGCACCCGCCCCTCCTGGGGCTCCAGTTCTGGGCTCCCCGGTCTTCCAGAGCCTCCGGCTTGCCTGGCTCAGCTTCTGCTGCCGTCTGCAGGGCTTCTCAAGAGCATCGTTTTCTCAGAACAGCCCACCATCTCCACAGGAACTTCATTAGACCTCCGGGCATCCCTGCACTTTACAGTTAACAGTAACACGTGCTTCTGCCTGCTGGAATGGTGCTCCCTGACGGCAGAGACAAGACCAAGGTTTCAGGACAGTGCTAAGCGCTGAGGCCAGTCCCCAGGCAGAGGAGGAACCGGAAGCTCCCATCAACACTTGCTGAATTACACAAGAAACTGGCTTCGATTCCCAGTCTCAAGTCTGGATGTGTCTTTTGAGGGTATGTGATTTTTGGAATAAACTGGATGAAATACTGGAAATAAAACGATCACTTTTTGTACACCCTTTCCCTCCTGTAAGTCAAATTAAATTTTGCTTAATGTTTACTAAACGTAACTAAATCTTTGAAATCAGTTTTCCAGGCAATAAAGGAGAGAGGAAGTTGTGTCCAACGGTGCACACCAGAAAATCATCAAGTGCTTGCTGGTCCACGTGACAGGCCACAGTAGGGCAGTGCCACCATTTCTGTAACAGCAACAGAAACACGGGCCTTAGAAGAAACTGCATCTGTATTCATACTCAGACTAAGTTTTTGTCACTCCAAACTTTACTTTTTTAAGCATTAAAATACAGTAAAATTGAATACCGTAGTTCCAATACATAAATATCTCGTTCTATCAAAAAGGTCTCCACAAGTTTCTATGCTCTAAGATACTCCTTCCTTCCTCAAAGTCTGTATTTCTGTAATACATGGACTAGTCACCCTGCTGTGCAGCACACAGCTCTCAAAACCTGTTCCTCCTTCTGAAACTCTGCACCCCTCGACCAACAACTGCCCGGCCCCCTCCCCCCCATGAAAGCCCTACCAACTCTCCATCCCCGTCCCAGCCCAGTCCTCCTGCTCACAGGTCATTGGAAGGTACACTGGAAACAGGCAGAGGCGGAAGGAACAATGGTGCAGAGGCAGCACCGAGCCTGTCCAGACTGAAGATCCCGCCCGCACGTGCTCGGGTCTCCTGCAGCTCCCAGGGCCTCATAAGCGACTTTTACATGAGGCTAACCCAAGTGAGTTCTTGCACTAAGACACATCTCACCAGGATGGCTCATGTACACCATTTACTTATTACTAGGGATATTTTAGGAATTTCAAAGAGGCCGCAAAGAGACAGCGTTGCTAAGAAATGGCTTGGATAGGCCTGGGCACCTGGACGGCTCATGAGACTCAGACCGCCACCTGTGAGCTGTGTGACGAGGCACAGAACACTCCCCACAATGGCTGGGCGCAGTGGCTCACGCCTGTAATCCCAGCACTTTGGAAGGCCCAGGTGGGTAGATCACCTGAAGTCAGGAGTTCGAGACCAGCCTGACCAACATGGTGAAACTCGGTCTCTATAAAAAAAGAAAAAAATTAAAAAAAAAAAATATATATATTTTTTAAAAAAAGAACACTTCACTTCCCCACAAATTAAAAACACTACCTGACATGGAAGTCATATTCAGTAAGTGTTTAATGTCAGTAGACAGATGGAAAGTGACAGGCGAGGAAGGCTGATGTTACAAATATAAACTTCGTCAGCACTTTCAAAACAATAGCAAATACACTTAAATACATACCAAGTTTATTAAAAATAGATTGCAACTGAAATACAGCAGAAGTGGAAACTACAGCAGTGTGGGTGTTTTCTCCATAGTAATGCAGTTAGGAAAAGCACTTTTATACATATTCACATTTGACCTAATTGCCCAAAGATGGCCAAATCCACTTGTTGATGGGTTTTACAACCACACATAGAAATATCCCTGTATGTAGATATTTACACATATTTGCATGTCGTCATGTGTATTTCTCTATATATTAACAGAAAAGTAATTCATCTGCATCTCTTTTAAGAAAGTGTGGATTTAGTCACCTAAGGCCGCCAGTGTTCTCAAGGTATTTGGGAGGCGCCTGCTTTTCCTAGAACTTCTGCCACAAGCAAGCAAGTCCCTCCGAAACACCCAGAACCATTTCACTCTCTTACTCAAACAAGGAAACAGTAAGAGCACACTTTCAAATGAGAACCCTGATAGACATAAAAAAATATTTACACTCGCATTTTAATGATTTATCATACAACTCTTATTAAAAGTGATTTCTAAGGCAGTAAAAGCCCCTATGTTTCTTTTTGAAAGTGTGCGTTTTTCCCTAACATATTTATGTGTAAGAGAACAATATGGTACAGAAAAATCATCTGGACCCCACTGAGGGCTTTGTCGAATAAAAAATTTGCTTGTAATCACAAAGTAATTTATTATCTTAACACCAGACAACATAAAACACACTGAGGTCCGTCTCCCCAACATCAGCCACATATCTATAGCTGAAGAAATGACAGTGGTAACTAATAATTCAACAAATTAAAATTAAATAACTCTATTATAGTGTAAAAAAATAGTTCAAACTTCCATATGAGTTATTCTTACAATATTTAAGTTACAGATGCCCTGTGGTTGAATTCCTTCCTTTTCCTGATGGTATACAGCTGAAAAACCTATTTCTTCTTCAAATGTAATATTCTCAGTGACAGCTGTGCTTGAGGGTCCCTCCTCACCTCCCATTCTCTGCCATTCCCAGTCACATGAACATTGCTCAAATGAGACTTTACAGACGGCTTGGCAGAGCTGAAGCATTAACTTTCTAATGTAACTGTCATCTTCAAATTCACCAGTGATTTATTAAGTCTAACAATAATCTGGTATTTATAAAAATAAAATCCCCTAAGCTTAAATCCTCAAAATTTTCTTCATTCGGAATTAAAAATTATCAAATATTTAGAATTGATGAGAGCTCAGATTTGCGAGGAATGAGATGGAAGTCTTGGGTGTGCATCACTGCACAGGAAGCTTTGGCCTAAACCGTTTCACGATGCAGAATAGAACGATCAGGGTCAGGGGACATGAGAGGAGCATGTCGTCATATGTTGTTTCTTGGGCAGAAGAGTGTGTGGTCACTACTAAACAGAGCCAACCAGAGTCAGAAGAGTTCAAGCTATTGTCTGCTTGACAGCAAGAATGAAGTTTCTGGAAGAACAGAAACAGAATTTCTCTGTGCTCCTCAGGGGGATGACGGAGGGAAGATGGGACGAAGACACACCCATTCTCCCTCCTGCCCTTAGTGCTGACCCCTTTGAACTCAAGACTCCAAAAAAGAAACCAACAAAAAACTTATCTTCATGTGAGTTAGATAATTAAGGTATTAGACAAGTGTTTAAATTACATAAATGGCAACCTCATGATAAAGTAAAATAAAATTTCTTGGAATTAAAACATTTCTAAATCCCAACAATTGTAGAAACAGAAATGATAAATCACTTAGAAATATAACCCCCCTCCCCTTTCCTCTTAGATTCACACCTACACACCCACAGCTGAGAAGATTTTGGGTAAAGACAAGGTGTCCTCCTCATTTGTTTTTCACTTTGTGTTCAGTTCATTCTCCAGTTCTGTTAATTTACGAGAAGCTTTCACTTTATTGGATACATCTTGACCTTGTGAAAAAAGACGCTGGCGTTCCTTGAATGTCAAGTTTTCGGGGGCTCCAGAACTTCCAGGGACATCTGCATCTTGGCTGCATAAGAGGGCAACACAAAAGATTACTGGACACACTACAAACAACCTGCCAACAATTACACACATTTGCACAATGGCGATTACAATTTTCAGACTCATTCTTTGTTAAATTGTGTGATAACCTTTCCTGTCACTGCAATTACAGGGGTTGTATTTAAAGCCATCTAGAAAAGAAGGGCAACATGTTCTCTTTACTAAAACATTCACTTTCCGCAACCATATTCAACTCTCGAAAAACCTGCAAGTTGGATTTTAGGAGGCAGGCAATTCTTACCAGTTAAACAAGAGTCACCTGAGGGGTACAGCTGAAAAATACAGCATTTTAAGGAATCTTGCATGTACTTGAGAGGCATCTCTAAATATATCAAATTTAATAATAAGCGATAGAATGGTACTGATGGTTTTTCTGAGTAGTTCAAATTCCATGTTTTAAGAACAGCTGGGGCATAGAGCGAAGCCACGAAATCTGCTGATATAACTGGAAAGTGCTGTGAAGAAGGGTGGGTCATCAGGTACACACAGGGGCCCTGTCTAGCACAACGGTGCACACCTTTTTGGGCGCTTCTCTCTTGCATCCCGATACGCCTCATGGGTTCCAACAGCTGCCCCAGTAGATCCTGGGTACGAGTTTGGTCCTTTTCCGTGAAAGAAACAATACAAGTTACAGTACCTGATTATTTTCAAGCTTTACTCATGATAAAGACGCAGTGCTCAGAGAATAAAAAATACCTCTACTGATTAAGTAGGATGGTAAAAGACCCTTTATATTCTATCGAAGTTTCATCAATTTGAAATTCTTCTCTATCGGTGGCCTGAGTAACCCAATGACTACTCTCAAAAGGTGCTAAAACACGGACCTCATGCCCTTCATCATTAGACAGGAACACTGCTCACGGCCCAGCTCTGCCTCTGAGCTGGTGTAACACCAACCAACCGGCAGCATCTGCGCCGTTCCCACTGACCTCAGTGGTTTGTTGAGGATCAAAAGACGTGATGCAGACAAGTGTTACATGTATCCAAGTAATATCACTAAGTGTATCCAAGTAATAATAAATGTCATATTAAAATCATAACGTAGTGAATTGGTATTAATGTATTTCTATTAATTGCAGCATTAGAAAAATTCACACTTGAAAAATCTGCTTACGGTGGAATACAGGCTGGAGTAATAAATGCTCAAACTATTCAGCAAACACTGACAGCAACGAATACTGGATTAAACAGGCCACAACAGTGCAATTTTTTCACATTAAAATTCTTTTTCAAGCAACTTGCACAAAAATGCATTTTTGTTTCCCTTCATATATAAAACGGCCTGCTGTGCAGAGCTCATCTGCAGACTGCAGACGGGCAGAGCTGCCTTTGAAGGTGCCTCTTCGCACTGCCCCTTTCTCAGGCTTCCCACCACCTCAACAAAGACTCAAAAGACTCAACAAAAACACATTCTATCTTGTGACAATCTACAGTGGGCCTTTAGATAAACTGCTGCATAGAGTAATTTTTCCATTTTAATTCCAAATTTTTTATCTTTTAAAAAAAAAACATTACGTTGTATCTTTTGAGCTTTCTTTTAATAATGATACTGGCTTTTCCCACTGGTAAAATTAATTCTTCAAAATTTTCAGAACTTTTAGACTTAAGAGTATCAAACACCTTCAGCTGACTATCTATGAATACTCCGTATCACTGATCATTTTCAAAGAGCTTTAGTGGTGAATCTTTCAAATGGCGTTATGTGCAAATCTGTTATTACTCATTCCAATTCACTCCCTAATGCTGTTCCTCTCACTGCCCAGTGGAAGAAGCCAAGTCCATCTGCAGAAGCATGCTTTACTGAGTGCTCCCGACAGAAGCAGAGCTGAGCAAGGAATGAGACATGCTAGCAAAATGAGAAGGCAAGGTCAGAATGTGCCCCGCACAGGGTGCAGATGGCTCTGTATATTACGAAGAAGTCTTCAAAGAGGCGGAGCAAACGGATGTAGGCTATGACCTGGTCCTGTGTGGTACTTCACGTGTGAAGTAAAATAAGGGTTAGTGGTAGGACCGAGAGCCAAGATGGTGAGCAGTGACACCTCACTGTAATACTTGGCTACCAAACCCCACGGTTTCTGTCATGACACTTAGAAATATCTCTAAGTTCAGTTTATACAATTCAATACAAGGAGACTGATGGCATTCTGCTTCAAAATTTACTATTATTCCATAAATTTCTCTAAAAGGTGAATTATAGATATTTACAACTGAATTTCATAAAAAGATTTAATTCTGGCTTCTAAAGTGACTCCACCTAACTATTAAACCTTCAAAGCAGATCAAAGTTCTGATTGGGGTAGGGAGGAAGACAGAATTCTGGCAAAACTCATCTGTTATTTGAGTGACGGTTACATCAAGATTTAGAATATTCTTTTTTCAGAATTGTCGAGTACCATGCACTGTTTATGCAGAATGATGCAGGATTTGGAAGACTCTGATACACTCATTAAAAGTAACACTCCTGTATCTGAAGATGTTTAGTGCCAGAATTTCAGTTTCATTAAAGGTAAGATTAGTGTGAAATCTGAATCCTTATAAATTCAGTTGTATTTTAAACATGCTGTCTTGAACACCCTGACTACTGAATGTGTGCCTGTGACAGCCTCTAGACACTGTCCCCTGCAAAACCGTCCCATGACACCCTCTAGACACCATCCCCATAGAGGCTGTCAGCTCTAGACACCGTCCCCGCAGAGCTGTCCCGTGATAACCTCCAGACTCTGTCCCCTGCAGAACTGTCCCGTGACAGCCTCTAGACACCATTCCTGCAGAGCTGTCCCGTGACAGCCTCTAGACACTCTCCCCTGCAGAAATGTCCTGTGACAGCCTCTAGACACTGTCCCCCACAGAGCCATGACAGTCTCTAGACACTGTCCCTGCAGAGCTGTCCCGTGACAGCCTCTAGATACTGTCGCCACAGAGCTGTCCCGCTCTACAGTCAGCTTAGGGGGGTGGGTTAGCTAATGGCAGCTGCATGCCTGCTAAGGTCTGGCTGATGGTGTTACTTGGTGCTAAGAGTGCAGGTAACAGGAAGGAGTGAAGCCAGTTAGATGAGAAATGAATGAGAGGAATTTCACTCTGACTGGGGCCTCTGCCCTGGTGTGAGGCAGCCTGCACTGAGGTCACAAAGCTAAGTTAACTCGCCTAGCAGATGCTCCAACCACACCAACCAAACCACCATCAGAGTGTATGATTTACTTCATAGGCTACTTAACCCAGAACAGAAAGTTCTACCCACATTCAATAAGGAACACTTACAATGTGATTGTAACACTTTGTCTTCAGAGACACTAAAATATGTGAAAAGGCACTTATTCAAACAAATGTAAGATCATTTGCAGAGGCAGAAAGAGGAAGCCAAGACCAACAGTACTTCAGATTATTTGGGAACAAGAGGAGGACTGATTGTCAGCTGATCAAAGAAACGGAGATTTTTCAAGTGTAGAAGAAATCAAAGTACTAAGACATCTACTGAAAAGTATCAGCACAGACATGACAATCAGAGGCAGAGGAAGATCACCATGCTGAGACCAGTGATCATGTGACATTCAAATTTCAAAGCAAGTACGATCGTCATGGACCATAGTACAGGGCAAGTGTGCAGAGATGCCAATCATTAAGACAAAGAAGGCTGATTTGTCACTCTTTTACCTCTACCTTTGCAGTGGCTGGGATGGCAGAAGCTGGATTTTTTTGGAGGGGGCGGGGGCTGGTCTTTTTTGTGTGCAGTACTGTTGGCTTTGGCTGAGGGTGGCTGGAATGAGTTGGAGAGGAAGATGCCATCGGAGGCCGGGCGTGGCTTAAGAGGGCCAGGAAGAAGGTCCCCATGAAACCTTCTTGTGCTGGAGTACTCATCCTGACCTGCTAGGCCGCTGTCCTCCTCCTCCTCCTCCTCATTGTACGCAACAAACTTGGCAGTGAACAGCGAGTCAGGGGAGAGGACCTGTGTTTTGAGGTAGGAGGCGTTTCGCTGAGGCGGGGGAGGGGCGCCGGGCGTGGGGGACGGGGATGGGGGCTCGTAGTCCTGGGGAAGCGGAGGGCGGCACAGACCGGGCGCCTCGGGCTCCAGCAACCTGCGTGCCGCCTCGTCGTGCTGTCTGCGCCTCTCAGCTTCCAGGCGGCTGTAATACCCTTCTTCCTGTCGCCTCTGCGGGCGAGAATAGACAAGAGTGTAAAGGTCAGAGGTCAGAAGGCAACAGCTGACCCACTGGGCCTTCACAGGGAACAGTCCTCATCACCATACTGACGTCAAAGTTTAATAGTCACAATTACTATGACAAAAGCAGCAGGTCCATCCAGAGAGTCTTCTCCCCAGACTTACAAGTACATTCATACTATTCTGGATTATTGGACAGAAAACTGCTCAAAAGCACAGCATGGATGACCTCTCAGGCTCCTGCTTCCCAGTCACTGCTGCCTCTCCATTATCCCCGTGGACTTAATTCTCCTCTGCTTTCCTTCCTCCGCGCTCCTGCTACTTCCTTCTCTCTCTCCTCTTCTGTTTCTGGGAGGATATTAACTTACCTGTTACTGCTGTGTTTAAAGGTAATGCAAAACTAATAACAGACTGTCACTGGCTTCCTATGGCCAGCACTTTCTGAAAGGCAACCTTTAACACTTTTTCACTGAGCCTTGTGAATGCAGAAGAGCAGTCCTTCCTGGACAAGGAGGATGCGATACAACCACCCTGTTTACTTCCAGTTATTAGGAAGGAAATCAACCGGAAACCGTAAATGAAAAAAAAAAAACAAAAAAAAAAACACTCATTTTCCCAAAGCAACAATCTTAAAAAATATGATTTCCACAGTTCTTAACTTATATTTCAAATCCCAATAAACTCCCTAACACACAGAAAACTAGAGAGCCAAGCATTAACAGCAACAGCAACAAGATATTCAAATATATTTTGACACATACTGTACATTTTTTTCTGACATACATCTGAACAAGCTACAGTTGACAGTGTTAAGATTCTTTTAACATTAAAAAAAGTAACAGCACAGTTTTGTTAAAGGATTGACAAAAGTTTTAGAGCACAAGAAAAAAGTAAATCAGAGGGGGGTGAAAGATCAAACAGAATAAACTGCCTTGAGTAAATGTTCAATGCGGTGAAATGAAGTACAATGAATTTTAAACTCATTCAACCAAAGAAAACTAATTTTAGAGACCTTGCTGGCATTCAGTTAAAAGTTGTTAGTCCCTATTTTCAATTTCATGCTGTATTTTTGCCCTACTCCCTCCAGAGTTCTACACACACACACATGCGCACGCGCACACACGCACGCACGCGCGCACACACACACACGCAAGCGCACGCACACACGCACGCGCACGCACGCACGCACACAGTGAACACGCAGTGTCACTGCTTCACCTTTTGAGGGAGAAAACTCTTAAGAATAAATGCCAACCCCAATTACTGCCCTGAGCCCAACTTCTCATTGTATCTTCTTGCTCTATGTTTAAGAATCCTGAAGGAAAGACTCTTATCTTCTTGTCTACACAAAGTAAGTGTTCCCTTGGAGGAATCAAACCAGAATAACTTCTTGTGGCTTTTAAATGCAAGCATCAAGAATCTTAGTATTAACATGAAGAACAGTTGCTTGATAACATTTTAGGGAGAAATCAAAACATCCTCTTTCAGTTATACCAAGAGCAGATACAATTACAAGATGACTTTATTCTACCAAACAAATGCATGAATGGCACATTTTTCTAAACAAACCAAACCTATCAGTTTTGGACATTCTGATACAAAAATAGGTTACTCGCCTTCTTTTTACAGTGACCACTTAGTTACAGAAGCAGTTACTAAATCAAGAGTATTTGACATAAGCATGAGTTATAAAAACACGCTGGAAAGATTAAATAACCCGTTTCTCCACATAGGAAAAACATGGCCTGGTCCTCTCTGCATGCCGACTGCACTGCCGTGACAACCCGACTGGCCCTGCTGAGGCCCAGCATGGCCAGGACTGGGCCCACCTATAGCGATGGGCACCATGCGGGGCCTGGGACAGTCAAGGTGGCACTGCCCTGGAAAAGCAAAGCCCTCCAGGCAGCCCGGGAGGCTGTCACGGAACAGCAAAGCAACAGTAAACACCATCAACACTTACACATCAAGCAGCTCAGCATTTTAGAAATCTGATTTCCTTAAAAGATTATCAAGTTTGACTTACCATTACACAAGTGAAAGACTCATAGGGAAACCTAATCCTGAAAGCTCAAACTCTTTGAGAGGATTTCAAATGCTGTTCAGACTCAACAGATAATATGATGATAAACTTGAAGGGCAAAGGTCTACAAAATGCAGAAATCACTAATTTGAATCCAGGTGTGTGTCCTTACATTACTCACTCTACTCCATTTAAGTGAATCGCATCGTATCTACCAAGCTTACTCTTAGACTGTTCTGTATCCTAAAAGATCGTATCACTACAAAAAACTCCCTACAAGTTCTTTTCTGTGAACAGTACACTGTTCTATTAATGTAGTTCACTAGACTATCAAAGAAGGAATTATTAATAAAAACTAAATTTTCCCCCCATCAGAAGTTGTAACACTGAAAGCTTCTACCTTCATAGAAGGGAAGTAACAGAGAAGAACAGCTTCTCTCAAACCACACAGAGCAACACACAGTCCCCTCGGGATGAGATAGGCCCTCACGGGGAGCTCAATGGCTATTGCCTCTTTATCAAGAGGGCGTCGGCCACACACACAGGACCAAGGGTGATCTGGAGAGCAACATTTCCAAGTCCCCATTTCTCAGAATGTCAAAATTCGCTGTCATTTTAAAATTCAATTAAAAGCAGTACTCGACTTAAAAACACACACACACATGAAAATAAATAACTCAGAATATATAGTGGATTACATACTACATCCTCCTGTATCATGTTTTCTAAGCCATCTGCTCTCTTTACCATCAACCAGAAGGGAGTGATCTGAGTAAACCATCTATTTGAAATGCTGTATAGCGGCCGACTGTCTGACTATGTTCCTACTGCTTCCCATGGTGCACATGCCATTTAAACAATCACTGAACAAATGTCACCTTCACAATGACAAGCTCGGCCATGTCCAGTAAAGATGAGTGCCCAAGGAAACGAACCCTTTGCAAAGAGGCTCACTGCTACACACACCCAAGAGTTCAGAAGTCTGAGGGAGACAAAGCTCGGTAGAGAAAGGGATCTGGAGACAGTCCAGAAGAGAGGTAGGTGGGCCAGACGGGGTAGAGTTGCTGGTCCAATCACAAAAGCTGGGGAGCCAGGCCCTGCTCTGCCTTGTGCATCTTAAGACACACAGAACTTCCAGCCCGCTCTGCCCCAGCCAATCGATTACGTTCAGGCTAACTTGGTAACATTCTAGCTGCCCTTAGAGGACCATAACCTTTTCTTCAGCGTCTCGTTTTGTTCGCTCCTCCTCCTGCCGATGGCGCTCCTCCTCCTGTCTCGCTCGGTCTTCGGCTTCGCGTTTACGCATCTCTTCTAACTGCTGCTGTCGCCTCCGCTCCTCGTCCTGCAACTAACAACAGACTGACGTTAACTTTCCCTCCACAAGCTCCACCAACACAAGACATAAAATGCTCACATGAAGACAAGTAGACACACACAAACACATACACACACACACGGAAGGTTAAATAGAAAATACCAGCTTAAAATCACTGTTGGAAGATAAAACTTTATTTCTAGCTCTACGATTTTAAAATAAACTACCTAAACACTGTTTCCACAAATCCCAGAGTTATCATATACATTTACACTTTCAACAAGCACAATTCCTTTACTAGAACAAATTTAGTTAATGTATTCACGTAAATTAATAGGCTCAAACAGACAGACCCCACTTGATGGACTGCAGAACACACTTACACACCTTCTCCTCTCATCCCCGTTTTATTTAATTCCCACTATGAATGTCCTGCAGAAGACGGAGGCCCCCACTCGTCTCTCTGTGGGTAGGACCAGAAGCAGCCCATGTGACTCTAGTGGGTCAGGCAGTCATCCATCTTTTCCAGGGACTAAGGCCTGCCACCCTCTCTCCTCTGCTCTTTGCCATCAGCTCCCTCCACATCCCACCTTGGCCTTCAAGAATTCCCTCCTGACTCAGGAGTAACCTAAACTCTGCACCATGGACTCTGAGACAGACGGGAAGGAGCCCTACTCAGCTCTCTTCCGTGTGGACCTAATGTTGACTCTAAGTCAATTCAATCCATTCTGTTTTCAGGTAACCACTAGTCAAGAACTTCTTATGTTAACGATTTATTAATTGCTTTTCTTTTTGGTCATTCAAGTTCTGCCTTTTTGTAACAACACACACACAAAAAACGCCTTTCCTTCATATCACTCATCTAGTTAAGGATGTCTTAAATACCTGAGTTTCTTCTTTTTTAGTTCCTTTATCCTTCTGCTCACATCTCTGTGCACTGCAGGTTGGAAATACCTCTTCCACAGAAAAGCCTTGGACTAACAACCAGTGCGGAGCAGCGAGACGCTCCCTTTCTGACTTGGATACACAGCTTTTCTGCTGTTCTGGTCTAAGATAATGGTAACTTTGAAAACTGTGGTCTCCATTTCCTTCTGATCTGGCATAGACCCGGACCACAGGAACACTCACAGCTGTATTATCATACATAATGAATCAATATTTCTAGGATCAAAATGAAACTTAAAGCCATCTGGTTTAATCTAGTTCAATCTCTAACCTCTGCAGGAATCCCCTAAATAAAATTTCTATGTGTTTCAATTTCTGCAGAATTACCAGTTTGTCTATAAATTGTAGCAGAAATGTAAGAATGCTAACTTCTGGGATTTGAATTGTGTTTATATGTACTTTTACTAAAATAAAAATCTAACAACTTCACTCTCCCTTGATTTCTGTGAAGAAAAAACTGTATCTGGTGAGAAAGAATAAATTAACCTGTGATATTAGGCTTTTTCATGCCAATAAACAATAATAAAACATCTTAGAAAAAAATAAAATTGCCTTCTCCAAGAGACAAATTGAACTGTCTCTTTAAGACAACCTACTCATACCCCAGAGCAGGCGTCCCCAAACTACAGCCCACACGTGGCCCCCTGAGGCCATTTATTCCCCCCCAACCCCCGCCCCCCCGCCCGCCCTGCCCTGCCACACTTCAGGAAGGGGCACCTCTTTCACTGGTGGTCAGGGAGAGGAGCACAGTATGTGGCGGCCCTCCAACGGTCTGAGGGACAGTGAACCGGTCCCCTGTGTAAAAAGTTTGGGGACACTTGCCCCAGAAGGATGTTAGGATTACTAGCTTTGAGGGTGTTTATGGCAGGAGCGGATGCCACTAAGAATCTGGAAGGAAGCAGTCAGGGATGCCTCACCCCTGAGAACCAGACGCAGCTCCCCGTGGGCTTCCTGCCCACGAGGCCACAGCAAAGGACGGAAACACTCAGCAAGAACTTCAGGGGTCAGGAGTGATGAGAAACAAAAATGGGAAAATAAAGCACGTGACAGTACTAAATATTCTAAAGAAAAGTAATTAAGGGTGGAATGTAAAATTGCATTAATATAACATGGGTCTTTTCCTTTCCAACAAAGCACAGACTAATTCATGTTAATATTTTCCAGATCTAATTAAAAGTAAGTGCTGAGCAAGAAAGTGTTACACAATGATAGAGCCAAGCATTTCTTTTAAATAGAAGCATACTGTAAGAATTCAGAACGATGATCATTTTCATAATTGTAAGTACAGATGCTCCCTTATAAATCTATAAACAGGCACTTTCTTCTTAAAAACCTCGATTCTTCCAAATCTGGAAGGTAGTAAGCGAGGAGCCTCTCCTTGCATTCAGCTCATTAGTTACTATTCGTAAAGGAAGCAAATTAACCAGCACCAGTGTAATCAAGGCAGTTTCTTTCCACTCTCTGGCTAATTCATCTATTTCCATTTCTAAAACATAAATTGTTTTGCTCTTTAAAGCTATGCTGCTTTACTCCCACTATTCACAAAGGATTAAATGAAAAAAATGAGAATCTCTTAATTTACTCAAAATAATAGTTTAAAACAATATATTGAATTGTATGGATTACTGACATTCAGTAACAGTTAAAGGATGTTTGAACTTAAATTACAAACTTAATCACCCTGCAATCCAATGCAAACTGCCTATTACATTAGCACTTTGATTAAAAGAATGAAAAGATACAGGAAGTGATATTTGAGGGGAGAGCAGAATAGATTAAAAAAATAACTATTACCTGATGAATCAAGACCATGCAGACTAAAAGTTATTCTAAATCAAGAACTATGCTGGGATTTCAGAGTCAGTATACAGCAAGCCTGAACCAAAGAGTCAGTATACAGCAAGCCTGAACCAAAGAGTCAGTATACAGCAAGCCTGAACCAAAGAGTCAGTATACAGCAAGCCTGAACCAAGGTTCTGCTATACGGGTAGTCGACATTCCCCAAAACAAGTGTTTTCATTTTCTCAGGATACACACACACACACACACACACGTTCAGGTCTTTCTTTGTACTTCTAATTTTGTATCATGAAAATGAAACTTGTATCTGAACATAAAATAGGGTTATAATACCCTTTACCTGTTAACAAATCACTGAAAACACGACTGTTCAAGCCCTTTTCTCTACAGACTTTTTCTGTGCATCCTCCCTCCCGTTAAAAATGTCTACCCTAAAAAAATTTTAAGGACAAAAACATGAAGAAAACTCCTGATTATATCATTTATTACAAATTAAAAGACTGAATCAGAAGGTTTGGGTGCCTTTGGTACCCTAACACCTGGTTTTTAGACCAAGCAAAAGTCTCTGTCTTACGAACCCGATTTCCTCAGGAGGAAAGCGAAGTCCTCTCTCAGAGCGGCAGAATGTCTTAAACGACAGCAGAAAAACCATTCACGACAGCGCGTGGTACTCTGAAAGTGTTAGCTCCATTCCTGTAGCACAGCCCACACGCTCCTTAAGGCTGAAGTAAAACGACCATTTTATTACAAGTTGTAAGACCCAGAGCTCAGCTGCTGAAATGCCCTTGTGGCAGACACTAAACGGAGTGATCCCCAGGTAGGACAGCGTGGCTCCAAGTGGCCTATGACATCAACTTGAAGTTCTTTCAGGGCAACTATTTTTATGCAACCAAACTCTGCATTCCACTCTGTAATACGTATATGTTGGCTTTAATGTGAACATATTTCTGCTCCTAACTCCTTGAGTAAACAGCCTTCCTGGAGATGCACTGTGACTATACTGTGGCTTTGATATTCTGGGCAAGGCCCATTTTCATTCCAGGGGTACTCCAATTTGAATAGACAAAATACTGTCTAGCTTCCCACAGAGAGGTTTCTCTGGAGAAACAATTCTGACATTAGGCTTCCTACTAATTCCTGCTTGAAATTTTTATAAGGCTTTTAATTCAGCCCCTTCTACACCTGGGATGCTCAAGAGGGGTGTGGCCCGTTTCTACAGTTTCACACAAAAAACCCAAGAAGACCCAGCTTGGGTTTTGTGTAAGGAAAGCAGCAGGGCTGCTGAAATCTTTGAAGACATCTTTTCTCACTGCTGTTACCCCCAGGGCTGGAATTTCTCCTGTGGGCTCTCCGAGTCAGCAGATGACCCATTAAGGTGCGTTAACAAGACAAACCTGAGCCTAGCCACTGAGAGATTTGTTAAACCAGGTAAATTTCCAGAGAATGGTTCCTGCCACTATTGTGTTATAAAAGCAGGCATTTTTGTGTCCTAGAAAGAGCACTTAATATGAATTCAGAAAATTATGGTTAAAATCTTCACTCTCACTTCATCCATGTGATACAAGTATCCGTTATCCAAAAGGCTTGGAACTAGAAGTGTTTCAAATTTTGGATTTTTGGACTATTTGCATATACATAAAAAGATATCCTGGGGACAGGACCCAAGTCTAAATATGAATTTGATTTCTGTCTCATATATACTTTATACATATAACCCAAAGGTAATTTTGTACAGTATTTTAAATACTTTGGGACATCAAACAAAACTCTGACTGCAACCTGTCACTGAGGTCAGGTGTGGAATTTTCTACTTGTGGCATAATGCCAGTGCTCAGTCAGTTCTGGATCTGGGATTCTGGATTTTCAGACTAGGAATAGTTGAGCTGTGCTGGCCACGTCTCTCCCGTGCTGGGTGAAGAGACCCTGGCTCTCGCCTGCTCTGTGTGACACTGGGCCGGTTTCTTCCATGCCAGCTTCAGCCCTTTTGCTCTGCCATAGAACAGGTTCGTCACGAAGAAATGAGAGGAAAATACGCAGTACGGGCAATCTGGAGCAATGAAGGCATGAGCCACACACCCTGTCATCAGGGGGAGGACTAGCTGCTGCCCGAGGCGTCAGCCAGGCAAAGCTGCAGCCACAGTCAGCGCCCTCCATGGTCGTAACTGACGGGTTATTCAAGGTAAGAGACAGGTTCCAAGGACAGGAAAGAGTACTCTGCGGGAGAAAACAGACATCCTGACGAATTCCACGTGTCCTGGATGTGCCCATGGGATACAAAGGAAAAGCTCTAAAGACAGTGGGCTTTGTCATAACCTAGTGCTAAAGGAGATCCCTCCAGCAAGTCAGACTTTAGTTTGAACATGACTTATACACCATCTCGGTCATTAGGAGACGACCTAGTAACAGTTCTACTCTTGAGCTGCTAACAGCTCACCTTCGAGAGCTTGGGACCTTGGCCTGGAATCTGATCCCACTCACTCTGCATTACTGACTGCCTACCACACGCCAGAACTCTTCTAGAAAACTTGGACAAAGGTCAGTGTTCCCATAAAGGTGGTGCTACCCAGAGGAGACACACACCAATAGAGTAATGTGTATAGCATGTCCACGGAGAAACAAGCAGGGCACAGTGAGGCCGGCGGGCCCCCCAATATGCAGTGGGGGCAGGTGGGCCCCTGAAAAGGTGGCATCTGAGAGTCGCCCGCATGTGCCGAGAAAGCCAGCCATGGAGATAGGCAGGGACCTTCCCAGTGGCCCAGCAAGTGGAGGGTCACTAGAAGGCAGGCAGGCAGGCTGGAGGGCAGTGGGTGAGGGAGTGAAGAGGGATGATACCTAGACAAACCAAATAGCACCTGTAGGCCCCGGGCCACCCTGGACTGCCTAAGTGAAGGGAGAGACCTACGAGGGTAGTGCAGATGTTCTCGTGGGATTGCTGTATGCTACATCAAGGCTGTCCCATGAAGGTACTGGGGGCAGCACCAAGGGATCCAGCCAGTCTCTCGCAGGGACCCAGGCAGGAAAGGAGAGAGACTCTGGTGACAGGGGCGTAGAGGTTGGTCAGGTCGTAAGGAGGTCAGGCCAGGGGTTTCTGAACAGAGAAAAAAGGGGGTCATGGATGACTGTGAGGTTTTTTGTCTGAGCAACTCAAAGTATCAGCTGAAATGTGGAAGGCTGAAGGCAGAATGATCAGCAGGGCAGGGTGAGTTAAGGAGACAAAGATCTCCCTCTGAGCATGCTGCATTTGAAAAGTCTTACTTGACTCCATGTGGAGATGTTACATGGGCAGGTGGGTATCTGAGTCTTTAGTGTGCAGGAAGTCTGGACGAGAAATTAAATGGGGACACTGCTGACATCCAGATGTGCTGCCATCTCAGGTCGAAGTGAGCACAGAGGATGGAGAAGGCGGGCCCTGCACTCCCAGGAGTGACGGGTCACAGAGAGACCAGAGGGAAGAGCAGAAACCAGTGCAGGCAGCCTCCCAACGTTAGGAAACTCAGCCGCTTCCACACAGGAGAAGACCTGCCTCACTTACCTGATGATCTACCTGAAAATCAGTGATGTGTCTAAGAAAATATCTTAAGAACCAACTGGGTAGTGTCACTCACTACCAAATACGTAGTCACCCATTTGTCCTTATCCATAGTAGGGAGAGGGCTAGTAACAGAATAGGGTCTCCTAGGGTAACATGCTAACTCTTACATACCAAGAATTCTATAGATTTTTTTTCGTTTTCTTTTTTTGAGCCAGAGTCTCACTCTATCCCCCAGGCTGGAGTGCTGTGGTACAATCCCAGCTCACTGCAACCTCCACCTCCCGCGTTCAAGCGAGTCTCATCCCTCAGCCTCCTGAGTAGCTGGGATTACAGGTGCCTGCTACCATACCTGGCTAATTTTTGTATTTTAGAGATGAGGTTTTGCCATGTTGGCCAGGCTGGTCTTGAACTCCTGACCTCCCGTGATTTGCCTCCCTTGGCCTCCCAAAGTGCAGGGATTACAGATATAAGCCACCATGCCCGGCAAGAATTCTATAAATAATGAGGTGCTGTAAATAATATTTACTCAGGAAATGGGCTAAGAAATGCCCACAAACGTGGTTAAGATAAATATTAATGCTCAAAATAATTATCTTTTAAAGAAAGAAAAGCTTAATTATTTCTGTGAAACAAATTCTTAAGTGTTACTGTTCATGTGTCATAGAATTCTTCACAGTGTAAGAAGCTCTCTTTGGGCCTGCAGACCTGGCTGGTATCTTCAGTGCCTCAGGTCAGTGCTCACCATGCCATGGATGCTGAGCAAGTACCTGCTGAATTAAGATCTCACATTAAGGTGAATCTGAGTCACATCTTCCAGCCACAGCTACATACACTGAAACACACAAAGTAGGGAGAAAAATGTGTACTTTTAAATCTTTCATGTAAAAAAAAAATGCAGAGCTCAGAAAATATGACTTCCAATCACCAAGGAGGGGAAGTATTTTTAAGAAAGCGCTCACACCTGTAATCCCAGCACTTTGGGAGGTTGAGGCGGGTGGATCACGAGGTCAGGAGTTCAAGACCAGCTTGGCCAACATGGCGAAACCCCAGCTCTACTGAAAATACAAAAATTAGCCTGGTGTGGTGGTGGCACATGCTTGTAATCCCAGCTACTCAGGAGGCTGAGGCAGGAGGATCACTTGAACCCAAAAGGAGGAGGTTATGGTGAGCAGAGATCACACCATTGTACTCCAGCATGGGTGACAGAGGAAGACTCCAACTCAAAAAAAAAAAGGAAGGCAGGAAGGAAGGTAGAGGGAGGGAGGGAGGCAGGGAGGAAGGTAGAGGGAGGGAGGGAGGCAGGGAGGAAGGTAGAGGGAGGGAGGGAGGCAGGGAGGGAGGTAGAGGGAGGGAGGGAGGCAGGAAGGAAGGTAGAGGGAGGGAGGGAGGCAGGGAGGGAGGTAGAGGGAGGGAGGGAGGGAGGCAGGGAGGGAGGGAGGAAGGGTTAATCTCTAAGGCAATATTGCCACTGTTCTCAGCGGAGGGGAAAAAAGAAAAAGGACTATTATTTAATGAAAAGACCATTCAAGTCAAACCTTGATTCATAGGTTTTAAATGTACTGCCTGATACTGACTTTTGTCTTTAAAAGTTGATGAGAATTTGTCTTCAAGTTTATATAAATATATCAGTCACAGTGTAATTGTCTAGCAGGTGATAAAGATACCATACTCGAGCATAATAGGCCCTAACTGACAGCCAAATTTCCCCAATATGACAATAAACACTTTGAATTTACAATAGAGCACGACCTAAAGTATTTTTCAGCAAACTGATAAATTGGCATGGCTGATAAAATCTATGTAATATTAGCAAAGAAAACAGAATACATGTCACTGAAAATCTCTTACTCCACCAATAGACAGTTATATCTTAATTGGCAAATAATGTCAATACCCTTTCAACTAAGTTTGTAACAACTGAATATTTAAAATCTATGTCTAACATGAAAAGAATAAAATAGATTACTCATTGCAAAATTTATTTCATTTGTTTATGTATTTATGACTACGTAAGAATACACGGAATCAATTCATGACTGAAACTGAGAAAGGGTCAAAACCATAAACAAACAGTAACACTTAAAATTAACAAAGAAAAGCAAAGAGTGACTAAATCTAGGAACATTCAAAGGCATGCTTCTAAAGTGTCAGGAACCCCATCTCCTGATGGAGGACACCCCTACGGAGAACTGATCTACTAAAAACATCAAACAGCCACCACTGAAAGAAAAGAAAATCAAGACAGGAAAAAAGTACCAAAGGGAAAGAAACAAGAACATACCAAATCTAGAACAGAGATTGCTGGCACAGCAGTCTGCTGCAGGTAACAGAGAAAGAAAAAAAAAAAAAAAAGAAAGATGAAGTGTGGAAAAAAAAGTTAGGTTCAGACCTGTAATCTGCCATCGGCATATTTTGTCACTGTCATGCGTCATCTGTGTTTCGACAACTTGATGAGAAAGATAAAGAACTACAGACTAACTTCTAGTATTCAGAAACAGAAAAACATCCGCATGGTATTCAATGAGTTTCATCGTTAGGATACATAGAAAATAAAAAACAGCAAAATTTCCCTTAGATTTGGAGACCAAGATACTAATTGTAATAGAACGACTAAGCAAAAAACAAATTTTTTTTACTGAATTATCATAAGAAACTTTTCAAATATCATGATTCATACTAAAAGACTTTGAAATATTCAATGTTTTAACCATTTGGAAAAACTGAGAGACTCAAAAGTTTAGTCCTCACAGAAAAGAATAATTACAGAGATACTACAAGGCATTTGCTAAGTTTTCACCATTGTCAGGGTACAACAGTGAATAGTGCTGATGCTGTTGATTTATCTGCTATACACAATAGTTGTATACTCCGAGCTGAAAACGCAGTGAAGGGAAGGCATCCTTTTGGCTTTTGCGGTGCGGGCAACACAAGGCCGAACAGGCCCTTAGGTTCCTCATGAATCCGTCTTAGCATACCCATGAGTGACACCGGCCAGGCAGAGGAACACACACCTGGTACCGGTAGGCCCAGCACCTCCCGGACAGCTCTGATGGGGAGGGACGATCACTCCAAGAATCCTCAACGGGGAACATAGTACTTTTAAAGTACTATATTTTTGAAGCTATTTTAAAGTAAACTAGCTATTAATGTAGTGGTTGCTTTTTCAAATAAAACAGTGCTTACAGTAAACACAGCTAGCTATCCATCGGGAATTTTACTACTGATGACTTGACAAATGTGATACTAATAACAACAGTAGTAAAACAATGTAATAATTCACACTTTGGCTTCATTTAAGAAACTTAAGCGTCTAAGGGAACGCAAGCTGAGTTTTGGGGAAAGTTTTACATATATACACATTTTGGCTGAGATATGTACATATTAAGAAGTATGTGAGAGAGAGACATTTCAGAAAAAATTCACAGAGCAAAGTGAAAAAGAATCACACTGCTGGGCTCTAAGGATCTAAAGACTCACAGATTATTACCTAAGTCAAATTTCACTGTGAGGTAAAAAGATCAAAATGTCTGACCTAATAGCTCCTGGTAGAGCTTTACACTAAACAGCATAAAAAAATAGTTAAGATTAGAAACAGAATCCAGAAGATAAAAAGAACATGGCTCTGGCCATCTTTTCTCAGAATATTGCATTGTGTTTAAAAAATAAAATCACTAAAACTCATGAACACAATATGGTCAACAGCATTTTCTGTAAATTAATATTAATAAATGCCCAAATTAGTAACAATAAATGACTCAACCGTTCTTCTTATAGTCTTGCCTTTATCTAAAATTTCTGCATAACAATTGTTAAATGAATTTAAATTTTACTTTTGTTCTTTTATTTAAAACAAAAATCATTTATATAATACGGAGAAATAAGAGTAAAATCAGCTCTCAGTATCTCTATGCTTCAGTTGGAATATAACTGTTTATTACCTCAATAAATGCTTGTTTCTTCAACAGTACAACTACTGTGAAGATTCTGTTTTTGGTAAGGACTGTAAATGTAATGATCTGAACAGTTTCATTTGTTAACCATCACAAAGTGCTGACAATCAAGACCAGGGGCCAGCCAATGATCTGCCCTATGTTTCTGTAAATAAAGTTTTATTTGCACGTAGACAGGCCCATGTGTTTATGTGTGTCTGTGGCTGCTTTGCACTACAATCGCAGAGCTGGGTGCTGCCAGAGTCCACATGGCCCGCAAAGACTAAAATATCAGTTTGGCCCAGGAAGACAAATTTTGCCAACCCCGGATCAAGATTATTACTGGTCATTAACAAATACTTGTTTTCTCAACTGAAATGTTAAGGAGAAAGATAATTATGAGTTTGCTAATGAAAACAAGTTCCATCTGAACTGTATTTAATACTTGTCAAAGCATGTCTCAAAAAATTTAGCCTTATAGCCCTGACTCATTTCTCTATGACATCAGCCAAAAGTCATATATACAATAAAATATTATAAACCTAGGGGCGCTTTTAATCCTTATCAAGATCAGGGCCTAGCTACCCCCATAAGAAAGCCGAAGAAGCTAAGAAAACAGGGCCCACAGATAGGCAGAGCCAAAGCACTCCCCCCTTTACCCTCGCTCTTCGTTCAGCCTCCAGGCGCTGCATGATCAGCATGGTGTCCACATCATCATCCTCCTCCTCCTCGTCATCTTCATCCTTCTGCTTCGACTCCTGGAGTCGCTTCTGGAACTGCCACTCCAGCATGAGCTTGCGCAGCCGGTCGCTCTCCTCGGCGCTGCGGTCCGGTTTGCTCTGGAGCTCCTGGATCTCCTTGCTCAGCATGTCCACGATGTGCATCTGCTGCTGCTTCTCCAGCTTCTCCTTCGCGTCGCGCTTCCACGGGTCAGGGGACAGACTGTCCCCTGAGGACAGCTCCTCTTTGCTGACTGTGATGTACTGCAGGTCCCTGCGCTCGATGGTGCGGGGCTGCTGCTGAGGCTGCAGCTCCCGGATGACGGTTTCTTGGGGCCTCTGGAGGGTGGAAGGCTTTTCGGGCTTCATCTGTTGTGTGGTCAGGGGAGAAAACGGAGCAGGATTTAGGGACTGAGCACGCATCTGGCCCAACTTCCTCTCCTGCTCTCTCCGCTTCCTCTCCCGCTCCTCTTCCAGGCGGGCCTTCTCCTTCTCATACCAGCGCTGATGCTCTTCTCTCTTTTTCCGTTCTGCAGCAGCCACCTGCGCAGATGGCAGTCCTATCTGGTTGGCAGAAGGAGGTGGTGGGAGAGGCAGATCCATGGACATTCCATCGAAATCACCAGCATAGTGGACAGGAGGTGGCGGGGGTGGCGGAGGCAGGTCTGTTCGGAGGGGCTGGGAAATGGCCACAGGGGTGGGCGGTACAGCTGCTGGTGTTTTCCAACGGCCAGGGCCGCTTTTGGTCAGCGTGGAAGCAGGGGTGACCGGCTTAGAGGAATGGTTCAGGTGCTCTTGGCTAGATGTACTGGAGTCCAGTGAGGAGCTCTGATTTACCCACATATCACTGTCGGACTTGCGGTCTAGGGCCGCCTCTATTCGATGCCGCTCAAGCTGGTAAGCTTTATCTTCTCGAAGTTCTTCTTGGGAACGCGTCACACGCTGGAAAAAGAAAAAGAACTGTATTTTGGCCATTTACTAGAAATTACGAAATATCCACAAACATTGTATCTTCAGAAAGAAGAAAACCTGTTGATGTACAGAAGGAGACTGAGACTGCCCTATATGGCTCACTGGTTAACGTGGAGCAACAGTGAACGCACCTGTAAAAAGAACAAAAAGCGGCCGAGCATGGTAGCTCACACCTATAATGCCAGCACTTTGGAAGGCTGAGGTGGGTGGATTGCTTGAGCCCAGGAGTTTGAGACCAGCCTGGGCAAAACAGTCTCTGTCTCAATGGGGGAGAAAAAGGCAAAGCTGCCCTTTCTCTCTGCAGAGGCCCTTCGGCGCCAGTGGCCATCCTCACCCTCCTCACCCTCCTGCAGTACCCTGTACCACCTCCAGTGCTGGGCGACATGCGACTTGGACTTGGACTTCAAAGCAATGAGTGTGACTGGTCATATACGTAAAAATCGACAATGGGAACTTCTCTAATTTCTATTACGAGTAATTACTAAATCTCACCAATTAACCATCTGCGACTTTCTAAATTTTGCAAGCTGAGGACTGGCTTCCTGAGCTCTTTGACAAAGCCGTGCACAGTAAGGCAAGGACACTTCCTACACATCTGAGATACAAAGCCTCACAATGTATTGGTATAAATTTGTTGAAGAAAAAGGTGTGTGTGTGTGTGTGTGTGTGTGTGTGTTTGAGAGAGAGAGGGAGGTGGGGGGGAGAGAGAGAGAGAGGGCACACACACACACGGGCGCTCACACACACAGAGAGAGCGCACAGACACGTGCAAGCGCGCACACACACACACAGAGAGAGAGAGAGAGAGAGAGAGAGAGAGACTGAAATGAGTACACTTTTCCCAAAGGGCTAGTCTGAAGGCTGAAAAACGGCACATCTGAAAGGAGTCTATTCAGATAAACAGGATCACTATGAGGTATGCATCAAACATCTTTTTCCTGCCCTGTTAATGAGTAGAAATTAAAGATGTAAACTGGGAAAACAAATTGTTTCCTTTTTCTCAAAAAGCAAACCAACAAGATTTAGTATTGCTTCAAAAAGCAGTAGTCTCAAATAAAAATTGAACATTTACTCTTAACATTTTGCTAGAGCTTTACTTAGGACACAGAAATAGTCTCATTATTGGGGTACGAAATCCATGGACCACATAAAAACAGAGACTGTGCCTAACACCTCTCACTGCTGCTGGAAGGGCTGACCTGAGTCACTCTTCTGCTCCTTTAAGACTTCACACTGGCCCTGGCTGCTGGCTCGAACTCTCCACCTCCCAGCTTAAATCCCATCATAATTCTTCAGTCATTCAACATTCTGGCCTCAGTTTCTCAACTTTCTCCTCTAGGTATTGTTTATCCAAATTGTGAGGTAGAAACAGGCAGCAGCTCTATACTATGAATGTGAAGACTTAATGGCATCCCCACAAAACAGGAAATAATGTGTGTAAAGATGGGACTCCATGTGTGCACTACAAATTGGGTTGTCTTAAACATGGGAAGTAGATTCTCCTAAGTTCTAACAAAAAATACTATAAAAACTAGGGCACAAAATAACTCTATTTTTAAAGAGAAATTTGGGGGAAGACACCTTCTCCCAAAGAACTCCAGCTTTTGGTGACAGAGGACATCCGAAACTCCCAAGACTGAGCCTAGGCGATCAGGCCCACCTAGGAAAACTGGAGGAATGACCAGCAGACCAGACAAAAGGACAAGAAATCTCCTGATGGCCAACATTTGTGGCCTGAGGAGTGCTTTCTGCCCTCAGAAAACAGGCTCCTCCTCATCTGGATCACAGCATCCAGCTCCTCAGTGCAACCCTCTCTCCTCTGCCCATTTTACCCATTTTTCAAGGCTCGGCTCAAATCCCATCTCAACTCTGAATTTAGTCTTTGCCAACCACTCTAAGAATGTGGATCTTCAGAATTCCTGCAGCATTTGCGATCCAGAGCACATATTTGTTACAGATCCTAGACTGTTCCTTTAAGCATATCTTTAATTTCTTCTCCCAGTCTTTCACCATACAAATAGCTACTTTTCTAAAAAGAAAATCACATTTGATAATGTTCCCCAGCTTAACTACTCAGCATGGCATCTCTTCTCTACTAATGTGGACAAAATCCAAATTCCTGAGCTGTCATGTCAAGCCCTCTGTCTGGCCCTGCCTACCTTCGCTGCCCTAGATCCTGCCATTCCCTTCCCTCCACCCAGGTTTCCTGCTGAACTACTGCCCATCTCAGTGCCTTGCCCTCCTCCTGGAAGGCCCTTCTGTGCACGCAGCTGTGGCCAAGTTCTCGTCCAAGGCTGACTTCTTCTGCAGCATTTCCCCGCCACACCATGAGCTCCCACAGGCAAGGACAGCTCCAGGTAGAAAGAGTGCAAAATATGCTGGGCGCAGTGGCTCACGCCTGTAATCCCAGCACTTTGGGAGGCCGAGGCAGGTGGATCACGAGGTCAATAGAGACCATCCTGGTCAACATGGTGAAACCCCGTCTCTACTAAAAATACAAAAAAATAGCTGGGCATGGTGGCGTGTGCCTGTAATCCCAGCTACTCAGGAGGCTGAGGCAGGAGAATTGCCTGAACCCAGGAGGCGGAGGTTGCGGTGAGCTGAGATCGCGCCATTGCACTCCAGCCTGGGTAACAAGAGCAAAACTCCGTCTCAAAAAAAAAAAAAAAAAAAAAAAAGTGCAAAATATAACACCTGAGTTCTAATTTCTCACTTCTAAATCAGTGAACTTTGTCTAAAAAATTGTAAGGTCTTCTATTACTAACATTTTGTTAATCAAACATCAGAGAACAAAGAATCCTTTTTCTTACTGAGTATTCAATTCTATCCCCCTTTTTCCTCAAACTTAACCACAAAACCATTAAAGAAAAAAATAAAAGGTCGACAATGCTGTTCTACAGAAAGTATCAACTGTGTCTCAGAACTGTTTTCACTGCTTGACAGGTGAGGAAAGTGTGTGGGATCTTTGATTTCTAACCTGAATTGCAATACTGGAATGATTACTATCTGTGTGCATATGTGGCTTTTCTTCGTAATTTGGCCACTGGTTCTGAGGAGGAGCCATCCGATCCTGGGATTTGGAAGCTGGGAAGGTAAAATACTCTCTGGTGTACGTCTGAGTGGGGATGGGGTAGGCTTCAGGTCTAGGCGGAGGACTCTGCTCCTGTAAAATGTGAAGAACAAGCAAAAGTGAGCTTTTTGCAACCACACAGACTAACCTGATTTTCAATTATCTGTTTTAAAATTTGAAAAACAGTAACTATGTTAAGTAATGCACTAAAAAGTGTTTGATCCATACTGAGAATAATAACATTTCATTTTGCCCAGACTTAATTTAAAACTGGTTTACCTAACATATTAAAAATCAAAAGATAAAACACTGCAGATTTAGCAATTATGATCAATGCTAACTCAGAGTAAAAACTCTACTAGATAACTGAGCTGTTCCAAGGGAAACCTAAGTATGGAAGTGCAATAAAAGGCTTTTGCCCATCAATCAATCAGACCTCGGTGCAGAGGTTTCCAGTAGAGACAGATGTTATCTTCGCTGCTGTTCCAGAGGCATATGCACCTTTCCCTCCAGGACTAGGAGGCTGATCTGTTCAAGTCAGGAGGGGGAAAAAAAGCTTAATATTACATAAACAAAGTACATATAACATAAAAGCTCCCTAAAGGCCTCATTCATTTTCATACTGCTAGTGAGGTGTCTCGCACAGAGACACACACACACACAAAAAAAAAAAAAAAAAAAAAAATCAAGGCAGACGAGAAATCAGGTTTTGTCATATCCACATCTATCTGTAAATCATCAGAGCCCAGAGCTACAAAAAAAACCTCAGTAACTCTGCGTACCAGGCCAGGGACTGGTAAACATTTTTGTTAACAGGCCAGAAAGTAAAAACTTCAGGCTTTGTGAGCCTTTGTCTCCTGCTGTATATCCTTCTATTATTTCTTCTGCTCTTTGTTAACAACCCTTTAAAAATGTAAAAAATAATTTTAGTTCCTGTTGGTAATTTGCCAACCCCAAACAGAGATGTTATTAATGTATTTGCTTACTGCATTAACTGAATCTAAAGAGTTTCCATCTTAGTTCTTGTTAGAGAAATGTTACTTATGATATCCCTTATGAAAAACACATCCTAGTTAGCCAATGCTTGCAGAGAATAATTTTAATTTAGTAATTAACAAACCACAAACTGCCTCCTCTCGCTTCAGACTGTGACCGTGAGTGTACTTAGGAGCAAGAAAGTGTCACTCTTACTTGCTACGTTGGGGCTGGAACGGTGATCAGCTCTATTTTTCATCAGTCTATCATCACCAGGCAATTTCTTTGGTTCACTATATTCTGCCCAAGGCAGCTGAGGACTCTCAGGAGACCCATTTTGAGCTGAATTATTATAGAGCTCAAAGCCTTCACTCTTTGGTCGGGGTTTACCTGAGCCACGGCGATCTGAAACTGGAATCAAAGTACATTCATTCAGTATCTCTTAAGATTTTATTTTCAACACCCTGATTATCATTAAAATTCCGTAAGAATGGTTCTTAGCATAAGAAATAAGGTGATCTTCCCTATGAAGGCCAGTTCTTTCTACAGAATCATAAAACAGCTCTTAAATAGATACTGAGAATAAAGAAAATATTTTTACTTAATTGGTAATGACGAGAAGATGAACACTTTCAAAGCTTATTTTCTCATTTCACTGTTCTAAGAAACAAATCTAAACATTTTTAAAGTACATTTTTAAAAAACGTTAAAGATAAACATGCTTCCCTGACTTCTTAGAAATAACATCTGAGCTCTTAAGCCCCCGCGTGGTTGTCCTGAGCAGCCGTCACGTGGCGTGAGCCTTCTGCTCCTGGCTGGCGCTGGCGGTTCTCCTCCCTTTTGCTTGCTTACCCTGGTTCATCTACTGTTCACAGCCTCCCTCTGTGATTTCTAACTCGTATTCTAGTTTGGTTCTTTTAAATGACGGTAAACTAAGAAATCAGACAACCAAGATGTTAAGTTCTACGTAAAACACGTGCTGAGCAAGGGAGACAACGCCACACTAGGTTTCGCTGCGATGTCCCTTGTGTGCTGTGTCTGCTTCAGTAAGCCGCAGGCCAGGTTTTCTGACACCTTGGTTTTAGCTGTGATTTGTTATACAAGGTACCAGCTTGAGGTTCTAGAATCCTACCTGATGGAGGAGAAGGCCATAAAGGTCATATTAAGAAGCCTATGTAAACATTTAACAAGGTGCAGTAAGACTGATCTGGAGGGCATATAATGATTTAAGAGAGAATGTGAATCATAATGGTTTTCTCCTATTGTGTCTGAACTAATTATTTTAAAAGCCCCAAATTACACTGATTTTATTCTGAGATTCTTTTTGATGTAGCTATAAAACCACAGTTCCCAAAAATAAGTTATTTAAATAACTAAGATTTTTAAGTGAATTACCATCATGCACCAAATAAGCCCATGTTGGTCAATGAACCACACCTGTGACAGTAGTCTCCTAAGATCATAACAGAGCTGAAAAATGCCCATCTCCTAATGATGTCTTAGCCAGGGTAAAGCTGCAGCACAATGCACTCCTCGTGTCTGTGGTCACGCCAGACTGCTCTGCTAGCTGTACACAAGTCCAGCTCATACAGTTACACACGGTATATAATACCGGATAATGTCACAATGTAATAGGGTACGATTCATCCAGTTTACTATACTATACTTTTTATTGTCATTTTAGAGTGTACTCTCTTTACTTATAGAAAAAAGTTAATGGTGAGGCAGCCACAGGCAGGTCTGTCAGGAGACCTTCCAGAAAAAAGCACTGTCATCACAGGAGGTGATGGCTCTGTGGCATGTCACTGCCCTGAAGACCTTCCTGTGGACCAGATGTGGAGGCGGAAGACAGTGACACTGATGACCCTGACCCTCCACCAGGCCGAAGCTCATGTGTGTGCTTATGTATGAGATTTTAACCAAAAAGATAAATTTAAAATAAAAAACAGAAAATCACTTATAGAGTAAGGATATTAAAAAAACATATATTTCTGTACAGCTGTACAATATTTGTGTTTTAAACGAAGTATTACAAGAGTCAGAAATGCTTTTAAAATGTAAAATTTTACATAGTAAAAAAAGTGACAGCAAGCTGTTAATTTACTATTAAAGAATTTTTTTTTCTTAAATTTGAAGTGTGCAGTGTTTATGAAGTCTATAGTAGTTATGGTCACGTCCTGGGCATTCACATTCACTCACCACTCACTCGCAGACTCCCCAGGGTAACTTCCAGTCCTACAAGCCCCACGCAGGGTAAGTGGCCTTTTACAGGTGTAGCACTGTTACTCTTTTACTCTGTTTTGTTTTGTTTTTTACTGTAGTTTTTCTATGTTTAGATATGTTACCGCTGAATCCTAGTTGCCTGCAGTATTCAGTACAGTAACTTGCTGTACAGGTCTGCAGCCTAGAAGCAACAGGCGACACCATCTAGGCTTGTGTGAGTACAGTGTGAGGTGCACACAGTGATGAGATAAACTAAGAATGAGTTTGTCAGAATGCATCCCATTGCCAGGCGATGCATGACTGTGTACGTAACGTGATCATCATGCCCTATCTCAGCATATGCAGGACTAAAGGAACTACTCAGATACAAATAAATGCCTATTTCTTCAGTGAAGAACTGAATGTACTCTTTCAACACTTGAAATCCTGAGTCTGCCTATCAAAACTGAAAACTGTTCATTCATTCTCTAGTTTTTCCCAGTTCATCCTTAACGTGTCACATTCACTCCCTTCTGAGCACCCGCCGTGTGCTGGGCCTACGAGAGCTCACCAGCAGTCAGCCAGCCCTGTGAGGGTGAAGCTGAATGGCTCCTGATGACAGGGAGGGGACCTGGTGACTCACAGTGTGGGCTCCAAAGTCAGACGTCCCACATGGGAATCCCTGGCTCTGAGCTTAAGCGCTCTCATCCTCAATTTCCTTATCTTTAAAAGTGGGGCAACAGTAACACCAGTACCTCTTCCATGGGGTTTTGTGACTATGCAAAGAGGCCATGACTATAAAACACAGGGTCATGGCCACTGTTTCCCTACTGGTCCTTACTTCTCTGCATCATGGGGGATGGCTGATTGAGGAGGGTGGCCAGACCGTGGTAGATGGCACCCTGCTTTGCTACTTCCAGTGTCACCACAGAGCTTGTTCTTGTCATGAGTTCTGCTGCCCTAGGAGAAGATTACACATGTAAGAAAAATGAAACACAGTGCCTGCTCTGTCATGAATAACTGTGATCACAGCAACTGAAAATCATATTCCACAGTCTCATCTATTATTTTGGGTAATGGTTCTGACTTTCAGACAGCTTACTCACTACCCATTTTCTTCCTCTGAAAACTGACCATGAACATAGGCAAACACATCTCCTATTATCATATTAAGAACAGTAAGAGAATATTCAAAAATTTAAAGAAGTGTCAAGAGTAAGTTTCTTTCAAGTTTCAAAGAAACTGTACTAGAATAAAATATGTATTTATAATTTGGTAACAATTGAAATGTCACGTATACTAACAAAGGTAAAGAGTAATATGAGCATAACATTTTAGCATAGTTTTCATCTTCCAATTTCAAAACTTAATGCAAAAATCACCTAAAAATGCTAATACTAAGCTTCAAACACATAAATCAATGATACCTTTCCTGAGAGAGCCCAACCAGACTTCGTCCATCCACGCTGAGGAGCTGATCACCTGCAGCTAGACGTCCATCCTAGGCACATCCACAGGTGTGTGCATGATTAGGGGTGGACAGCAAAGGGTGAAGGGAGGAAGAAAAGGTAATGATGAGTACATATCCTGTTTGTTCTTCCAACAAACACTGTATAGTGTTACATAACTAAAAGTGGCAGCAGAATCTCTCACATCATTTGCTGAATATGACACACTGAAAATGCACTTCCTTCAAAATGATACTGACCACATCTGCAGCACCTCCTTTCACAACCGACTTCACATAGATTCCTAGTTTATCTTGACCAGCACCCTATGCAAAAACAAGGTGAACATACTGCATTGAAAATACACTGTAAGAAACGCATGATGCAGGAAAATATAAATAAAGTCACCCATCATGTACACAGATAACTGCAACAAAGCCCTGCTTCTCATTTTTACGTGAAAAATCAGTTATTCATGCATCAGCTAACGACGAGACTAACACAGAGGCTTGGAATCCGAGGTTAATTTAAGAATCGTTCTGAACAGCTACAAGTGTAAGTGAACTAAAAGCTACTTGCATGATATATACTATTAATCATTTTAATACCAAAAGCAACTTAGTACAGTACGTTTACATTTCACTGTTTACCTGTATCCTCCCTTATACCCTTGTTCTGTTCATACATATAGTTTAAGATTTTTAAATGATAAAAAAATTTCTTGTGGCAAATAGTAAGAGAAACTTAAGAGAAAACAATACAGAAAATAATCTATACAACTCATGTACTGTAATAGTAAATAAATATTAAAGCAACAAAACCCAATTCACATAGAAGTGATGTATTATGAAAGAATAATAAACTTCTGTTAGATAAATTTAAGTACTATATACAATTATTTTCAGAATCACCAGTATTCTACTCGGATATCACAACTATACTAACCCTAACCCTGTGACAATCAAAATTTTGGACAATTTATTGCAAATTTCAAAGAAAACAATCCTACGCATAAAATCTTAGATATTATGGATGGTACGGTACAACTGCGCATAATTCCTTAGCTCACAGCAATTGAAGGTAAATACAGATCCATTTCAACCATTACAAGGCACTGCATGCTAAGAGTAAAAATACGGTACAGAAAGGCTGTGATGCAACAAATGACTTAATGAAAACAGACCCCAGAACTGCATAATTTTCATGTAGAAACCACTCACATTTATCCCATTCAGTTAACAAGTTAAGTTTATAGAAGACAGCCTGACTGGGCAGCACTGCTGATCCTGACTCCCTTCCTCCCTTCAAGGAAAAACAAAACAAAACAAAACAAAATACCTGTAACAGGTCAAATTCTGTAACCATAAAACCTCCCATTACATACCTCATTTTTAAAACAGTATAATACTTCTTAATTTAACAAAGCAACTCCATTTTGGAAAGCAGTATACTTCAAATTCCATGTGGTTACATTATCTGGGAACTAAGTCTATAAAAGTTCTATAGAACGCAAAATCAAGTATTCTCCTTTGCAGCTTTGATCTGAATTTTCCATCACTTGTTCACTTCAACAACCCTCTGTGTTTGTCCACACATCTCTCCCGTGGATGCCTTCCAGCTGCACCCCGACATCCTTCTCTCCATGTATTTCTCCCGTGGATGCCTTCCACTCTAACCCCCACACCCTGTCTGTGTCTGTCCACGCATCTCTCCTGTGGATGGCTTCCACCCTCATCCTGACATCCCTCTGTGTCTGTCCACACATCTCCCCCATGGATGGCTTCCACTCTCACCTCAATGCATGTCTCTGGCCCAGTCCCAGATGCCTCATGGCCCACTTGCTGCCTCCCTTCAGAAATCATTCAGCAGAGTCCACACACCACAACAGCCAAATGCAACCTGTGGTCCTTGAATGGATCCTTTTGCCACAAAAAAGCATTACTGGGATAGCTAGCAAAGTCTGAGCTTTTTGTAAATTTAAAATTTCAAAATAAAAGAAAAATATACAGCAGACACTCAATAAACAGCAACTTTCTAACTTTTAGCAAATCACTTAGCAAAAGAATAATAAACATACCTTTTGCCTCACTACCTCTATGGCAATACTGGGTTTCCTTGAATCAAGGGAATCATGACACACTATGGAAAAATACTTCTAAGACACAGCACCCGCCCCACCGTCCCTATCTGTTAAATCAGGTAATCTCTCACACATAAGATAATTAACTGAATTTATTTACACATTTAATAATTTTATGTGATTCATGAATAACTGTTTTAATTCTATGCCTCAGCTGTTTAAATGACAATCTCATTCACTTAACAAATATCCACCAAGTGCCTGTACTGTCCTAAGCTCCATGTGTACACATCAATGAACAGAACAGACAAAAACCCTTGCCATCATGGAGCTGCTGCTATTCTTCAGCCGTTTATTTGTAGTCATCCAATACTAATTCTTGTTGGAGAGCTGAACTTCTTTTTTTTTTTTTTTTTTCCTGAAAATGCTGCATGCCTATTCCCTTTTTAGTCTGGTTTTTAAAAAGTTCTACAAGCACTAGTTATTTTTTCCTCTGCTTTCTACTTGACAGAAAAGCAATGCTTACTGAATATGAGAATGCCAACTGTCAGTGAGAATGGGCACTTTACAACATTTTTGCATGGCATTATCTTCCGGTTAATATAACCCTGACTTTGTAATGTAAAGAATAAAAGTCATTCCTTTAATAAGATGGCCAATTACCATCTCTGACAAGAAAAATGTTTAGCAGTAACACTAGTAATATATTATTTTTAGTAACACTATTATAAACAAGGAAATGCCAAAAATATATTTTAAAACAATAAATCAAGCCTCCTCCTTCCATTTCTGCTATTCTTTGCACGATCGAAAAACTGGTACATACTTTAGACAATCTGCACTAACAAAACTCTCTTTTTGAAATCATAAAACAGAACGATGAGACAGTGAGGGCGGGACTGCCTCGCTTCATTCACACGCATGGCCGCCTGTCAGTCAGCTCTCCCGCCACTCTCGGTTTTCATTTTCACAAGAGGTCTTTGTTCCAGCTTCACAATGAACCTCAGTCTCGTGGCACTGTCACCTCATTTTCAGCTCCTTCATTCAGAGCAGTCATCACATACCTGAGGGCAAGCACCAGGCTCTTTTCCATTCTAGCACCCTACACGATTAGACAGCTAACATGCACGCTGAAGATGTGGACTCCATGTGAACGACACATGGCATTTAAAGAACCCAAAATCCTACACCATTTCATGACAGGTGATTTACGATACTACAAGCGATGTGAAATTTAATGCCTAAATTTAAGTACTGAAGCAAAACTGATTATGTACTACTGATATCTGAATGTACTATCTACCTTTAAACAGGTTGAAGCTTGCATTATAAATTTCAAAAAATTCTGGCAAAATGAGGACGCTCTCCTCTTAACTGATTTTCTGGTCTCCCTACGTCCACTTATGTTTCCTGAAGCGCAGTGCAGATAACACTATCCTGAGCAGACTTTTCTAACCGCCAGCTGCTGTAAAAATCCACAGCAGCTTCCTGCACAAGGTATTCACAGCTCCATGAACCAAAGTTCAAGCTTAAACCCTGCTCATCATTCTCCACTCGAATCAGCCCTCACCTCCTCCCACTCTCGTGTTCTTGACTTAGCTGATGTTCTCTCTACAGCAACTGTCTTTCTGATGCAGGGGACATGCCAAATCTTCTCCATCATTCATCTCCGAAGCTCACCTCTGCCAGCCCACTCACCTTCCCAGTGCCAGGGAAGATATCATCTCTTCTTCACTAATGTTCTCATCACATTGGATTTTCTTTGTTCTTTTTGAGCAGTGAATCACTGTGTCCTGCATTACAGTTACCTCTGCAAATGGTTCCTTCCTCCAACTCCACTAGAAGCTTCTTGAGTATAAGGAGCTCTATCCCTTCCAGAACAGCTTCTCAATTAGGTTGACTTACAGTTTACTAACACTGATCAGTAAGAAATTTGGTCAATTTCCTGTTTAGTAAGTTAAGAAGCAACTGATATGCCCATTGTATATGGGTTAGCAATAAAACTTTGTGAAATTACTAGTTTAGAAAGACAGACAGACAGAAAAGCACTTCAGGCTGTGGCACCCAATATGCCCTTTTAGGAAGGGATCTCAAATCCATGATTGTCGGAAAAGGCACAAGTAAGACAGATTCTATTTTTCTTATATATTCAGAAATTATCTGAATTCTAAGTTAGAATCACTTCTTTTAATTCCAAGTAAACTGAATCTGTAAGTATATCTGTTTGTCACAAAAAGAGGTTTTCACTTAAGGAAATAAGCATTCGTGACAGAGCTAGGCATGGTGGCAGTCATCCCAACACTTTGGGAGGCTATGGCGGGAGGACTACTTGAGGCCAGGAGTTCAAGACCAACCTGGGCAACACAGTGAGACGCTGTCTCTACAAAAAAAGGTGTAAAAAGCATTCATGATTATTAGAAACCTCAATTCAAAACATCAATTAAAATCTAAAAGGTCTACTCAAGGTTGGTCATAAAAATTGAATTTAGTTAAAAGTCAAGACAATGCATCAAGAAACATACTTTGAAAATACTCTTAGAGACAGGAAGACAAAATAATGCGCAAGTAAAGAATATGGATCTGGATATTTTAAGAGGTGTCCACATTCTGGTTGGCATTTGAACCTCTACTTCACAGACTGCTTTGGCTAGACATTTCTGCAGACACATTCCCCGTCCACGGACCCTGTACCTTCTGCACAGACACTCCTTTCCCGCAGACCTGCTGGCCCTGTTCACATGCCCTTCCCTTCTACCACCTCTGTTTATCTGGATCCTACTTAAACTTCAGGTGCAGCCCACAGTCATCAACTGGTCGTAAAAATTGTTAACTATAACTGCTGTATGGAGAAATTACAGTTCTACTGGTAATTATTTTAGAAAAACAAAATTTTAGCTACCAGAGATGAAATAACCCTTAAGAAATGTCTGACTATGTATATCACATCGATATGAGCAATTCCCTTCAACCTGAATCACCTCAATCTCTGTCCAACTACAAGGTGTCCGCTCGTTCAGGGTGTCTCAATCTGGCCACGGTGGTACAGGCCTGGCATGCGCACCCTGACCAGAGGAAGAGCGGAGTACAGAAGCTCCGCTGTGTCCCTACCCGCCTCTGCTGCCGGTCAGACGCCTCAGCAAACTGACACCTATCAAGCCACAACAATTCCCTAACATTATGGAGCTCTCTCTACCCACCCCACTTCATTTGAATACATGAGAATTGTACTGCCTATGGTAAAAAACAAAACGAAACAAAACAAAACAAAACAAAACAAAACAAAAAACTATGAAACAGAATTTGTTAATTTCGGAAATATTAAGCCATTTAATTTAGGTCTTATTTTTAAACAATAGTGCACAATCTAATGTAGTTTAGTAAGGCTGAGCTCAAAATTTATTAAAGTAATTAGTGTCATTTTATATTTATATGCACACACAATTAAATTCATTTTATGGCAATTCTATTTCTTTTCCGTGAGAACACAATAGTACAGATAAATCCAAAAAGGGTAAATAGTTTTAAGAATTACTTGCTTAAAGGTACCTAATACGGTATTTGAAAAGGTATTATTGCATTTTAGTCCATTTATTATTATTTGCAAAACTAAAAGAATAATCATATTCAGGATCACTCATTCCTCATTTAACATATCAATTCTATTAAAGAAAACTTCGGGCAGAGGTCTTCTGAAAAGCAGTTACAGATTCGAAAGGTACCAGGAATTAAAAATTTCAGTAAGTACAATTTTAGAATTTAATTAAAATACCAGAGACAATTTTTAAAATCCACTTTTCCCCCTCTGGAGGCCCCTGAGAACATTTGCGGTGCAGCATCTGAACCTCTATGTCCGGCGTTTGTGCCCCTCAACATAATTTCAGCATTAGAGGATACCCAATCTGGAGTACACGCTGGCAGAAGATTTAGATTTTGTCCTTAAAAAAAAAAAAAAGGCAAAAAGGAAAACACAAAGATCACTGCCTGTTTGATCTGAACATTTTCATCTTAAAATGCATCTTGAAAGTGCTTTTCTTTCCACTAAAAAGGAAAGAGGAGAGATAGGACTAAGGAGGGAGAGGAGAGAGAAGAGAGAGGACAAAAACAATGAAGCACAGCTGTGTCTGAAATCCACCTGCAGAGTTACGAGAGAGAGTGGCAAGAAATAAAAAGTCACCAAAAATTATAATAAAACACAGAAACAACTCAGCTGCTCTACATTCAGCTTTCCCTAGAACTGAGAAAGAAGCACGCACCTATAAGTTGCTTTGTGCAATCGACGAGAAATGCCAACAAGAGAAAGACTGCTCCCCGAACGTCTTCTCGAATTCTGACTACACCTCTTCAGGAGCGGTTCTGCAGAAGTGTAGGGAGTCTCCCCACACACAGGGAGGCTGGGGCAGGAGGAGCCTAGGCTGCCAACATTCCAGCAGCAAACCCTGAGTGCGTGTGGGAGTCCGACGTGATAAACAGCATAAAGACATCATTAAAACACAATTAAAAAAAAAAAAAAAAGGAGCAGGAGGAAGAAAGATAAGCTGGCGAAATCGTCGTGAATCCAACCCTATTGTTCTCAGGTAAGAAAACCTAGCCTGGGTTCTCTGGCTAGAGATTTTAGAATACAGGGCTGGAATGGCCTCAGAGCCCAGAAACATTTCACAGTCATCAGGCAAGTTTCAGCCGACACTCTGCCCACTTGCTGCTTTCCTTAGGGCTTTTCAATTGCTTTATTTCTAGTCAGACAAGTAAATCCAGGCTAGGGTTTGAGAAATTCTAAAGATCTCTCTTGTTGGGCAGGAACTACCTTAATTTTGAAATAATCAGCTCTAAAATGCACTTTTTATATAAATTCTACATCCAGCAACCTTGAAAGTCGGTGGTGAGCTATCACTAACAGTTCTGGTGCTGTGGGCAAGGCTATAGTTCCAGCTCTGGTTTTTGTTTATTCTTTGTATGAAATATAAACCCAACAACACCACATCTAACTCTTCCCTCTTCATAAAATGAAGAAGAGAATGAAGGTGGTCCCACAGATGGGATGTAGGAGGCTCATGAAACCCCAGAAGACCACATGCCACATCTGCAGGGAGTGTGAATTTCACCAGGGCAGAGCGCACCGTTCTCCTTGGCCTGGTAAAGTGGTGTGTGACTTGCAGACTTTTAGGCATGAGAGACCACTGGAGGTGACCCTGAGAATCCTGACAAAGCTCCCCCGAGTCCTGGCCTGCACAGGGGATGGATGGGTGTGTCTGGATGGCTTAAGCCTCCACTGAGAGAGATGGGCAAACCCAGGGCGGTGTGAACCTCTGGGCCACCCCACAGCCGAGATCCTACATCCAGGTAACTCTACAAATATCATCATTTTCTATGATGGCTCTTTAGGGGATTAACATTTTATGTTCCTATTAAATTATTTTAATGCTGTATCTGAATCCAGCATTTAAGCCAATCCAAGAAATCAGTACTTAGTCCAAAACTATAAACTAGGTAAAAACAGTATTATTTATATAATTTACTATTTTGCTTTTGGCACAAAAATATATTGTTTCCAAATACATAAGAAGCCACGAGGGGCATTGTGTCACTTCATACAACTTAATGGAGAGACGTTTCTGGAATCTCCATGGAAGAAATTGTAAGCACAATAGGAACTTTGCAACTGACTTTAAAAAGGAAGCCAGAATTTCCTGACTTCATTTGTTTGACTAGCTCTTTCCCACGTGGTCATAATTAGACAATTAAAGAAAGTCTCAAAGTTTTCAAAGGACTAAATTACAGTTCATGTGAGAATGTTACTCTCTAAACAGTGAGAAGATATGTTAATAAACACTGTCTTTACCCTCTCATTTTTAGGGCATAGGAATCTCCATGTTTTAAGCTAAGATTTTAATATCTTAAAACTTTATATCAGTATACAGTCTAAAGGCATAAACTTCAAGATACTTAGGCATTAATTAACCATTTATTTTTAAATAAAATAGTAAAATATCCTAAGTACTTTTAAAAGTGTCATTTTTATGGTCACTTTTAGAGAAAAAAACAGGTTTTAGAGAAAGGGTACAGTTAAAACCACCTGATGGGGCCAAAAGTTGTATCATGGATATTCTTATACACAACCTCAGCAAGTTACATAGTGGCAGTTATCATATTTAAAGCAACCTTCACCATATTATACTCAGCAGGATAAAATATGGCTTTTTTCTTAAATAAGAAGCATATAGAAGCCTTATGTTTTTATGAAGGTTAAGAATTTGCAGCACAAAACAGAAAGCAAAAAAAAATCTGAGTGTGTAATTACAAGCTACATTAAATGGTTGTTGCTTCATGAGCAAGTTAATTATTGACAGGTTTAAACAAGTTATACTAAAAGAAAACGCATTCTTTCAAGATCACAGCATGCATAAGCCGACAACAGCACCCTGAAGAAACTCACCACTGACTGCGTTCTTCCAACAACAGAGAACCACATTTTCATTTCTGGGACCACAACAACTTCTTGAACTGAAAAAACAACTGTCTACTTCTCTCAGTTTTCAAGAGCATGCAACACAGCTGGTTTTTCAAGACCAGGATCACCACATTCTGCACTGGATGCGATGACCCGGCATGGCATTTATCAACACGACCTAGAACTAACGCAATATTCAGGCTCTTACGTAACCAGTCCACTATGATTACTATTCATTTTGTACTTTTAAACTTTAAAAACAGTTAGAAAAACAAAAAGGAAGGAATTGTTTGTAATTTAAAAATCCAAATTAAACAGGAAGTATCATGTTGTCCCACAGATGAGCAAGAAGTAGCTTGCTGAATGTCCCCAAAAGCAATGTTTTAAAAAGTAAACTGCATACCCACACCACTTCCAAATCATCTGGATTTCATAAAACTTAACCACCATGTGGAAGGCGAGTCAGGGAACTTAACACCAAAACATGGTTCAGGGTTACAGCAGCTAAGCCATACACCAATTTAGAAATGGAAAAAACAATGGGCCAAATACAAAAGCCACACAGCTTACAGAAAACAACAAAAGCACACAAATTACTGGGGGTAAAGTTTAACTACACAAGTCTATAGGCTTTTCTGTATAAATATATATATATATATATATATATATATATATATATATATCCCCCTGTACACTGCCCTACCCTTCACTTAGAATACACCCCTGAAATCTCAAAAATAAGTCCACTCTACTATAATAATTTATGCAGACCCACTTATCTATCAACTATACAGTGTAATCTCAGCAGTGTCTATGTGTTAGATGACTTTCCAAGTACCTGAAATTACAAGTAAACTGGAAAAGGATGGACATATTTAGTAATCCAGTATGCCAGGGAACTACTAGATTCATCTCTCTCTTTTCAAGAAAAGATGTTAATAGACGCTTCATTTCTGAAAATGGTACACTGTCCAGTTAACAGGCCATTTTCTTTATTTCCTTTAGAGCATCTATATGCTGACATTCAAATTTTATCTCTAGCTCTAACCCTCTGAGCTTCACTATCCAACTATCTACTAGCTAATATATATTCACTCACCTCAACAGGCATCCGTATCTCCAGTGTGACACATTCAAAGCTGAACTCTCAATGCCCACTGCCACCACACTTGCCCCTCTTCAGTCTCCCTGTCTTGGTAAGTACGGCCAGTTGCCCAAGACAAAACCAGGATTCATTTGGATACTTCCCTGTTTCGTCCACTACCACCAACTCACGAACCAATCCAAAAACTGCCATTCAACAAATATGTATCAGTACCTACTATGACCAGAAACTGTCAACCCTTCAACAGTGAACAAGAGAAGATGCTTGCCTTCATGGGGGTCTGTTCTAGAACACCTTTGTCCTCTGCACACACAGCAAACTACCCCATCATCTCCACTGCCTCGTCCCTACTGTAAGCTTCCCACAACCTCTCAGCTGGAAACACTAGTACAACTTACTATTAGTCTCTGACTGTGCTTCTGAGTGTCTCTAATCCACGTTCCAGAGTTGTAAAAATAAACTTTAAACACTGCACTCTAATCATATCATGCCTCACTTAAATCTCAAGGATCCTTATTTCACCTATAATAAAATCCTCAGCTCTGTCCAGGTGCACCATCACAAAGCCTTTCTTTATACTACCATATAACTCCTCATTCATAGTCTTCTGTCTGGTCCCTCAAGCAGTCAAGGGGCATGTGCTGATAAAGTGGCTAAGATCACAGACATCTTGGTAACGGAAGAAAACTCAGGTGTGACTTTCAATCTGGTTTGTTGTCCTAATTGCCCCCTGCCACCCTGGCAAGAACAGAGGTTAACATTCAGAGGCACACAATCAGAGGCCAGAGGACACCCAGGAGAGGGCGGGCAAGTGTCAAGTGAACGCAGAGCTCCTCTCCTCGTCTCCTGCTGGATGGTGCTGCGGTTCCTTTATACATCAGGAAGTCATACGAGAGATGATTTGAAAACTCTGAAAGACTAAATGCTGAGCTAAATCAGACTTGAGTCCGTATTTTTTTTAATTGGAAGAGGTGGAAACTGATAATGGAAGCCCCCTCCTTCCACCTCCATACTCTTAAAACCTCAGATAAGAAGAGCATTTAAAATAAGGTAACAGGATAAACACAACAGAAAATATGGAGGTTAAATTTTGTCCATAGATTTGAGAATGGTAGAGTAATTTTTAATTTTGATTTTTTCCTGAAAATGGGCATTGACTCAGTTGGTAAACAGAGAGAAAACTTAGTTCTACGGCTGATACTTCCCCTTTCACATCTCCAGATGTTTTAGTCCTGGTCCCTTAAATTGTAACTGCCTGGAAACATGGTCTGTGAGCAGGACCCTTACTAGGAGTAAGCAGAAATTCTGGATGGTGAGGTGGGCTGAGGGACCCTGGACCACCCTCTGCCTGCGCAGGTGAACCCCACAGGCCTTGGTCTCTGAGAGGCAGCCTGCTATGGCCCACACAACACCTTCAACCCATATACTAAAGTGTTCAGGTTCCTCTGATGAACTCCTAAGCAGACGTCCACCTTCAGTCCCAGGTTCTACTAACCTATCCTGCACACCAGATCCAGAGAAAGCCTTCTAAATGTGTTTCATCATGCTTCTCTTTTATTCTAAATCCTGCATTTATCTGTGGTGCTTATAACATCAAGTACAGACTCCTTAACCTGTCAATCAAGAGTTTTAAAACTAATTGAGCACTCTGCCCTCCTTATTCCACTCTCCCTAGTAGTCACACAGGTCTCACTTTATCCAAATGAGGTGTACACAAGACTTGCCGCTTCCAGCCTCGCTTGTGCTCTCACTCCCACCCACGATACATCTCCTTTATTCCTTCATTCCAATTAGGTTTGCTCCAAGGACCAGCTGAAATTCCACTTCTCCCACGATGCCCTCAACGACTGCTACAATACTCACTAATCTCCGTAACGTCTCCGAAATACACAAAGGTTAACTTTTAATGGCACCTGCATTAGATCTTGATCACATGCTGTTTTGTAGGCATTTTGTGTTATGACTAAGATTATGGATAACAAATTTTCCTCATAGCTAATTCAGTGAATGTTTTGCTAATGCAGTTGGTAATTTGTTATCTTGAATAAATTAACTTCCACAATTAAACATGTATAAGAGGAAATCAAATATCCATTCGGTTTAAAAAAAAAGTTCTTATTTGCTGTTTTTCAACAAGTATTTTTTGCCTACTATACGCCAGGGACTGCTTGGGAGTGGGGATGACTACCATGAAGATGCTACAGAGTCAGTCTGAGAGGGAAAAGATACCAGACTCTTCATCATCTAATTCCAGTTCTGAAAGTACTCTATTTACGGGACTGAGATGAGCAGAGAGCTGCCAGAAGTCCTTGCAAAGTAAGACACAAAAGCTTGTTTGCACTTTGGGAGGCCAAGGTGGGAGGATTGCTTGAAGCCAGTTTAACTGAGATCAGCCTGGGCAGCACAGTGAGACCCTGTCTCTAAAAAAAGCTTTTGAATTAGCCAGGCGGAGTAATATGCTCCTATAGTCCTAGCTTCGTGCTACTGCCTGCACTCCAGCCTGGGTGACAGAGCAAGACCCAACCTCTTTACAAAATTAAAACATAAAAGTAAAAAAAGGCCTTGCAGTATGAAGGGACAGGAGATGCAAATGTGCCCAGCCAGGCAGGGCCTGTGTATTGTCAGACCACTTATCAGCTTACCATTTAGCCTTCAGTTCAGAGCCAAGACCTCAACATTCTTTCTCATACTTCTTGATTTGTTCGCTGAGAGGCTGACCTTATGGCCTGCCCCTATACCCTCATTTCAAATTGGACCCTTTACAAATTAGAGGTGCTGAGGTAGAAAAACCTTTAGTGTAACTTTTTAAAAATCACAGGTCTCTAGGCAATGGGAATGTCAAGGTTTCAAATGACAGTCCATTTATTTCCAAATTAATATACAGGATAATATAAATCTGGTATAAAGAAAAAGAAACTACAATTTTTGACTATTAGCAATTAAAACATTTCTCAAAGCACATTAACTGTGTAATTCGGAAGGCACTTCTATCACACTGTTATATAACATTTTCAAGCTTTTCATATATTCCTAGAGATAGAAACAAAAATAAAAATTGTAGTTGCCAAAGTGTTATTTCTAAGCAAAATATTAGCAAAGTTGACTGAAACATCAGTTATTAAATATTAGCTAAAAACATGTTTGTTTCATTGAAATTATATAGCTATGATTCAAAGCTAAAATTCACTCTAAGCAAACATAATTGAGATTCACATGGGGAAGAGGCTCATGAGTAATGCCAAGAGTCACAATACTCATTTCTTTAACTGAAAGAAAAGATCTGTATAGTTTTAAATATCCTGCCAAAACTAGGTAAAGGGATTCAAGCCCCAAGAATTCTGGGAGGGTAGTCCAGCAGTCAGCATCTACCAGAACCACGGAAGGCCTAGGTTAGGAAGGCCGTTTCCTAAGCTCCAGGGCAGACGTACTGGCAGGGAACACCTGGAGATGAGAACCAGAAACCTCCTTGTGTAGCAAGGTCCCTAGGGGTTCTTATGTGCACTGGGGTCTGAGAAAGGTATCTACTGGTCCAACATGATGAGGTGATGAACCTGGGCCCCTCTTCCACTATGCAGTTTTCTATTCTACCAATGCTTTCTCTCCCCATTGTGTGAATCAAGTTTTGACTATGCCTTTAAATTGTTTCCTTCTGAGCACCATCTGCTCAATCTCGAGGTATCATCCTAGCTACATTCTCAGGGTAGGAGATCATCCCTCAACTAATTGGGCCCAGTGAGCACACTGGCTTCATTCATTGAACAGCATTCCTCACCTACACAGACGCAGAACTGAACAGGCACATTATTCTCAGGTGGGAAAGTCCTCCCACATGGTCCTCTCTGACAACTACTGATTCCATGTTTAAAGAACGGAGAGAACAACTCTCACATGACTAATTGTCCTACCTTTGCTGCAACAATGCTGAGGCCCATTCCATTCTGCTTTTTTAGGGTCACAGTGATTATTTCAGGTTCTTTCCTCAGAGGCTGAGCCTAAAGGATGAAAACAAATGGAAGTGCTTCTGTATTGTTAGAGAATTCATGATCTAGTCAATTATGTTCACCGGAGCAAATGAAATGGAAGTGCTTCTGTATGGTTAGAGAACTCATGATCTAGTCAATCATGTTCACCGGAGCAAATGGAGAAAAGAAAAAGGGTGGGAAGACAAGCAGCAAAAAAAAAAAAATTCAATTAATACAGATATTCCTCAGGTATTAATCTGGTAAACTAAATATTCTTGACGCAAGTCTTAAAGATGAATCTAGTCATAAATGCTATTTAAATGGGAACTGAAAAACTTAGTTTATAAAACAAAATTAAACCCCCATTACTATCCTCCATTACTATCAGGTAGAAAGCCTGACCATAAGGACAAAATTCAATCTTTACTTTTATTATCTTTCAAAATAAATTACCAGTCTTTTTGTGTGTGTTTCCAAAGAAGACATTTAAACTTATTTTACACTATCTATGCGGAGGACTGCAAATATTGGTTATAACAAGGACGACCTAACATCTAGGTCTCTTGGGAGGCCGAGGCAGGCAAATCATTTGAGGTCAGGGGTTCGAGACCAGCCTGGCCAACGTGGTGAAACCCTGCCTCTACTGAAAATTCAAAAAAATTAGACAGGCGTGGTGGCGGGCACCTGTAATCCCAGCTACTGGGAGGCTGAGGCAGAGGAAGTGCTTGAACCAAGGAGGCAGAGGCTGCAGTGAGCCAAGATTGAGTCACTGCACTCCAGCCTGAGCAAATAAGCAAGACTCTGTCTCCAAAAACAAACAAAAAAGCATTAGGGGTAAGTTCACTTTGTCAGTAGTTCAATGTGATCAACCATTTGGTATAAAAGATGATCATCAATTAATTCAATTTCTGGAAATGGCCATGATATAATGCTCAAAACCTAAAGCATGCTGGGAAGCCAAACTAATTACTTTGAATATACAAAAAAAAAATATATCAATCTTTTGTGTTTAAAACTGTCTATATGAAGCAAAGCAGAATTGTCCCTAACATGTATGAAGCTGGGAAATTTTGGAATTTACCACTCTTTCACAAAAAGATACAAAATATTACTAAAGAGCTTGATATATATTTAAGACAAGGCAGGTCTGACTATAAAAGAATGAAATATTTTTGTCAAAGAATTTTAAGAAAATATTTTAAGGTTATCATATTAATATATTTAAAAAATATGTATTAACATTAAGACAGGCATAACCACGGGTATAAGTGTTCTTTATGAAAAAGCACCATTGCTTATCAACAAAACTGTAATAGGCATGACCTGGGAGGAAAAAATATATATATAAAAATTATGGTTTTTAAGTTTTTGAATAATACCGGCATTTAATGGTAATTTTAAAACTCTGCTATCACACCGATCTTCAGTATAAGAAAGAAATGAATCTGCATTGAATCTTCAGGTCCTAAGGATACACTTCACTTCATGGTACCCTCAAAACTCTTACCAGCTCTGTGTTCTCACGCAGAAGGTGACTTTCATAATCTGCACCTTCAAAATATATGGTCCAGGTACCTGGTGAACGTGTGTGAGGAATTAACCTGCAAAATCCTAAGGAGGAAATGAGAAATCTTGTCAAAATAATGGAAGCAAGATTAATTACCAATTGCTTAATATCCAATACAGAGTACTGATTATTCTTACTCTACACCTTTATTCCCTCTGCAAACTGAATTACCAGACATATAAAATTATCCATTTGCTTTGGTCCCAGAGTATTTCTGCATTAAGCAGTGAAGTAAAATTGGCCTCCCCTTCTTCGTGTTCCAAAAGGACTTTTTTCTTACTTCTATAAGAAATTATCGAATCGCCTTGTCATTACGTCCTTGGAGAACTGTTTACTCCACTACACTAAGAGATCCTTAGGAACATTCAGAATATCTACTTAGCAAAGGGAAGGAAAAGAGGGAAGGAGCCAGAAAGCACATGAGCATGAGGTGCTGGCCGGCACACTAGACTCTGGGTTCAACTCCTGACATTCAAGCTATCGGGTAACTTGTACAGCAATTCTAGGACTCCTCGTCATTACTCTTTGTCCACATTTCCTTTTAAGTTCACACTAATTTAAATTTCTTACAAATAAATTTCAGAATCATTTCATAATGTTTTCAAGAGTATCTCTGATATTTTCATCAATGACAAATGACATGCTTTGTCAAAGAAAGCCTTTCCTTCAAAGTATGCCGCTCTTCATCTAGTCAAGTCCTATTTTGTTTCTCAGCAATGTTTTTGCCCAAGTCCTATCACATAGGCCCTAGACAATCCTTGGTAAAATTTCTCTACGGCCATCTTCTTCCCACTGTGAGCAGTTAACATCCACCCCGAGTGTCCTGTGTGACAGACTGTGCAGCTTTCACCACAGTCTCAAGTGGTCTAATAGCTTGGACTGGCGGGGAGTTTTCCCTGGCAGTAGCTGACAGTCTCATGCACTCCGGTGCTTCAACAAGGAGAAAATTCTGACTTCTTTGTGGACAATCATGAGGTTATTTAAGGTAGGCAAAAAAAGAGATGTCAAAAACATATTCCATTAAAATAAGTATACAAAGTAATTTTACTTAAGTTTTACTTTCTCATTTTTGAAATCACTATTTCAATTCAGATTCATGAAAATATAACCTACAACTTGCTTCTCTTTCTCACGTTTGAGGGAATCACTAATTTATCAGGATTTTGAAATCTGAACAACTATAAATTATTTTCTTATTTTTTTCAAGGGCCGCATTTCCATAACAAGCTCTGGACCATTCTACAAATAGAGGTTTTGCTTTACTAGCTTAAGGAAGGTACTTCGCTCAGACCAGGCATACGTCCTGGCTGGTGGCACAGTCTTGTCTCACAGAACCGTATTGTATCAAGACAACAAAGGAACGTACACTGAGGGAACAAAGTAATTCTTTAATCAGCTTGTAAAGAATTGAGTGTGAAACATAAACAACACTGATGTCGTAAAAGGAAACACTTGATTCTTTGTAATACTTCTAAAGGCATCCATGTACTAAGCTACATGTACAATCATCTAACACATATGAAATAATGTGGTAATGCCAAGATCATGGAAATATCACATATGTCCTAAAATTAATTGTTTAGGAGAGTTTACGAGGAAGTCACAAAGAACACTCTATCATTAAGTTAAGAGCTATTTCCAAGTTGGCGAGGATCTGCCCTATGGCACGTGTGATAAAACTGGCAGTTGCTTGTAAACTATAAACTATACACATTTGCAAAATGCTAGTAGTCACCTTGCATGCTTATTTGCAAGGTAATAATCATAAAAACAACTAGTTACTGAGCACTGAACATACAGCAGGCCCATGCAAGGTGCTGAGGGTCACAGAAAGTGCACGCTCTCGGGGCCTACCCTCACTCCACATGGAAGACAGACAGCAAGCAGCACACGTTTCAAACACAATATGACCAGTGCAAAAACAGAAGCAAGTATCTAAGAATCAGTCCTGGGGGAGGCATGTTAGTTGTTAAGACGACGCTGAGGTTTTCCAGTTAAAGGGACACCTGATTAGGATTAAGAAAATAAATTAGTAAGTTCAACAGCAGGAGTACTGACAAAGGTAACAGCACAGATATCATAGACGGTTCAATGTTAATAACATATATAGTGTGCGTATTTCAAGGTGGAGAAGAAAGGCTGGAAGATGATGTCAAGCTCAAAGGTTTAAATTAATCCCACGTGTGATAGGGGAAGAGTTCCTGGCAGGAGACAGCCATCTGCAAACGATGGTTTTAAGGTAGCACGGCAATATTTGAGGAGATCATCTGAGGACTAGGGCCTTCGTTACACGTGCCCGAGGGAAGCCTTTGGGAAGGAACGCTGGTGATGGTTTCTGACTTGCTGAGGGGCGGCACACCTGGAAGGATACCTCAAAACAGCCCTGTGGTGGCCGAGTGCTTGCTGCTTGGAAGCTGTGCTGCTGCCTCTGGGTCCACCACCGTGTGGCATGAGGCTTTTCCCAGGGAGTGGCAGAGCACGAACTAATGCTCTGTGGCTAGTTCAGGTCCACTCCATTTCTCAGGGCACTGCAGTCCAGCCCTCCTTCCTCAACCTCATCACAGGTGCATCTGTACCACGACTGAAGGCTCTCCCTGCCTACTCCTGCTCCTAACCCCTTTTTCTTCACACACTCTTTGCTGAAAGACCTCACCCTAGCCTGATCTCACCTTGGCCTCTCTCTCTGCTTCTCTGAGAATGGCACTGGGACTTGAGCACCTTTTGGAAACACACGTCATTAAAGAAGCAGCCTTTGTAAAATGATTTTTAACTATCTGAAACTTTGAAGAGATCTTCAAAGGTATAAAAACATATTTATTTTGGAGAGTGAAACAATCACTGAAGTTAAAAACCACACTCATCAGATTTATATATTTATGGGCATAAAACCTTTATTGTTATAATTTCTGTTTGTTTAAACAAACCCCTAGACTTTGGGTCTAGCTTTCTACTCATCTGAGCTGTTTTCTACTTTATGAAAAAGTGGCAGAGTGGGATTAAAATTTGGTCTAACATAAAACCTCATACATCAGAAATAACTGTGGTGTTTTCAATCAGTATAGATCACAAGAAGATGTAGTGAAGGTGATATAATAAAACCCGGGAAATCAGTTGTACTCAAACCTTTCAGGGCCATATAAGCCCTTCGCATAGAAAGCACACGACATGCTGGAGTTTGGGTCTTGCCAGCACACAGGCATAGGCCAGCGTGGCACTAGTGGCCACAGCAGCAGCAACAGCAGCACTCATACCCAATGGCTCTGAGCTAGAGTTCCGCATGCTCCACAGGAACCCATTCAGCCCTCCCAACAATCTCTTAGCTGGGTACTATCAACATGCCCATTTCACAGAAAAAAAAAACTGAGGCCAAGGTCACCTGACAATGGCAGCACAGCCTCTAGGTGACAGAGGTGGGTTTAGAATGCAGGCAGTCTGCTTCCAAACCTTGTGTTGCTCAACTGCTATGCTGGTACCAACAAAGTTTACAATTTAGTGCTAATGATTCCACCTCCTATGCTCATAAAATACTATGAAGGAAAAAACAATAAAAGGTCCCTTGTTATCAGCCCAGGCAGAAAATGCAACCACGACACCAAGTGGGCAGAGCAGATGCTCACCACAGGGTCACCCAACATCCCCAAGGGCTCTCTGTCTCAACACTTCTGATCTTCCATCACCAAGAAAAGTTCTCCAGACAGCAGGAGGGTGCACTCCCACACAAGAGGACTACCCTATGAGGTGGACAATGAAGAAAATGCTCGCTTCCAACTGGGGCGTAGCTCAGACTCTAGCGTGCAGACTGTATTTACCTCTCTGGCACAGTGGGTCTAAAAATTCTTGTAAACCATTTGGAATGTTTCTGACAACATCACAGGAATAACCATCTTCTGGCAAAAGAAAAGGCAGCTGCAGGTCAGGATCCTCCTCCAGCCGCACCTCCCTGCCATCGCTGCGGGCCAGCTCATCAGCAGTGTTCTCAGCCACGGCCACTACATTTTCTATGAGATCCTGTTTGGAAAACAAACGCAGAACTAAAAAGAGATGCTCACTGCCTGGTGCATTTGACCAACAACCAGTCAAAGCCTGTGTGGTTGGTGCAGCATGGCTTATCTCACACACACACACACGCACGCACGCACGCAGACAAGACGCAGAGTTCCGGAGGGAGTGCAGACCCCACTGGTATACTCATCATCAACTTTCTCAAGCCAGCAAACTCACGGGCAGGGGGCACACATCTTACAAATGAACCAAGATTCTAATTATTAATTTTCAGTAACTTGTAGCTTTAAATAAAAAGAAACTGTTCAACCACAAGAAGTTAATTTTTCTAGTTAATTTTTTTCCTTGTACAATTCTTTAATTTTCTGTTGTTAATAACTATTTGTATAGAATGTTTAATGATACAAGGAAAAGCCCACACAATGTTAAATATAAAAAACCAGGATAAAATATCTACATGGTATTTTTGCCAGTTTGGAAATATATCAATATATAGAGGTTATTTCTGAACTATGAGTTCATGGGTGATTTTTATTCAAAAACTTTTGATGTATTACCCACACATAGGAAAGCTCGCAAATCCTAACTGTACAGATCAATAAAATGCCAGCTCAACTGCCACATTCACTTCCATTCAAGAAAGAGAACGTCATCACCTGAGTAGCCACCCCATTCCCTACCACTGTCCCCTGATTTTCGGGCTTCTATTACCAGAAAGTACTTTTGACTGTTCCTAAAGTGTACAGAGATGGAAGTGTCTTGTGCGTACTTTGCATGGGGCTGCTTTTTTTTTTTTCCATATTATGTCATGTTATTCATCCCAGTTGTTTTAACTGGGATTCATTCTTTCTCACTACAATGTAGTATTTATTTGACTATGACATGACTTATGTTTATCTTGTACTTTTGATATGGTGATTTCCAGTTTTTGGCTGTTTTGTGCATGTCTTGTTGGCATAAACTCAATACTGGTCAATCCATCCATCCACTTACATAAATGACTCATATGTAAGTCTACAGCATTTCTTTTTACAAACAGCTAACAGTGGTAGACTCTGCTTCTCACCCTCTGTTCCTCCTATTGAGATGCAGGCATGCCAAAACTCCTGGCTCTATTCTGGATGAGAGGGGAGATTTTACCATGGCAAGCCTCTCTCAGCCAGGCTGTAAGGGGGCGGCCTCTGACAGAGGCAGCCGCCCTCTAGCACTCAGTCGCTGCAACACACGCCGGAGCGCAGCAGTCCCGCGCAGCCACCTCGCCTGCTCTCCAGTCCTCCTGGTGATTCCCCAGGAACTGGACTTCCTGAATACAATCCCTTTCTGCTTAGGAGTGTAGTTTCTGTTTTTTTCACAGAACTCTTTTTTTTTTTTTTTTTTTGAGACGGAGTTTCGCTCTTGTTACCCAGGCTGGAGTGCAATGGCGCGATCTCGGCTCACCACAACCTCCGCCTCCTGGGTTCAGGCAATTCTCCTGCCTCAGCCTCCTCAGTAGCTGGGATTACAGGCACACGCCACCATGCCCAGCTAATTTTTTGTATTTTTAGTAGAGACGGGGTTTCACCATGTTGACCAGGATGGTCTCGATCTCTTGACCTCGTGATCCACCCGCCTTGGCCTCCCAAAGTGCTGGGATTACAGGCGTGAGCCACCGCGCCCGGCCATTTCACTGAACTCTTAACTCAGACATGAAAATGATCTTGTTAAGATGAGAATAAAGAAGTCAACTAATTAAATAAGATTTCCTTTTGTTTTTTTTTAATCCAAGTTGCCCCATGCAAACACGTCCCGCACTGTATGGTAATGTGTCACCATCCACTTACTGTTGGGATAAAAGGCTCATCAGGTGCACAGTGATAGTTCTGTAATAAGGCTTGAAGTTGCAGTGAATTTAACTTAAAGCAGGTGCTGTTTATATTTGGAATGTCATCAGGTGCATACTTATCCATGGTAAGCAAAGTCGTTGCCTATGTAAAAGAATAAAGGACAAAAATATCATAATTTTAAAGTTATTTCATAAATATCCTTTATGTAATATTCACAAAACTGTAACTTCCTAATTTAATTTTGAAATGCAGGATGATTTCACGAAACAGACTTCCATTTACATAACTAAATACATTAAATTGAACTAGAAGTATTATCTTGCAAAAGGCATCTTTTTAGATCCCTCTTAATTTTATTATGACATGTATGTATAATTAGATTATGTTTATAAGGCATTTTAAAAACTGTCTTCAAAAGCTAAACATTTACATGACCATTGAGATGACCTATTACTGGTGTTTGAATGGTTTCATTGCACTGACTTTTTAAAACCAGCTGACTAGCCTCTATATTAAAATCTCTTTTTAAAATAAGATATCAAGAAAAAAAATTATATACAATACTAAAAAAAAAAGTCCTACGTTTTTAAGCTGCAGATGAATCATTTCACTAATCACAAAACATCACCTCCTAGTTTTTTCTATCTAAGAAATTTCCTCAGAGCTGGTTAAGCCACTGGGATATGATTTGCTTTGTATTCTTAAGGGTTAATTATCATCCATTTTAAAGCATTCTGAAATACATCTTACTGATCTCAACATAAAGAACCCTTTAAGGATATTTAGTCAACTAGTTACCACTTATGAGTTGAACTGTGTTCCCCGAAAAATTATATTGCAGAACTAACCCCCAGTAACTCAGAATGTTATCTTTTTTGGTGCTAGTATCTTTACAGGGAATAATCAACTTAAAACAAGATTAGCTGATCCAATGTCTGGTGTTCTTATAAAATGCAGTCTTTTGGACACAGACAGGCAAACAAGGAAAATGCCCTAAGACAAAGGTAGAGGCTGGGATGATGCATCTACAGGCCAAAGATCACAAATGGTGTGCAAACCACCGGACGCTGGGGTGCGGGAAGGCCTGGAACAGATCCTTTCCCCAGAGCCCCCAGAAGGAACCAACAACTGACACCTTGATTTCAACTTCTGGCCTCCACGGCTATGGAGCAACTCTTAAGCTACTCAGTTTCTGACACAGGTTCAGTATCCCTTACCCAAAATGCTTGGGACCAGAAGTGTTTCAGATATGGGTATTTTTCCAATTTTGGAGTATTTACATATATGAGTTATCTTAGGGAATGGGGCCCAAGTCTAAATATAAAATTTGTTTCATATATACCTTATACACACAGACTGAAGGTAATTTCACACAATATTTTAAATAACTTTGTATATGAAACAAAGCTTGTGTACATTAAATTACCAGAAAACAAACCATGTGAACAATCTGGTTGTTTGATATCATTTCTAACTCTGAATTTTTATGTACCTATAAGCAATCATTTTCTTTGATTTATTCAGGCATAAGTACTTAACAGTAAAAATTATGGCATATAATTAATGCTGTGAAAAAATAATCTATACTTTGTTATGGTTGCCCAGGCACTAACACAGCACTGCTTCATTATCTGTACACATGAAAAACCCCAAAAAGAGGGTACTGAGGTTTTGCTGCATCGAAGCTCTTGCCCATCATAAAGATCAGATACCTTTAAAAGCACAGGAGCCAGGGAGTGGCAACCAGCACTCACCTGCACGATCCTGCTCAGATGACAGTCCGCAGCCAGCTCCAGCCCCTGCTTCTCAGCCCATGCTTCAATATGGCCCAGCTGCTGACGGATGATCGCGCCCCAGTAATGTGAGCACAGCCCTGAATCTGGGTCAGTCACCAATCTATTGAACAGCCACATATTGATAAAGTGGAAGAGCTGAGAGAAGAGCTGAATGGTCAGGGCGGCATTGACTCTGCAGCGTCGTAGCAAGGACATGGCTCCTGTGAGCGTGTGCAGCACGTCATCTGCCCAGACAGAATGAGAGGACAGAGGACCAAAATGTCATCCAGGAAGAATGACAATGTGCAGCAAATTTAGATAACGGTACCCATGGTATTAAGTGCTGTTTAATCACTTTAAAAATACCAACTTCATTTCAGAGGGAACAGTGGTGTGATCTTAAACTACCTATAGTTATTAACTAATTACATGTAACATCATAACTTCACCTTAAGCAACTTTTAAGAGTATGGCCAGCATGACACACCAAAATGAGAACAATTTGTAAACAAAACAAACAGTTAAAATTTATTAAAGACTGCTAAACCCAAAAGGACATCCCATTTATTTTAAAAATACCTCCCCTTACCTATACTAAGCATTAAAATGATGTGAAATGTGAAGGAAGAGAGGGATAGAGGGAGAGCCAAAAAAAAAACATCCTAACCTATTTTTGGTCTTTGCAGACTGTTCTCTTCAGGGTCATCTAGAAAGGCTGGCATGTAATTATTAAGTTCTGATTGAAGACAGTGAACCAAGTATCTGGAAATACATAAACAATTTAAGTAATCTCAGCATGACAGCTATTGTCAGACATGTTATCACACGTGAAACAATCTGGACTCTTAGAAAAAACATTTTCCATTAAAAAAATATGAGTTTTACTCTTAGGAATCTTGAAACATAGCTCACTGAATTCAGTATAATAAATATATAACTAAATGTAGTTAATACATTTTGCAAAAATGTATGTTTCTTGATATTCATCTTCAATTAAGATAAATAGAAATCTTAAAATTAGTTTGGCAAACTGAGTAAGAAAACAATGACTTAATTATCTAAAGAATAGTGCTATCTTCAAAAATGTGTTCCTTACTTAAATGCCATTTGAACCAAATGTGCTAAAACATCTTGGGCATCCAACGTGATTCGACTAAGGTCTCGGTCTTGCTTAATGAAGTTGAGAAGTTCAGATGCATTTGCCATCCAGAAGGCAAGTGCCCCTGCAATATTCTTCTGTTTCTGTAGACAGAACACATTTCCATAAGCAACAGAGAATAAACAAAAATAATACAAATATAAAGGAATGCTCTTGAAAAGCTGTTGAAGATAGACCAGTACCTTCCCAGTTCACCAAGGTATTTACCACAGATACCAGATACTTGCAAAACAATTTGGGTGCGTACATAGCAATGGGAAGTAAATAACCACTGCAACTACTTCTTAGGATTCATGTACACAGACATATGGATTCAGTTAGCTACAATTTATAGATGGAATCAGCGAAGAAATGGAGATATAAAATAATTTAACACCAAATTGTAGACCGTGCATTATCTGGTAATCTGTGCCGTATACATACAGGTATCCATGGTTACCCACAGCCACCCTGATACTTGTAGTCACTGGCTTGGACACCATGCAACTCAGTATCAAGTACTGATCTATCACATCCTCTCCCGACCACATGTGCAGGCCAGGCAACCTCAGATGAGATCCAAAGGATAGGAACCAAGGATAAATAATAAAGAGAAGAAACAGAACTTTTGTCATTTCATATCCACACTGAAGTGCATTAAGCAGAAATTATGAAATGCCAATAAAGGTTGCACAGTCAAAAAGAGTTTTAGTACTGCATGTCTCAGTTGCTGAATGAGTGTTATGAGCTGTTCAGTCCAGCTGTTGTATTACTGTATTTGACATGGGAGCAGCATGAGAAACTTGGCTAAGCAACACAGCTAGGATCAGCTCCCAGCAGATGTCCTACCTGGTCAACCTGGTCTACTTCCTGGAGAAAAACAGACGAGGGGAAATCAAGCAGAACGAGAGAAAGAAACTTGTAAACAATCATGATAGTTTAAAAAAATCAAAACACTAATATGAAGGTACGACATGAAGGTACAACATTTAGTTATGTTATTCTCAAAATAACATTTTCATTTATGGTTCTGAAGCACCTTTAGAAGTATACGACCTAAAGGATTCATTTAATGTTCTTACCACTGGCACAATCACTAACTGAATTTTTAGAGTTTATCAATAAAAATGATGCTACAATAAAGACACACAAGCACACTGATCTCTTCAAAAGATTTCCAATGGAAGGACTTGTGAACATCTTTCAATGATATGGTGTGCCTACTACTTACAGGTACCTAATAAAGTGAAAGTCCATTCCCCTAGGTTAATTAATAGGAATGGAAGAGACAGGCAAGACCAAGAAACAATCAAAATAAAAGCTCAAAAAAAAAGAGAATTTCAAAGTGTATAAAGAACTTACATTATACCTATAGTAAAGGGAGTAAATTCTTTGCTTTTTGAAAATGGAATTTAAATTACTCACTACTATAGTTCTTTTCACTACTTTAAGATTTCTCAAATTGTATACTAAACCTAAATCTGAAGTTTAAAAGACTTGTTTGAGAGTGACAATTTCACTGACTAGTTCACATCAATAAGCAAAAGGCTATCACGGGTAGTGATATGACAGGTGTCTCACAATTTGAAACAAGCTTTGTAAGTCCAAGCATGATAGAAGACAGACAATGGCTTTGGATGACAACTGAAAAGGAAATTCATGTTTGTTTATAAAATAATGATATGAGAGTAACAAATGGTATCAAAATAAAATGACTGTTTTTTACCTATTGTCTAGCTTGGGTAAAAGAAGCATAACCCCATCAAACTCATGCTAATCACTCAAATATAAAAGAAACATTTCTTGAAAAATTCTGGCCTTTGCAAACAATTCTGAGGGAACTAAAAGATCATCTTAGTTTCCCTCAAATGATCCTTCCAGGAGAAAAGCAACCAACCCATCTATGTTACTTAACATTATATAATTAAAGAGTTCTATTAAGCTGAATAACAACACTGACAAGTGATTTAGGAAAAGTGGAAAAATCTGTACACTGAAGAACTTTAAGGATTAAATCTTCAAATTATCTGTAGACATGAAAAACTGCTTTGAAAACCTTATCAGTTGTAGATCAGGACAGGAAGTACATAAAAAGGCCAAACCATTCTATCAACAAAATATCCTTAACTTCTGAAATTTTGCAAACAGATTTGTGATGGAATTTCACTTTGAGTGAGAAGTATGTTATGATGTCCATTACACGTATAGACGTGCTATCAAAAAGCCCAGACAATTACTACCAACGTCTAGGCTCATTATAAAGAGCAAGTGCCTTTTAATAACCATTTCTAAAACGTCTAAGAAGGTGTTACCAGGGGATAGGGGAAAAGGAAAAGAGCAGGAGCTACTGAGGGGGCGTCACTGTGAGGTGATGGAGATGCTCTGGAACCGACAAGAGGTGTGGCTGCACAACATTGTGAACGCCTGGCTGCTACTCAATTGTTCACTTCAAAATGGTTGATACTATATGAATTTCATCTCAACAAATTACTTACAGAAAAATTCTACAAAAGCCTGCAACAGTCTCAAACATGTTCTCACAACTATTACTGCAAACTGAAGGGCCTTTTCTCATAATTATTATGTTAGCACACACAGTTACCTTCACGTAAGAAGTTTACAGTGAAAATAAAATAGAAAAAAGCTTACATTTCCTTTCGACTTTTTAAAGGTATACATTTTCCCATATTTATATAACTTCTATTTTAGAAAAAAATCTTTAGAGTCAAACATGGAACCAAATCAGAAGCCTTAAAGAAACTGAGTTCACTGGTTTAACAATGACAACCACAATCACCAGATGAGCACGGCTCGCCGGCTGGAACATACCTGGATGACGCCTTCCATCATGCTCACCATCTTGTTGACAACTGCAATGACTTTGTGCGTGCGCTCTGTAGGGCTGATGTCAGGTCTGTACTGGTTGGACAATACATACCGGCATGCCATATATAATACATATGTAGGGGACAACTTAAAGTGGACTGTAGAGCTATTAGTATAGTTTATAATCGCAGATAAGAATGAATCTTCAGCTGTGGAAAGATTTCAAAAATGAAGAAAACAGGAAAAAAAATGTGAGAATCAGATGGAGTAAAATGGATCAAGAAATAATTCACTAACAATGAAATCTGAAATTACTCACAACTTTCCCTGAACTCAATGCTTGCAGGCAGTATCAGTTCAGGCCCAGAAGCTTCCTGTGTTCTAAAGGAAGAAAGCTAACATCACTTATAGTAAGGTCACAGGGCTAACAATATCACTGACGACCTGTGTTGATTTCTACAACTACTTTTTAAATCTATATACTGATCTTTCAAATAGAAAATAATAAAATATCTCATTTTCAGATGTAGCTTAATCATATAACATATTGGAAGTGATCTTATCATGACTCATCTAAGAAGGTTAGTTTCTTGAAGTATATGCTGCCGCCACGAGAACAGATCTGTTGCAATTCTGGATTATTAATGAACACTTCATGTCTAGTACAGGGATCAGGCTGTCTTGCATCTGCTACAGCTATGGCTCAGGTAACAGTGAAAAGAAAGTATTAAGTGACACAAAGAAAAACTAACTATGCCAGGCTTGAAACTGAGTTCTTATACTGAAAGAGAAAAGCTTCCTAAGCCCTGGACTTTGTCTTTCTCTACTGACACTGGGTTAGACAAGCTGACCACTGTAAGTCTCCTTCAGCCATTAGGATCATCATTTTCCAGTGCTTACAGTGACGCATGCCTTATAAAAAGATGTTCTACTCACTTATATTTCTTCTTATGGTCACATAATACAAATTTCCGGTCCCTTCCACCATTTAGTCTAGACACTACACAAATAAGGAACTGTCAAAAACTATAAATATAAAGAAACTATAATTTCGAACATTTATAAAAACTAGCATCGTGCTAATGTTTATTTATTTCCAGGTATTCAGATCAAATTAATTCAAAACTTAGGTTCATTTCTATCTCTATATAAATATTATATAAATATATACACATTTATATAATATTTATATAAATATTTACATATTTATATAAATATAAATATTCTTCAAACAGTGTGTATCACCCATTGGCAGGGCATAAACATGAAGGTTATTTTGCGAATCTCCTCTTTCAGTTGAATATATACATTTGTTTGTGTGTGTTCACCACAGCACAATATAAAATATAATCTTGTGTTGTAACTTCAGTTAAAAAGCATTATGAAAGCCACTGCTAGGCACAGACTCTTTAAAATGTGTAAGACACTAAGTTACAAATCCAGTTTAGATTTCCTTATCTTTGTAGATAATACTTTTCTCAATGAATAATGCTCAGCTTAAATATCCTTTCACTTAGACACGTGATTAGAACTTCAAGTCATTTACTTATTATTCTGTTTGCTACTAGTTATATTTTATATACAATATTTACCAAAAACCAACTAAACACACAGTAAAGTGATTAGCTTCCTTAACATTTCACAATATCTTTATCATTTTATTTCAGCTTTAACAGATTATCAGGAAGAATTCTCAAAAATGTCTTTGAAAAAATAAGAAAACTTGAACTGACAATAAAAGCCAGGGAATGTGTTTTGTCTTTCTGCAAACTTAACTAAAATTTAAATTGTGGGGAATATAACGACTTACACGGTGATGAACATCTCTACTGGGTTAAATATTGACTTAACCTGAGACCAATACTTACTCAAATAAATCTTATTTGGTGAAACAGAAAGTCAACACAGTTCTTATATTTGAATCAGAAATACTCATTAGTGACTTAAACAACAAGTCATTTCAGCAGCAATGTGTGCCTGTTCATCTCAGACAACTGGTAATGAACCGGCAGAATTAAGTATTTGGAATTGCTGGTCCACTCATTAAATAAGTTAACACAGGTAATAAAAAACTTTCCTTCAAAAATAAATAAAAAGAGTAACTTATGATGATTACACGTTTATAAGAATTTACAGACTGGCTAATTTTTTTCAACAGCAAACTGATCTCTTCCCTCTATCATCATCTTCTCCATGCACCAAAAAATGAATAAGGAGAAATGAATATAATAGTGAATATAATAAAAATATAACCAAATATTTTGCTAATAATAAATATAACCACCAATATTCTTTTTATCAATTTATATGCTTCAGAGTTGATTTCATTTATGATCTAATGATTTAACTCAATAATTCAGAATAAAATGCTGCTATAAACAATGTAATTTAAATGTTCGATTATTTCAGCACATCTCCCTTACGTTACCATTTTATAGACATCTAAAATTGCAGTTAGGCAGTTATATATCTCATAAAGTGAGCCTGAATAAACTTTACTAATTATATTTGAAGAAATCTGGTAAAAAATGAATTTACATTGTCACTGAAAAAATTAAAAAAATAAAACACAGTGACAATTAAAAGTCATTCCCTCCATTCAAAAGGGTTTTTTTCTTCACTACAATTAGTATTTTAAATACATTTAAATTTTTTCATGACTACATCAGTTAAATTAAGTAGTGCTTATTACAATTGCCTATGTGAAAAACAAAGAATGGTGCAGAAAGGCTCATCTGTTTTCATCACTACTGTAACAGCAACAAAGCAACATATTTTATAATTAAAGTCTTTAGTAACTCTGCAAACTAATCTTACCTTGTAAAAAATTTAAATTGTGTGTCATGGTAAAAAATAATTTCTGACATACAATTAAGCATGATACGACTATTTTGACACTACATTTATTAATCGTTAATTTTGAAAATACTAAAAGCATTATCCTAATCCACCCTCTTGTGAGTTCATTCACTCCTTCAAATATTTATGAGCTAGGAACTATGATTCATACTTCTCTGTCACACCTTATAAATACACAGAGGCATTCCTTACAATGCCAATTTACCATTCTGAACATCCCATTCCTTCATACACCACCCAAAACAAGTACAAACACAGAAAGTAAACTATTTATTATCACATGTAATAAAATTCACATAGCCAACAAAAAGCTTGCATTAGAACCAAATAAAGTTAAACTCTGAGATTCCCTTATGAGTCTACATATTTAATAACTGATGAGTGATATTCAAATCCTGCAATATCCAGTGCCCTCTGCTGGAAGTTGGCAAATTGAAGAACTGTACATTCATCACCTGTGACTGAAGTGATAGGTGACCCTGGGGAAGTCACCTGCCTCATCTAACTACCTCACTGACTGGATCTTTGAAGGAAACAGAATGGCCTCTTCAAAAATCCATCTGAAAAGCCCAAAAAGAAGAATGCTGCCAGTTTCACTGCTGATAATAAGAATGCCATAAAAGTCATGCACTATTCCCCTATTTCTGTCTGAGTTCATGCAGAGTTCTGGAGGAGAGGTGCTCAGCACTAAATCATGCTGCAGTTTCTACTAGTCAGTATCTGTTATTTACCAGCCACATTTAAGACTAAGACATTACTCTGCAACATTTAAGTAATTCTGGAGGTCACAAAGAAATAAGATTCTGACTAAGGTGACAAATATTAAAAATCACAAAACAAGGAAATAACAAAAGATGGTTCTCTGCCCAGAAACATCAGGCAGGAACAATGTCAGAAGAAAAAATATAATTCATCCTCCATCTATCCCCACGGGGAGACACGGGCACATCAGAGCACAAGACATAATACGGCACCTACAATTCGTAAAATCTGTTTCAAAATCATTTTTGACCTTGTATATTTTTAAACACATGAAGATTTCTTCTAGAAATAGGTGAAAGGACTATATTTTTCTAAATATAAAAATCATCCTATAAAAACTTCCTTTCTCTATGTTTTTACAAAGTAGCAAATTTTAAATGGCAACATTTTAATTCAGTGTGCCTCCTATTTCAATCTGATAACACTGTGGCATATAAGCAAGGGATATAATTATTGGTAAAGTATTTCTTTCAATGTAGTAACACAGAAAAGAAATGCCCTTAAAATATTACTAACATTCTAGAAATGTCAGCTGAACCTTTATCAATTCATTAATCATTATCCCAACCCTTCTTTAGGAATACTTTCATTACTTTCACAATTTAAAAATGACGTATTTCCTACCTGCTTTCCTGCCTGCGATAATCTGGTTGCTGCTCTACTCTGATCATTGGCTTCACCATCCCCCGCTCAGCTGTGCTGGTGGCAGATGACACTCTGTCGCTGTCAAGCCTAGTAGTGCTCTGTGTGGAGAGAAAGCATCCTGCCTTTAGAACACCACAGACCAACCAAGCTTGACACTTCAGTGTTGCAAGCAGATCTGATACAGGGCCGCCAAGCATGGTGGGCAAGAACACAGACCAGGAAAGAACAGAGCAATGCTGCGGACACTATGTCCACGGGGACACTATGTCCACGGGGACGTGCCCAAAGCACACTGGTATTAAAGCATAGTAAGACACGAAGCCACTTTCATTCTCAAAAATTTAGGAGTTGGCGGTAAAATACAGGCTTAAAAAAGTGGTACACAGACACAATGATTTTTCCAAAAGTACATTAATAGTAATTTGATTCCAACAAGTTCTTTTAAAATCAGGATGAGAGATAAGAAAACAGGTATAAGAAGAGGAGGCAGAGTCTTTTGGAGTTTATCATTTTTCAGAATAGACTCAGAAATCCTACTCATTATAGCTCAATATCTAATGAATTCAGTAGCTAAACTGGCTTCTTTCTTGCCCTTCATCAACACCCAGGAAAACATGTATTATATGGTAACCCAATACAGCATATTTAAATACTTCTAGAAAGTATACAATTCTAGCCATTTGTATGGAATTTGTAGGCAGACAAAAGGATGAGTTACCTACATTAAGGAAATCATCAGAGAATAAAAAAATTTTATATAATGAAATTCACTGTAGAAAAAAATTTCATATTACATGTTTACTATAGAAATTGAGCACACGTAGCAAATAAAAAGTCATGTTTCTCTTACCACTTAGTGATTACTACTGTATGCTTTCCATAAATGGGATTATATAATCTACTTGGTAAAAAAAACACTTTTTCAGATGTTATAAATATTTACACTATCACTTGTTTTTATATTACACACTTGTAATGGCCATGTAACATTCTGTTTTCTATTCATCATACTTCATTAAACTAATGCTTTATTACATCATTTAAAATGTTCATCAGTAGAGAGTGACAAGACAATTGTGCCTGTAAATATGTATATATTCACATACAATGAATCCCTCCATAAGATTTATAGAAACAAAATTGCTGGTCAACAGATAGCAATACTACTTAAAGACTATTAACAAACTGTTGTGACTAGTCAGAGGGCAATGGATAAAGAAATTATGATACGGTTATATGCTTATATACCACAAAATGGTTTTCATTTATTTTTAATTACTAAAAAATGCTCACAAAGCAACAGCTGAGGAAAGCAGGAAAAGTGTGTGTGTGGAGACAAATATATCTAACTGTGTTAAAATGTATATATGAGCATATAGATACATACTAGAGTTGAGAAAAGGATCCCTCACGATGTTACTACCAAAGGTCAACCATAAATTGTGGATGAAGGTTTTCATTTTTACTTTTTTCCTCTATTTACCAAGTCTTCTCTGTGGACTTCGCATTTTTTAAAGAAACTAAAATTTTTTACAAAAATAGTTCTCTTCAGCTCATTCAATTATTCATGAGATGGTTCCCAAGAGTCTTCTACACACCAAGCATTTTTAAAGAAAAGTGCAATAAAAACACAGCAATGACACAGGAAAGAAAGCTTAACTTGCAGAGCTCACATTCTCTGGACGGTCAACAAACAGATCATGTATCAGATGGTAATAAAGACTGCATGAATCTCTTAAATAAGGTGCTGTGACAGTGACAGGATGCTCAGAGATGACCTCTCCAGGAAAGTGGCTTTAAGCTGAGGTCTGAGACAAGGAGGGGCCAGCATGTGAAAACCAAGGACAAGAGCACACATACTAGCACAAGAAAGGCCTTCCAATGAGAAAGAGGCAGGTGCGGGCACAGAACGGAAGCTCTGTGTGGCCTGAGTGAACAGCAGAGACACATGGAGAGGGAAGCAGGCTCCGGGAATAAGGGGCTGAGCAAGTCAGGGTGGAGACTGATACATGGGTGGAGAAGCCACCCCAGGCTTCGAAAGCAGGGCAGTAACTAGAATGTAATTTACATTTTTAAATCTGAGGAGAATGACGAGATGAGTAGAATGAAAGAGGCTGCTCTTGGGCCGTGTGGTCCTCTCCTTGATGGCTGCAGCTCAAGACAGAGAGGCAGAGCAACTCCTGCACGCAGACCAAGTGAAGAGAGGGACCAACTGGGAGCAGAGGTTTCTGTTGGAGCAAAGCTGCAGATGGAAGTTACCTCCTTCAAAGTCGCCGATGGTAGTACCTCCTTCAACACTGCAGATGGAAGTACTGCCTTTGACGCCGCAGGCGGTAGTACCGCCTTCAATGCTGCAGATGGTGTACTGCCTTCAATGCTGCAGATGGTAGTACAGCCTTCAACGCTGTAAATGGTAGTACCGCCTTCAATGCTGCAGATGGTAGTACAGCCTTCAACGCTGTAAATGGTAGTACTGCCTTCAATGCTGCAGATGGTGTACCACCTTCAATGCTGCAGATAGTGTACCGTCTTCAATGCTGCAGATGGTGTACCACCTTCAACGCCGCAGATGGTATGCCGCCTTCAATGCCGCAGATGGTGTACCACCTTCAATGCTGTAGATGGTAGCACCGCCTTCAAAGCTGTAAATGGTAGTAACGCCTTCAACGCTGCAGATGGTAGTACCACCTTCAACGTAGCAGATGGTGTACCGTCTTCAATGCTGCAGATGGTAGTACCACCTTCAATGTAGCAGATGGTGTACCGTCTTCAACGCCGCAGATGGTGTACCGTCTTCAATGCCGCAGATGGTAGTACCACGTTCAACGCCGCAGATGGTGTACTGTCTTCAATGCCGCAGATGGTGTACCGTCTTCAATGCTGTAGATGGTAGTACCGCCTTCAACGCTGTAAATGGTAGTACTGCCTTCAATGCCGCAGATGGTAGTATCACCTTCAACGTAGCAGATGGTGTACCATCTTCAATGCTGCAGATAGTAGTACCACCTTCAATGTAGCAGATGGTGTACCGTCTTCAATGCTGCAGATGGTAGTACCACCTTCAACGTAGCAGATGGTGTACCGTCTTCAAAGCTGCCGATAGTAGTACCACCTTCAATGTAGCAGATGGTGTACCGTCTTCAACGCCGCAGATGGTGTACCATCTTCAACGCTGCAGATGGTAGTGCCACCTTCAACGCCACAGATGGTGTACCGTCTTCAATGCTGTAGATGGTAGTACCACCTTCAACGCTGTAGATGGTAGTACCGCCTTCAACGCCGCAGATGGTAGTACCGCCTTCAACGTAGCAGATGGTGTACCGTCTTCAAGGCCGCAGATGGTGTACCGTCTTCAAGGCCGCAGATGGTGTACCGCCTTCAATGCCGCAGATGGTGTACCACCTTCAATGCTGTAGATGGTAGTACCGCCTTCAACGCTGTAAATGGTAGTACTGCCTTCAACGCTGCAGATGGTACCACCTTCAACGTAGCAGATGGTGTACCATCTTCAATGCTGCAGATGGTAGTACCACCTTCAATGTAGCAGATGGTGTACCGTCTTCAATGCTGCAGATAGTAGTACCACCTTCAATGTAGCAGATGGTGTACCATCTTCAATGCTGCAGATGGTAGTACCACCTTCAACGTAGCAGATGGTGTACCGTCTTAAATGCTGCAGACAGTAGTACCACCTTCAATGTAGCAGATGGCGTACCGTCTTCAACGCCGCAGATGGTGTACCATCTTCAACGCTGCAGATGGTAGTGCCATCTTCAACGCCACAGATGGTGTACCGTCTTCAATGCTGTAGATGGTAGTACCGCCTTCAACACCATAGATGGTAGTACTGCCTTCAACGCCGCAGATGGTAGTACCACCTTCAACGTAGCAGATGGTGTACCGTCTTCAACGCTGCAGATGGTGTACCGTCTTCAATGCTGCAGATGGTAGTACCACCATCAACGTAGCAGATGGCGTACCGTCTTTGGCACCACAGATGGTGTACTGTCTTCGATGTCGCAGATGGTAGTACCGTCTTCAATGTTGCAGATGATGTACTGTCTTGAGCGCCACAGACGGTAGTAACTGCCTTCAATGCTGTAGATGGTAGTACCGTCTTCAATGCTGCAAATGGTAGTACTGTCTTCAAGGCTGCAGATGGTAACATCATCTTCTAAGATGAGGAAGGATCAGGTAAAGTTTGTTGACAGAGAAAATCTAGTCTTGTTTTAACTAGGTTTAATTTGAAATATGCATAGAATATGAAAATGAATGTCAAATAAGCCTTTAGAGATATGAGTCGGGGTCGGGTGTGGTGGCTCACAACTGTAATCCTAGCACTTTGGTGAACCACCCTCAATGCTGCAGATGGTAGTACTTTGGAAGGCTGAGGCAGGTGGACTCCCTGAGCTCAGGAATTCATGACCAGCCTGGACAACATGACAAAACCCCATCTCTACTAAAAATACAAAAATTAGCCAGGAATGGTGGTGGGTGCCTGTCATCTCTGCTACTCAGGAGGCGGAGGCAGGAGAATCACTTGAACCTGGGAGGCAGTGGCTGCAGTGAGCCAAGATTGTGCCACTGCACTCCAGCCTGGGCAACAGAGCGGACGCTGTCTCATTTTAGAAAAAAAAAAAAAGAGAGAGAGAGAGATGAGTCTGGAGAGGTGAAAACCAAAGCTACACATCAGGGAATAATTAACATTAGTTGGTATTTAAACTTAAGCAACAGGGTAAACTCACCTAGGAAAGACGCATGAACAGAACAGATGGTACAGAAGAGGAAGAGGTATCAACAAATCAAAGCAAGGAGAAACCACTACAAGGTGGAGGAAAAATCTGGAGGGTATATCAAGTACCTGGTTGAGGCCTCACTAAAGACTCCTTCAGTAAGTAATACAGGACAAATGAGTGCCGGATTTGGGAACTGGCAGTCCATCAGTTCCCCTGACAGACGGCCCCTGTGGAGGGAGGGGTGAAAATGAACAGGAACAGAGGAAAGAACAAGGAGCTCTGGAGTGGAGGCGGCAACCACAGATGAGTGTGTGTTTTCCCCCCAAGAAACTGTGTAGCAAACAGGAGTAGAAAAATGGGGTCACAACTGGAGGGGTATAAATAGTTTTCTAAGATGAAACTGTAATGTGTTTTGATGCTGATGAGAACGCTCCAGGACCACAGGCATTTGTTGTACCATGGCCTTCACTGAATCACACCTTGGGTAGTCCCTGCCTCCTGAATCGGGACTGAACTGTATTTTGTTTAACCAATAAAAAGTGGAGGAAACGACATTCAAGAAGGCCTGGAAGCTCCGTGGTTCTTGTGAGGCACCACAAGATGACGACTCCTGGCTGCCCTGATGGGGCAAAAGGTCCCCTGGAGAAGACATGAGACGGCACGGACAGGGGTTCAGTGGGCCCTGCATTCCAGCCACTGGCCATCAACTGATCTCCTAGGTGAAGTCAGTCATACCAGTCACCACCAGCAGACAAGCTGCCCAGATAAGCTCAAACCAGACTGCACAATGGTGAACAAATAAAATGGCTGCTGTTTAGCCAGTAAGATTTGGAGTGGTTGTTATCCAGCAATAGAGAATGAAAATGAAAAAAGAAATGAACAGATTATTTAAGAGACAAGGGAAGTGAAGTGTCTGAGAAGGTTAACTGATGAATAGCATCTAGAACCTACACTGAGGGTTTAATAAGAGCATGAGGGTATTAAGGATATTCTCACTGAGCAAGGCTAACTGCAAAGAAGCCTAGAACACATGGAGGCCCTGCTTCAAAGAGAAAGTACAACATCCGGGCCCTAGAGAAAAGGATGGCCTGCTAACTTTCTTTTATGTATCACTAACAAACAACACAGCAGATTAAGACAATCCACATTTAGGGGCCACTGTGAACTCTGTTCTTACAAAGACGTTTTATAAGTACACATATGACCAGTTTACTGTAGTCCCCCTTATCCATAGTTTCACTTTCTACAGTTTCAGTTACCCGAGGTATGCTGCAGTCTGAAAGCAGGTGAGGACAATACAGTAAGATACTTTGAGAGAGAACACAGAGACCAAATTAACATACCTTTTATTAGAGTACACTGTTACTATACATATTGTTCCATTTTATCTTTATTGTTGTTAATGTCTTAGTGTGCTTATTTTATAAATTAAACTTTATCACAGGTATATAAATACAGGAAAGAAACACAGTATCCATAGGGCTCTGTACTACCCATGGTTTCAGGCATCCACTGGTGGTCTTGGAATGCAACCCCTAGCAGTGAGGGGAGACAACTGTATTCATCCATGGTGTCCTATAAAGTAAAGCAAGCACAGTCCTATCAGGTAATACGTAATTACCTACCTTGCTTGTCGGTAATGCTGTCCCACTATGAATATCTCCTCCTAAATCAAAAGTTGTCTCCTGAACAATTCTGATGGGATAAAAGAAGAAACACACTTGACTTAATTACACAAATGGCAAGGCACAGTCTCTTCCTAATAAGCAAGGAAGAACTAAAATGCCCAATGTTCAAAGATTTTTAAGAAATTGCTCTATTTTCAGCACATGAACTTACAGAATTAAAAAACCACTTACGAGCTTTCTTTACTAGTATATACTCACTATTACCAGGATCTTTTTTTTTTAGATGAAGTCTCACTCTGTTGCTCAGGCTGCAGTGCAGTGGCATGATCTTGGCTCACTGCAACCTCCGCCTTCTGAGTTCAAGTGATTCTCCTGCTTCAGTCTCCCAAACAGCTAGGATTACAGGCAAGCACCAACATGCCCGGATAATTTTTGTATTTTTATAGAAAGGGGATTTCACCATGTTGACCAGGCTGGTCTCAAACTCCTGACCTCAGGTGATCAGCCCACCTAGGCCTCCCAAAGTGCTGGGATTAGAGGCGTGAGCCACTGCGCTTGGCCTGATTGTATATGCATATTTTAAGCTATACAAGAAACTGAACATAAAAATCACACAAGTCTATCTAGGCAGCAAATGGCATATAAATAAAGTGTACAAGACTGAGGTACCCGAGGCCCTATTTATGGACAGAGTGAAGGTGACGCATGAGGAACAGGAGTGAGCTGCTATCCTATTTGAAAGTCAATCTGATTATTTTTCTAAAGCATATGAGTATCACTACTTAGGCTACAAATTAAAAAGTGGGAAATTTCTGATAATGTTAGTAACAAATCGAGAATTATCTTAGTTTAAACAGATTCTTCAAATATCTCAAAATATCAAAACTTCTAAACATGTCACTTTGAAAAATCAACTCATGAGCGAAATCTCATTTTAAAGATTGAAAAGTCTCAAAAGCTGGGGCAGACTACATTCTTCAGCACAAATGGTGAATACAACTCACTGGTCCCAGATCACTGGACAGTGCCTTCCCCACCTCTGCAAAAAAAAAAAAAAAAAGCCCTAAAAAGACCTGAAAACCAAGAAGGACGAATTAATATTTAAATATCCTGGATTTGTGCAAAAGATAACTTAAGAAGAATAAAATGTCTTATTACAATACTTGAAAAATATTAATATATGGTCTAATATCAAAGCAGCATGGTAATGTGACACTTTTATTTAAGCTCAACCAAAAGAAAGAACAAGGAAGTAATACAAAAGTTGAAAACAATTTTTCATATTAGAAAAGCAGGTACAAATTTCTATCTCACCACTAAGAAAACAAAATCATCTTGTAATGCAAAATAATACCATGCTTTAAAATTGTGACTTTTGAAAAAGTAAAAGCTTTTACTACAGGCTAAGTAACTGTCAACTTTCTGCACACAACTTTCTGCAATATATTGCTAGTTTTCTGGAATTAAATACTCATAATCTATGACCAAGATAGTCACAACAACATGGAAATGCTCTGCTGGCTCCCAGCAGTTTGGGTGGGAGACTGAGTCCAGCTATCGGCTCTGACGATAGAAATAATGATGGCAGTCCCAGTTCTCTGCCACCTACCAAAGCTGCACAGAGCAGTGTCCACCCCAACGTCCTCTTGTGGGTAGTATGTGAGTAGAATCAAAGCCTTCTTGATTCCACTTAGAATTATCATCCGAGAACAACAAATTTCCACCTTGCAAAATTCTTTAACTTTTCCCCTCAAAACTACCTCTTTCAAGCTTTAACATGGATCATTTGTACTGTATTCTGGATATGTGCATGAGACCAAAGTGACTTTATACATGACTTTCAAATTGCCAAACTATGCCCTCTGACTGCAACAATCATATGTCACTTCTGCCAGCACTCACAGAACAGTAATGCATGCCCTGGGTGCTTGATAATTGTAAACTAGATGAATAAATCAATTACTGCGTCAGTGTATCACCGAAGACCCTAAAATTCTCAAACTATCAATATCAAACTTTGCTACTCGCTTGTAGCCATCAGTAGGATTTGAAGATACGCTATGAAATCTTCATTGGAGGTTACGTGAGTTATCTAGCCAGAATCTTTCACAATCATTTGACATTAGGGCTAAATTAATATCCCTAAAAAAAAAAAAAAAAAAAAAAAAAAGAGTCCTAATTTCATGGATGGTATATTCAACCACCACTAGATTTGCCAGAAAAACAAACAATAATAGTAACAAAATTTCACAGCACATTCTCCTCACTGAAATTTAAGCCATATTCTTCCAGGATCTCTGCTTTTGGCCAGAAATATGACAAGAAGAGACATCTGCAGGCTTCCGAAGCAGGATCCATGTGGCAAAAATACAGTAGGATTGTCTCACACATTTAAAAACATTACAAGCAAAACTGAAGGGCAGACTAGGTGTGGGACACAGGCTGCTCCTAGAATTGTGTTTCTACACAGAACAGAGACAGACAGTAACACCAAGAATAACACACATCACAATAAATATATTAAAACCCAGGAATAAAGGGCATCAGTAAATAAGAGGCAGTAACTGTAGGTACTACTGAAAGACAACATGTAACACACAACAGAAGAAACTGTTTCAGACAATAAACAATCTCTTTGGACAAACCTCAGTGAGCCTAAAAACGAACCTGGAGTCAAGATATACCAGATCAACATGTCTGATGCTGAGGGGAAGAAACAGGGCTGAAGAAAAGTTGATGACTGAAATGAACATTTAAGCACAAAATCATGACTCTCTACTGAAGGAAAGAGCCCATGTAAAGCTATGATAAGGGACAGGAATTGGGGACATGGCAGATCAATGAAAAACATCACCTTCAGAAACAGTTAAAAGTTGTGAAGAATGGAAGGATGGGTTCAAGTACACATTAGTTTAAAGAGGAAAGTGTCAGAAAGAAATGGGTTTTCTTGGGAAGCAGAGAATAAAAGCACATACTGGTCTCCTTGGACATAACAGGTATGGTCATTTGCTGACACTTGGAGAGCAAGGTGAGGCGAACAGCTGGGGATGGATCTTAAACAGCTGTGAACTTTAACAAATAAATAAATAAATAAATGTGAGAATCCAAGTGTTCACCTTGAAGAAAGACATTAAGTCTAAACAGTCACACATGGCCCCAAGCCATGGTGGCTAATCAAAGGAAGGCCACAGAGCAAAACAATGGGAAAGGCAAAGCAGAGAAGCCCATGAGGTTCATGTCTGTGCTCTTCAGGAAGACAGCGTAGACCGTACAGGACTTTTCAGTTGTTTTAAGCAGCATGACTGAAAAATAGATAATGAAGTGGCTTAACAGCATGTCTGAAAAATTACAGCCTAAGGAGAAGCCATATTCCCTCCCTACAAATAAATTTTTCTAGATAGTCATTATCTAATATCTGGTCTGTTTTCCTTTACTAGGCCCAAAATGCACGTCTTCAGAAAAGCACTAGGTGGAGCTAAAACATTCTGAATTCCTGAAGAGATCTTCCTGTGTTTCACCAACAGCCATGGAAAAGAATATCTCAAAACATTTTATCATCTTAGCTACTATACTGATTAATTACATAGAACACCATTTTTTTTTCACAAAAGAAAAAGTACTGTTTTAGCATACCGGCTAAAAAACCAAAACAAACAAACAAACAAACAAAACAAAAAGACAAAGATTAAACATGAACAACTTAAAACCAGTGAGAACTTCCCATTTTAAGACAAAGTCAAGACCTGTCTTCTTTCCTCTAAAGCCAACCCAAGTTAACAATAGAAACCAAAAATCACAAACTTCACTTTTTAAAAAAAAAAAATTTAAAAAATAAAAAGCCAAGTTATCGATGAATAATCTGAACTGCTTTAAGCACAATCAAAACATTTTAAATCCTTAAGGACAATCTACTTACCCAGTTTTATGTCTCGGGCCCTTAACCATCAGGCCTCCATCCACAGATCTTTTTGCAAGAGCATGATCCTGACTGGGGTCCACAAACTTAAATACATGGGACGCCCCAAACTGTACTTTCATGCCACTCTGCAGCATGGTGGTTTCCGAGATGCGCTGGCCTTCCACATAGGTTTCTGCGTCTATACTTCTGGGCGTCACAGTGACTACTCCGTCCATGTTGGTGAGGTCACAGTGATGGGGCTGAATTCCTGGGCCAAATAACTGTCAACAGAAGGAAACCAAAGAAACTCCCATCATGAAGGTCACAGTGCTTAACCACAGAATTTTAGAACTGTGCGTACCTCTTTTATGATAAAGATAACCTAAGAAGCTCTGGATTTTTAGTGCCTTTTAAAGTGAATTTCCCTCAATAATAGAAAAAAAATTAAACTGTCAAAAAAAATGTCAAAGCAATCAGACATTTTTAGCATCCAGTGACTTAAGGCATACTGTAACTTGGCATTAGAAGGCATTACAGTCATCTTAACAACTATTTGTTCATTAGAAGGCATTACAGTCATCTTAACAACTATTTGTTCATTAGAAGGCATTACAGTCATCTTAACAACTATTTGTTAGATGGTTAACGGACAAACTTATGCAATCATTATGATGAAAGATTCCTATCTATTTTATTATTTACTGCTGCGCTAAGAAAGAAGAAATGGCAGAGCTGAAAATGACATTAACAATCTGAACCCATCATCTTACAATTGAGAAGTAAGAAGTACAGAGCAAGAGTAATTTGCCTGAATCCAACTTCAAAGAAGTGACAAAGCCTGACTTCACTTATTCAAAGAATGTGTTAAGCTGTTTTAAGTACTTGAGACCATATTAAGCTAAATTTAATCAGAATTTACCAAATGCCTACTGCTATGTGTGTCAGACCCAGCGATAAGCCCTTCTGCATAGGTTATCTTCTGTAATTCTGACAAAGACCTATAAAATTATCACCATCTTTTAGAGACAAGGAAGCTGTTTCAGAGCAATGTCATCACCAGCCCAAATTTCTAGAGGTGGAACTTGAACATGAACTCACATTCTGCTGTTTTCACACTAAAGCAGAGAAAAGTGACCCAGAGTAGATAAATTATTTCTATTTAAATACAAAGTCTGTATTTCTAATTCCTTCTTTCATTACCATGGGGCAGGTTCTGTCCAATACATTACGCCTCCTGAAATGTCAGAGTCGCAGCAGGAAGCTCAGACTACATACCTGGATAGAGTTGTCATCCAACTTTTCTGTCCCAACTTCAGTAACACTTAATTGAAGGCGGTAAAGCTTTGGCTTATCTCTGGAGTCAGAACCATCTGTGAGAAGGAAGAGAGCTCTATTTGCAAAGTCTAATGTTCTTGTCATGTTATTTCAAACAAACAAAAAGTTATTTCAGGCACTACAGTTCTCACTTCTCAGGATTTCTTTTCAAAGAATTCTTCAAACTTATACAACACAATTTAACAAACTGAATACAGAAAATTCAAAATAAGAAATAAACATAGCAATTTCTGATAATACAAAGTGCTAGCACTAAGCAATAATTCCAACACATTCTAACTACATTAAAAAAAAAAGTCTTCTCTACCACACTGCCCTGGAATTTTGTTCATGATTCTGAGGAACAACTGTATCAGCAAAATGAAGCTCAGCAAAGACACACAGGCCTTCCCTTCAGACCAGATCTTTCCTGCAGTATTCTTGCTGCCCTTAGGGCACACAACACAATACAGGTTGAGAGCACAGCTAAATCACTGACGGAGGTTTTTAAATGTACAATTCTCATAGCTCCCCACAGACCTCCTGGATCAAAATCCTTGGGGATGAGGCCTAAGCATGGGTCCTCTGAAAAATCTCCCCAAGTAATTCTGCTGTCCATTATTGATTAAGAATTACTGTTAAGCCGGGCGCGGTGGCTCAAGCCTGTAATCCCAGCACTTTGGGAGGCCGAGGCGGGTGGATCACGAGGTCGAGAGATCGAGATCATCCTGGTCAACATGGTGAAACCCCGTCTCTACTAAAAGTGCAAAAAATTAGCTGGGCATGGTGGCACATGCCTGTAATCCCAGCTACTCAGGAGGCTGAGGCAGGAGAATTGCCTGAGCCCAGGAGGCGGAGGTTGTGGTGAGCCGAGATCGCGCCATTGCACTCCAGCCTGGGTAACAAGGGCGAAACTCCGTCTCAAAAAAAAAAAAAAAAAAAGAATTACTGTTAAAAGTGGTTAGTTCCCTGGAATGGAACTTGCATAAAAGGAAGACTGGGTTTTTTGGCTTTTCTTACTATCATTTTACGCCTTTATGAACTGTTGGAATGTTTAATTTCTATGAGCTTCTATGACAGGAAAAGGGTGAGGTGGAGGAGGAAGCTGCTCTGCCAAAGCCCTCCAGCCCCAACACACCTACACATTTTCTCATTCTCCACCCACTAGATCCCAGGCCAAGGCGATGTCATGTCATTACCTCAGCTAAGAATGAGGTCTTCCAATTTCAGAGTTGCCATATGAGAAATGTGCCTTCCAGAGCCCTGAATGATGATGTGACTGCAGAGCTCGGCACCTGCACCACTGCCGTGGCAGTCAGTCGAGTGTGGCAAGCACACCCATCGAAGCTCAGGAGAAGGCGAGCCAGCGAGAGTCTCCCTGATCTGTTTATGACTGCCTTCTAACTTCCATTCCCTGTTAAAATCTCTAGTCACTGCAATGAGCAATGTAAGCTTTGAGAGCTTCACAGGTCAAACAGTTTGGATGGTATGAGTGTGCACAGAGTTTGAGACTGCTAAACTCTCTCAGCAGTGGTGCGGCTAAACTTTCACAGACAAAAGACACCACAAAAATGCAACTTCTGTTATAAATAATGTGAATTTTAGGGTCCATAAAGTTACATTCTAATGACAAAATTTTCTTTTTCTGAAATATTTCAGAAATCTGTGACACTGAGTGAAGGTAAGAGGAGACTGAAGTACTTGAGAGACACCAATGCCTAATACCCATTAAAATAACCTCATTTATCGTCTATGCTGCTTTACATCGTGTTGAAATATTTATTTTCAGCTCCAACTGTTCTAATAAAGTCCTGATTTGAACAAGACATCAAAATCATCTGGGGCTTTTCCTGGACACCGGTAGTTCCCTTCCAGATCTGCTGAGTCCGAATCCGCCAGTAATGTGTGCTACTTTGTGTTTTAAACACCAAAGGCAGTTCCGATGACTCCCCCAGGTAAGGAACGTGTCTTTCTTATCTACTCCCAGAGCACCCCATCTCTGTTATATTAATTGTACCACTAACCATACTGTATGAGGATTTCCATCTATGTATCTCCCTCATCTCTGAGCTCCCTGGTGGCTAGGTTTAAAAAAAAAAAAAAACATCTCTTTAACCTGGCACTGATCATTCCACATATGGTTCATAGTTAGAAATCAATAAAGACGTAACATGTCAGCAGTGAAGAATTATTTGAAAATAAAGAAAACAGAATGCAATATAATCACAGAGAAATTACACAAATTATAAAGGCAAAAGGAGTCAACAGGTAATCACGTGAAACAAAAACATTTCAACGCAAAGTTAAAAATAGAACATGAAAAAAATGTGTGTTTAGAGATGAAAGAAAAATTCACATTCATCTTCTTCTGAATGCTTCTGAAAGGTCTCTTGCAGAATAAAGAGCTATCATACGCCTTTCTACATCAAGATTTCGAAACAGAAAGAGAAAGGGAGATACGAGCTGCTTTCTCAAGTCTCTCCCTTCTTCTCACTTCACGGCGGTAACAGAACTCTGTCAACAGAGAGATTAGAAATAAACCTCCTTCCAGGCTCTCTCTTCTTACTACTTCACAGTACTAACAGAAAACCATAGTTAAAGCTGTCACAGATTTTGAAGAACCTGCATGGTGGCCACAGGATTTACTGGAGAAAAGGTGTCTGGTTTCAGCTGGGGAGGAAAGGGAGAGTGCAACAGCCCATTCCCTCTCTTCATCAGGACAGTTACCCCACAGGGAGTAACACAGAACACTGTCACCACGAAAAAAAAATCCCAAATTTTCTCCCTTTCTTCAACAAGTATTCTACAAACAGCCAATTTCTGCCCAAAGTGCCTGAGCCTCCTTCCTCCCCATAGATGACAATAAATCTGGAGCGCCCTAAAGAGTAGAGACAAATCTAAGTAACCCCACTACAGACGGTAACAGCACTGCAGATGAAGGGAAGCAGACTGGCTGAGTGCCGCCCGGGGAGAGCTCTGAAGTGGCACTCTGCCTTTCCTCCCCAGCATCCCTCCACAGCCAATGCTGCTTTTCCCTTCGGCTCCTTCCCAGGGTGAACCTGGGAAAATCAAGCAGCCAAGTTAAGTTTCCAGTAAATGGAATGAGCTCTGGGTATAGAAAACTTACTAGGTACAAATAAAATGATAGTACATTAAATGTCTTAAAATAGGTCATTTACATCAACAGAAAAACTGATACATAAGATATGTGATCATTCAACACTATTCTGCCCATGAGGTTCTGTTAGTGCTCTAGTTACAAAAGTAGTAGTAAGCATAGCATTACCTTCATAGGTGTGATAGTTGTAGTTGGCAAAGTGATTCCTTCTCCCTGGGGTTAAGAAACATGCCAGGACCCAGGTGAAGGCAGCATCAGCAGAACAGAGATCATACAGAACACGCAGAAGAGGGAAGGAGGAGAAGAGACGTAGAGGGTGAACTTCAGTGAGACATGTTTCAAAGGAAGAAAAGGTACACTTCACCCATCAGCTTTTGTGAGGACAAGACTACACTAGTGCCCCAGTCAGTGTTTTAGAAACCAATGCAGACTGTGAAGGGAAACAGCAGGACAACAGGTGAGTCACCAAGCAGCAGGACAACAGCAGGGAGTTAATCATGCAGAGGCTACCACCCCACTGGGCGGATTTCTTCTGTTTAACAAACACAGTCAAATCCAAAGCAAAGAACAAAATCACATATTTGCTCCCCATTTCTCTAAAAGACAATGTTTAGCTCACGGCCACATCTGAAAAAACTCCTCTCCACACCCAACAGGACCCCAGCAGTGAGGATATGCTTGGCTGACAATGTGCTGGGGAAATACAGTACTTATCCACTGATTATAAATCATTATGTATATTATTTTCTCATAAATGGAAAATAGATCACTTTCATTCAGCATGCTGTGAACAATGAATAATAATTAAAACCTAAAAAGACATTAGGACTCAATGAAAGAGCATGGCTTTGGTGCAGGGAAGATCCTGGCCTCGCACTCAGGCCCGCCACCAACCTCGGAGGTCACCCTTAAAATAGTGGCACCAGACCTGAACTTCACACACTTGTGGAACAACAAGTATAGCTATCTCAAGAGCAGCCCACAGGGCCCAAAAGAGAAGTCGAGACTAGAGGCCGAGTCACTGGGGTCACATGGCACTGTGATTCCCTCCAGCTGTGTGAATTACCTGAAGGCAGGAATGAATTTATTCCTTTTGTATCCATTGCTTTGCCTATAGTCGAAGGGTCAGTAAATGTTGACTAAAGGCAGCAGGGTGCCAGTAGGAAGGCAGTGTATTAATAACCATGTAATATATGCTGTTATCAATATTTGGCCAAAAGTAGTATAAAACTATGATCTACTCCACATCTACAAAAAAAAAATTCTATATATTTGATTACCTGAGAGACTCTTAAGTAGGAAATAAGCAGTCAAAATAACAATTCTCACTAGAATATAAATTCCCAAGGTGAAGGGGTTTAATCTGTTCTGGTACTCTACCTCCAAGGCCCAGAACACGGTATGACACACAACAAGTATCAAATGTGTAAGTGAATGAATGCATTCTCATCCTGTCTCTGCTGTCTACCAAAATAAACTGTTCATTACTCATTTGAAAGTTATTCTTTCCGCTGCTATTTATCAATTTCTCTAAGGGGCTTAACACTCTTAAATCTTCAAAAATTTGGATTTGGAAAAAATCATTAGTTTCTAGAACTTAATATAAAATTTTAAAGGGCAGCCCAATACCCAAAAAAGAGCCTAAAAAATTTAATGTTCAAAAACTAAGGGCTGTCTCACAACTGCCATTCATTCCCTCAGATAACCAAACACCAATGCTCTCACACACATTATAGACACACAATAATACTGGGATGTGTTTCCAAACTACAGTGAGATAATAAAACTTCAAATGAAACTTTCCACCCGAGAACTAAGGTCAGCAACACCAATATATTCCTCACAAATAGCTTATCAATTAATTTTTGTACATAATTAAGTATAGAGCTACTACCTAAAGCCACACTGCCACTAACTGTGGCATCAAAATGATACCATCACTTTCTGCACTGACATAACTTACTGTACCATGAGACTGCTGGACAACAAATATCATATCTAATCATTAGTTAATTACAACAACCTAACTGCAAGAAACTAAACAAAGCTTATAAATAAAAATAAACGCTCAAAAATCAGGAAAAAAATATAATTCATGCTCATAGAGCCATGTATCATACATATAACTGGTTTAATTTTCTGCTAATTTTTTCTGTGATTACGAATTGGGCTTTCATTAAGTGCAGCTTGGGATGGGGTGCAATACTCTCATCTTCATAGTATTGTTTAATACAGGTCACATAATAGCATTTCATAACTAAATAAGAAATGAAGTAATGCTAGCTTAGTGATAAAGGTCAGGTACAGCATACATATGTGCAAATACACACTCTACCTAGGGATGTGTGTGTAAAACATTGCCTTAATAATGACCAGGTATTTCTCTACCCAATGGCTAAACTGACCCAACAGCTTTGGGGTGTGAGAGTTCAACAAACAAAACACTTAGAGGACTCATGAGAAAATAAACATAGTCTGTTACTTTAAAATCAAATAGCCTTCCTCTTACTAAGATGGGTTTCTTAGATATAAGATTTAAAATATTCTTTTTAGACACTGTCCATGCATCAGAGACAGACGGACACACACACACACACACACACACACACACACACACACACCCCTTTATGAAATCTGCCTTAGAAGGGGTAAATATCAACTTGTCATTTTTAGTAGATTAATATTTTATGAAAGTTATCTTGGAAAAAAAATTTTAAGGGATTAAAATAATTTAAAACGGTCTATACACGATTTTAATTTTGTTTCTTAATACTCACTTCTGTCCATGTGAACCATTTTTATGTAAACATATACATATTTTATAATTTTAATCTTTTTAAAAAGTTATGATAGTTACCTTTTTAAAAAAAATGGTCTAAAAATGTGACGTCAGCCAACAGAAGACTACTTGAAGATGCATTAGAAAGTACAAAGATTTAAAGCTAAAAATGTACATTTATAATATCTGCTGGTGTGACCAGCTTTCTCACCTGGGCTTAACTCTACTAAATAGGGCAGCTTCTCCGGGGGAAGGGTGGAGCCATAGCCAGACCCTTCGGCTCTCTCCTTTCCTTTGGTTGGCTTCCCTTCCAAGTGTTTCTTCGTTTTCTTTGGGATGTGGTCTGGTGGCCTCCTCTTCAACTGAAAGACTAAAATCCCTAGAACAGCAGCATTGGAAATCATCAGCCAGACTCAGGTTGGTCAGGATCACCAGCTGACTGGCAGTCAACTGAGCAAAGCTTTCTCAAGAAGATGCAGGTAATTTAGAAACATCTGCCAAGGAATCACTGATTAAAGCTTACCCAATTTATACTTTTACTCAACAGAGGAAATATTAGCCTCTTGGTGTATTTGAAAAGATCCAGCAAACAATTTCCAAAAATTACTCTAAATTAACAGCTACCTAAGACATCACAAGCTTGAAAAACAACACTTAGGTTTAAGAATAAATGCTTACATTAGTAAACAACTCTTATGATCAATAAATACATTCATGCACATATAAAAAACACATTCACACACAAATACACATATAAAAAGGTACTTCTGGCAGGGCACTGTGGCTCACACCTGTAAATCTAGCACTTTGGGAGGCTGAGGCAGGCGGATCACAAGATCAAGAGATTGAGACCATCCTGGCTAACACGGTGAAACCCCATCTCCACTAAAAATAGAAACAATTCAAGGGGCATGATGGCACGCCCCTGTAGTCCCAAGCTGCTCAGGATGCTGAGGCAAGAGAAGAGCTTGAACCTGGGAGGCAGAGGTTGTAGTGAGCCGAGATCGTGTCACTGCACTCCAGCCTGGACAACAGAGTGAGACTCGGTCTCAAAAAAAAAAATAAAAGTACTTTTAGGGTGATGGGTACACCAAAATCTCAGAAATCACCACTAAAAAACTTATTCATGTAACCAAATACCACCTGTTCCCCAAAAATCTACTGAAATAAAAGAACCATTCTATTACTACTAACAAAATATATGTATATTTTTAGTTGATCTGATTCTTATTAAATTCAACTTAAAGAATTTAAGCAATTTGCCTTTAACAAAATTTTAACTTTATACTATTTTTTAAAAGTACTAAACAAGTGTTTTAAGGAGGCAAGAAATTTGCTTACTGGGAAGGATTTTTTTGGGTGTTTCAAAACTACATTCCATATTGACATGATTAATTGGCAATACATTTTTATGTCATTATTAATGCAAGGCCCTCTACAGAGTTAACAGTTAACTTATGATGTGAATTTGAAAGAAAACCGTATTTTCTCAAAAACACAGCTTTAAACTTTGACTGCTTTGAAATAATTAGGAAAAATTGTTTTGGTAGTGCAAAGTGTGAATTCATTATTTGAACTGACTAAAACACTGGACAATCTATAGGATTACAAGAGGTCATTTTCACCATCATAACAAATTTGTCCAAACACCATACAGTAATCTGGTCAGCATGAAGTGTGTTTTCTACTACTGTAGATAACAACAGTCTCTCACTTCTTGATGTAGTGCTAACACTCTGGTTTCTTAATGAGATGTATTATTTACCTGCGGTATTACCATTTGTTCAAGGTCTACCTACACGAGACTCAGATAAGCTGAGTGTGGTCTTAGGGACAAAGGCAACACTCAGGAATCATCAAGCAAGTCAATGAAGGAGGTAGAAAGCTTTACAGCAAAAAAATCATCCTAAATATTTAGGTACACATCTCCTACATCATGTGTTAGGTTGAGCAACCGGTGTATCCTGTAGGAATCTGCTGAAAGTAGTCTTTTAATAAGGTTACTACCTTTGTCACTTGGCCATTCCCTGAAGATTTGTAAAGGACACTCATCATCATCAAGAATAATTTCTTTAGCACCTTTTTCATCAGAATGCTGGGCTCCAGGAGGAAGCATAACCTAAAAAAATAAAAAATAATTAACTGTGAACATGCCTAAGTAACTAAGTTAGCAAGTACTTAAGAATACATTTATTGCTTTTGAATGAATAAAATGTCACTGTAGAACTGAAACGATCAAGCACAGAAACAAGTCTTACTCATCATCAAAATAATCATCAATAAAAGTGAAATGAAACAGTCTATAATAAAAAGCCAAGCCAGCTAATTTGGCTGCTTTTAATCACCTGGCCCCTAAAAAAAGCCAGACTGAATTTTTTTTTTTTTTTTCCAAATCTTTTATATGGAAAGGTCGTAATGGTTAAATTCTGTGTAATTTCTTCATTACTGCAAATGTCAATCTCTCTGGTCCTTAACCCATCTTTTCAACATTCAAACAAGTTTTATAAAATGGGTTCATATAATATGAGATCTGTTAGGATAACTACCACACAAGCCAGAACAGTTTTTGTTTTCTTGTAAATAACCTTTCTTTATGATTAAATTTTAATCAGACCGTTTAGACAGATTACAGGGCTAGTTACTGATTCAACAAACATTTTTAGGCATCTCTTTCAATATACTGTATTCACTCAACTCTTAAAAATTCATAATGCTGTATTACTTTTTTATTATGTTTTTACTATAGCCAAACAATTTTTTTAATCATTTAAGAAAGCCCCAAAAACACTGAAGGAGGAGAGTGGGAGATGATGGTTGTCCAATACTCTTCTAGCCTCTGGGTTTATGCTCCATCTTCACTCTAATGCACTGCTAACACGAAGCGACACAGGATTAGAGAGAATAAGAAAAGAAGGCCAAGTCACTGGCATGTAAACATTACTTCCAACCTGTAATTAATGTAATGACGTTATCTTCATACACCTCACCACCCAAATATATCCTCATGCTCACATACCAAAGGAGTTAAGACTCTTCTATAGAACCCTGTAATTTCTATCTACACTGCTTCAATTACCTTCAAAAGACAAATCAACTATAACACATATTATTATAAATTAATCAATCTTTCTTCATAGTGTTTCATAAATCCAGTATCTTGGCTTAGAACACATACTACTTCAGGATTTGACCTTCATGCATCTCTTTAGCCTCAATCTTTATCAAACACTTAGAGCCAAGTCACCTGGAAGCGGAATCCTCAGACTCAGTGACATATATCATACTTCCCTGATGCCTCTCGCCCCAACTTTCATGTCTAATAACATCCAGTCATTGTTCAGCTTAAGTATAATTTTCCTTCTAATAGAAAAGCTTCTTGTTTTCTGTTTCTTAGTCTTTCCATCTCCCTTTATAATAAGCTTTAAGGGCAGCTTCTTTTTATCCCAGGATAATATCTAACAATTAGGAGAAAATTTATTGAATAATTAAATAGATAAAATAATGAATAAAGAGTATGAAAACAGCTACAATTTATAAAATGGCAAGCTAAGAAGATAAAGAATTTCTAAGTCAAGGCAAAACAATAATCAACTCCTAGTTTGTATTGCCTAATCTTGCAAAAGAAAACTGGTTAGAAAATAATAGAACAGACAACCAAAACTAGAGGAAACACTCAATAGAAATTATCAAATCACTTCATAAGAGGCTGTCATTAAAATTTCAAGATAGGCTTTCACAACTTTAAAACCCCAATTTAGGCTGGGCGCGGTGGCTCAAGCCTGTAATACCAGCACTTTGGGAGGCCGAAGCAGGTGGGTCACGAGGTCAAGAGATCGAGACCATCCTGGTCAACATGGTGAAACCCCGTCTCTACTAAAAATACAAAAAAATTAGCTGGGCATGGTGGTGTGTGCCTGTAATCCCAGCTACTCAGGAGGCTGAGGCAGGAGAATTGCCTGAACCCAGGAGGCGGAGGTTGCGGTGAGCCGAGATTGCGCCATTGCACTCCAGCCTGGGTAACAAGAGTGAAACTCTGTCTCAAAAAAAAAAAAAAAAAAAAAAAAAAAAAAAACCTCAATTAATTAATGGTGCTCTTTCACTTTCTCATTTTTAACAGTAAAAATAGCCAAAAATTACTCAAAGAATAAAGATGCTTAAAAGTTTATCATATGCAATTTTATAGAATGGTTTTTAAATAGACTTATATACACTTATCAACATAAACCTCCTCTTGGCAAATAACAGGGCAACACCAGGTATCAGATGCAACACTAGGCATTCTTTATTTTCTTTTTGAGATGCAGTCTCACTCTGTCACCCAGGCTGGAGTGCTGTGGTGTGATCTCAGCTCACTGCAACCTCTGCCTCCTGGGTTCAAGCGATTCTCCTGCCTCAGCCTCCCAAGTACCTGGGATTACAGGCACTCGCCACCACACCCAGCTAATTTTTGTATTTTTAGTACAGACAGGATTTCAAGTTCCTGACCTCAGTGTTCACACCACCAACAGCTGAGGGGACACAGCTCAGAGAACATCAAGCCTCTGTTCAGTAGTATGGACCCTATGTACACTGCTGCTTTACTAACAGTATTCTCACTTACAGAACTTTGTACAGCAGTTACTAATCAACTTTAAGTGTAAGGAACACTTATCCATCATATCCATGGACCTAATTATTCTATAGGTAAATTATGTCTCTTATATATATGCAATTATGCTTGCTACATAGTTCTTCTGAACAGGTAAGTGATTACCTGACAAGGCCCTGGATCATAACAGAGCTCTCTTTTACTTCACGTAACTGTCAGGGCAACACACCACAACGTCCTCCCGCTCCAGTGCTTTCCCTTCAGAGAAAATGCACAATCACCTTGACGATACGACCTTCCAACCTTACCACATCAGCGCCCCACAGAGTAAGGCAGAATTCTAGTTCATGACACGTTTATGTATGAACTCTCATTTAGAAGTATAAATTTTTAAATTTCACTTCTGAGATGACATTTCTTCAATTTTAATCGACACTATTTCTTACTACTTCCTACTAAATAAAGACCAAAGAAATAAAAAGGTGCATCAAATTACCAAATACCCATGCTCATCTGTCTTCTCCCATCCCCATGATGAAATGAGCTTTGCCATATTTCTTTCTGATTCTGAATAACACAATTTCACTGTAAAAAATTCAAATACAGAAAAAGCACAAAGGACAAAAAAAAACCTGTGAGATAACTATATTTTATGACTGTATTTTCAGTAATTACTTTTATGCATTTATTTTATAATGAGATTCCTATCTTAATCATTTATTTAAAAGTCTTTTCCTCCCTCACTTGGTTTGGAAGCTAGTATCTTTTCCATGCATTTACCTTTCTATTTGTTCATGTAAACACACACACAGCACTGTGTTCTTTGGTTTTGTTTATGGTGACTGCTTTTACAAAGCAGGGTATTTGTAAATGTACAGACACTCTGTTGCTTTATTGTGCCTCACAGATACCGCTCTTTTAAGAAAAAACAAATACAAGTTGAAAGCTTGCGGCAAGCCTGCCTGAGCACACCTACTGGTGCCATTTTTCCAACAGCCTGGTTCACTTTGTGTCTCTGTGTACACCATATTGATTGTCACAATACTTCAATCTTTTTCTTCTTATTATTATATCTATCAAGGTGATCTGTAATCTCTGATGTTCCTCTTCTAACATTTTGGGTGTCATGAACTGTACCATGTAAGACAGTAAGCTTAACTGACAAATGCATGTGTTCTGCATGTTCTACTCCCCATCTCCCTGGCTCTCCTGGGACCTCCTTATTCTATGAGACATACTAATAGTCAAATTAGGCCAATGAATACCCTACAATGACCTCTAAGTAAAAGGAAATAAATATAGCGAGGTGGGCATGATGAAAGCCAAGACAAGCAGAAAGCTAGACCCCTTGGTGCCGGTCAAGTTATGAAAGCAAAGGAAAACTTCTTAGAAATTAAATGTGCTTCTCCAACGAACACATGAATGGTAAGAACGAACCAGCCTTACTCCCGATATGGAGAAAGTCTGAATGGTTTGGATAAATGACCAAACCAGCGACAACATTCTAGCCAATTCTGCTCTAGCGTAAGGCCCTAACTCTCTTCAATTCTATGAAGCCTGAGAGAGGTGAGAAGGATGCAGAAGAAAAGTCTGAAGCTAGCAGAGGTTGATTTGTGAGGTTTAGGAAATGAAGCCATCTCCATAAAATAAAAGGGCAAGGTGAAACTGCTTATGCAGAAGCTGCAGCAAGTTCTCCAGATCTAGCTATGATCATTGATGAACATCTCTACACTAAACAGATTTTCAATGAAGATGAAAAAGCCTTCTACTAGAAGAAGCCATCTACGACTCTCTAGCTAGAGAGAAGACAATGGCTGGCTTCAAAGCTTCAAATAACAGGCTGATTCTTTTGTTAGGGGCGAATGCAGCTGGTGACTTTAAGTTGAGACCGATGCTCACTTACCTTTCTGAAAATTCTGGAACTTTTAAGAATTATACAGATCAACTCTGCCTGTACTCTATAAATGAACAACAAATCCTAGATGTCAAAACATGTATTTGCAGCATGGTTTACTGAATATTTTGAGCCCGCTCTTGTGACATATTACTCAGAGAAAAAAAAAAAAAAAGAAGATGATCCCTTGCAAAATATTACTGCTCAATGACCAGGCACGTAGTCACCCAGGAGCTCTGGGAGACGTACAAGGAGATTAGCATTGTTTTCATGCTTACGAAAGCAGCCGATGGATTAAGGAATGACTGACTTTCAAGCTTTATTATTTAAGCAATACATTTCATGAGGCTCTAGCTGCCACAGAGAGTGATTCCACTGATAAATCTGGAGCGAAAACCTCAAAGTATTCACTATTCTAGATGCCATTACAACATTCACAATTCATGGGATAAGGAAAAGTACCAACACTGACAGGAGTTTGGAAGAAGTTGATTCAAACCGTATCAATGATTTGGAGCTGTTCAAGACTTCAGTCAAGGCAGTAACTGAAGATGAGGTGAAAACAGGAAGAGAACTGACATTACAAATGGAGCCTGAAGATGTGACTAAATTGCTGCAATCTCATAATAAAACTTGAACAAACAAGGAGCTGCCTTTCACGAATAAGCGAAGAAAGTAGTTTCTTATGGAATCAACTCCTGGTGAAGATGATGTGAACACTGTTGAAATGACAACAAAGGATTTCAAATATTACACAAACTTAGTTGACAAAGCAGTGGCAGGGGTTGGGAGTATTGACTTCAATTTTAAAAGAAACTTTACTAAACATAAAAAGCTATCAAACTGTATCGTATGCTACGGAGAAATGTTTTGTGAAAGGAGAGTCAATTAATGCAGCAAACTTTGTTTGTTGTATTTTAGGAAGTCGCCACAGCCACCTCAACGTTCGGCACCCACCACCCTCGGTAGTCAGTGGCCATCAACATCCAGGCAAGACACCGCACCAGCAAAAAGACAACAACTCACTGAAGGCTCAGATGATCGTTAGAATTTTTTAAGCAATGGAGTATTTTTAGATTAAGGTAGGTACCTTTTTTCTTAAACACAATGCTACTGCACACTTAACAGACTACAGTATAGCAGAAGCATAATTTTTATATGCATTGAGAAACCAAGAAATTTGTGTGACTCACTTTACTGTGATGCTAGATTAACTGTCACAGTCTGGCCCTAAGCCTGCAACGTCTCTGAAGTGTGCCTGCGTGTCTCTCCAGGTAAACTGGTGGAGACCTAATTGATGCTGTAGAGCAACATGTCACTGAGTGGTATAAGCACGTCTTAGTGCTGGCCATGTCCACTTTTTTATTGCTACACACAGAATACTGCAAAAAATACAAGCTCATAGAAATATCCTCAGGAATTTACTGGCTACTTGTTTATTTCACATGTCACAACTCATATTTACCACCATATTTCTACTACACAAAATGTCCTTATTGCTATTACCCTCAGTCTTGGACACTCTCCAATCTGAAGTGTGTGCTGTTCAGGACTACTGCACAGGAATCTTCTGGACTTTCCTTCCTCAACATCCTTGGAATTTCCCTCTTATGACAGATTCTATTCTTAAATCCTCCCTCTCCCTCTTTCTTGGCCTATTCCATCATTCTGCTGGACAATGTCCTCCAGCACTTTTTTGAAACAGGGCACATGGGAGGTAAATTTTTGTCTTGTATCTTTTGAAATGTCTTTATTCCATCTACCTAACACACTTGGTTGACAGTCTGGATTGGAAATCATTTCACTCTGCATTTGAAAGTACATAGCATGCCAGATTCCAGCTACTGTTGAGAAGACTAGCACCAGCCTTATTCCCTAAACATGTATAGGAAACTTGAATCTTTTTGAGTCATTATTACTTTTAACACTAGTTTTCTGCAGTTTCAAAATAATAAATTTGGTTTGGGTCTTTTTCAAAGTAATTGTACCATTATTCAGTGGGCCATTTCAACCTCTAAACTAAACTCCTTCAAGTAATTGTACCATTATTCAGTGGGCCATTTCAACCTCTAAACTAAACTCCTTCAGTTCTGAGAAGGATTCTTTTTTTTTTTTTTTTGAATTAGCACTTGAATGTTCGCAGCAGCATTATTCATAACCCAGAACTGCACACAACCAAAATGCCCTCCTGTGGGTAAATGGGCAGACAAATTGTGGTCTATCCATACAACGGAATTTTACTTGGAAATTTAAAGAAATGAAGTACTGACTCATGCTACAACATGCGTAAACCTGGAAACTTGTTAAGTGAAAGAAGCCAGTCACAAAAACCCACGGACTGTATGATCCCATTTATATGAAATGTTCAGAATAGGCAAATGTATGTATAGAGAAAGTAGATTGTTGTTGCTTCACATTTGAGGTGACAATGGGCTTAGCTATAAATGGGCACAAGGAGTCCATCTGGGAGATGAAAATGATCTAAACTGAATCATGATGATGGTTATTCCACTTCACAGAATTCCTAAAAATCATTGAGTTCTATGCCTGAAATGGGTGAAAGCTATATGTGAAATGTATCTTGATAGAAGTGGAAAAAATTATTTTTATTTTTATTTTTTTTAAAAGAAGAGGAAGAAAGAGAAAGAGGAAGAGGGAGAGAAGATGGGGGTATTGCTTTATTGCCCAGGCTAGAATGCAGTCTAAATATGGGTATGCCTATAATTGTCCCTAATAATGGAGACATGAAAGAAAATGTGGGAAGAGAATAACAAACAAGGAGCCAACCAAGATTTCATTTAAACTTCTAAATTGATATGATGTGGTACTGATAAGAGTGTATATTTTGTGTATTTAAAGTGGAGAGTAAATGTTAATTACATTTACTTGTTCCAGATCTGAGTTCAAGACCTGAATATCGTTGTTAATTTTCTGTCTCATTGATCTGTCTAATATTAATGTTGAAGCCTCCCACTATTATTATGTGGGAGTCTAAGTCTCTTTATAAGTCCTATATGTCTAGGTATTCCTGTATTGGGTGCGTATATATTTAGGATCTTTAGCTCTTCTTGTTGTTGCATTGATCCTTTTATCATTATATAATGTCCTTCTTTGCTTCTTTTGATCTTTGTTGCTTAATTGTAACTTCTGCTTTTTACTTATTTACTTTAGCTCTCTGTTTGGTTGGTAAATCTTTCTCCATCCCTTGTTTAGAGTCTTTGTGTATCCTTGAATGTGAGATGGATCTGGATGCAGCATACTGATGGGTTTTGGTTTTTTATTCAAATTGCCTGTCTTTGGATTGGGGGATTTAGTCAATTTAAATTTAGAATTAATAATAATATATGTGAGTTTAATACTGTCTTTAGCTGGCTATTTTGTCCATTAGTTGATGTAAATTCTTCATTATATTGATGCTCTTTTTGATAATTTTTTTAGAAAGGCTGATACTGTTTGTTCCTTTCATATGTGTAGTGGTTCTTTCAGAAGCTCTTGCAAAGCAGGCCTGGTGGTGATGAAATCTCTGAGTGCTTGCTTATTCACAAAAAACTTTATTTTTCCTTCACATGTGAAGCTTAGCTTGGCTGGATGTGAAATTCTGGGTTGAAAATTCTTTTCTTTAAGGATGTTGAATATTGGCCCCCACTCTCTTCTGGCTTGTAGGGTTTCTGCTGAGAGATCTGCTGTAAGTCTGATAGGCTTCCCTTTGTGGGTAACCTGACCTTTCTCTCTGGCTGCCCTTAGTATTTTCTCCTTCATTTCAACCCTGGTGAATCTGACGATTATGTGCCTTGGAGTTGCTCTTCTTGAGGAGTATCTCTGTGGTGTTCTCTGTATTACCTGGAGTTGAATATTATCCTGCCTTACTAGGCTGGGAAAATTTTCCTGAATAATGTCCTGAAGCGTATTTTCCAGCTTGGATTCATTCTCTTCGTCACATTCAGGTACACCTATCAAGCGTAGATTAGGTCTTTTCACATAGTCCCATATTTCTTGGAGACTTTGCTCGTTCCTTTTTATCCTTTTTTCTCTAATCTTGTCTTCTAGTTTTATTTCATTGAGTTGGTCTTCGACCTCTGATATCCTTTCTTCTGCTTGATCAATTTGGCTGTTAAAACTTGTACATACTTCACGTAGTTCTCGTATTGTGTTTTTCAGCTCCATCAATTCACTTATTTTCCTCTCTAAATTTTGTATTCTTGTTGACATTTCGTCAAACCTTTTTTCAAAGTTCTTAGTTTCTTTAGATTGTGTTATAACAAGTTCTTTTAATTCAGAGAAGTTTCTTATTATCCACGTTTTGAAGCCTGCTTCTGTAATTGGAACCCACTCGTTCTCCATCAAGCCTTGTTTCGTTGCTGATGAGGAACTGGGATCCTCTGCTGAGGAAGAGGCGTTCTGATCTTGGGTATTCTCAGCCTTTTTTGACCGTTTTCCTCCCTTCGTTGTAGATTTATCCATCTGTGGTCTTTATAATTACCGTCTTTGTAATTGGGTTTCTGAGTGGACGTCCAACTTACTGATTCTCAGCGCCGAAATCTGAGCAGCCCACTGCACCGACCAAATCAGCGGCGTTAAGATGGATGGTGCTTTTCCGACTCCTGCACCGAGAACCGATGCTCCGAGGCGCCGGCAAAACCGCCTCGCCGGTCACAAGAGTCGCGCTGGCGACCCGTGGGGCTCCTCCGCTGGGAATCTCCTGGTGCGTGAGCAACAAGAATTCATGTGAAGGTGTGGCGTCCTCTCCTTCTTTGCGCTTTCAGTGGGAGCTACAATCCCGAGCTGCTAGTGATCAGCCATCTTGGATCTCTCTCCCCAGTTCTGAGAAGGATTCTAGCAGTACTTCCTTGGTAACTTCCGTCTTTCCATTTAGTTTGGTTTTCCTTTTTTTTTCTTGAGACAGTCTTGCTCCATCGCCCAGGCTACAGTGCAATGGCAAGATCTCGGCTCATGCAATCTCCGCCTCCCGGATTCAAGCAATTTTCCTGCCTCAACCTCCCAAGTAGCTGGGATTACAAGCATGCAACACCGTGTCCAGCTTTTTTTTTTTTTTTTTTTTTTTTTTGTATTTTTAGTAGAGACAGGATTTCGAAATGTTGGCCAGCCTGGTCTCAAACCCCTGACCCCAGGTGATCCAATTGCCTCGGCCTCCCAAAGTGCTGGGATTATAGGAGTGAGCCACCATGCCCAGCCTCCTTCGGTTTTCTCTGGCTGATCCCCCTTTAGTATACGTATGTTAGATATTCTCATAATTTAAATATCTTAATTTGTCTGTTTTACTTATTTTTCTCTTTGATCTGTATTTGGGTAGATTCCCTTATTTTCTACCTGTCTTATTAACATTTTCCCCCCATATCCCTTACTTGTTTTTAAATTTCTAAGCGCTCTTTCTCTGTTTCTTTTTATGGCATTCTGTTCTTATTTCATGGATGCACTGTTTTCCTTGTCTCTGTGAGTCTTGGTGCCGCGAAACTCCCATCTGCTACCTCCAGTTTCTCCCTTCTAGCTCCAGTTTTTGCAATGCTTTTGTTGACCTGTCCCCATTTTAAAGGTACCTTTTTCAAATGTCTATTGAACCTTGGCTATCTACATTTGACAGCAAGTCTCACGAAAGCTGGATGTTAAGTCTATCTATGTGGGCAAGGGTTACTGTTGCTAAGTCTCAGAGTGAGGTTATTAGACCAGAACTTTCAAAGGTCCACTTACATACAGATCTTTCTTTTGACAAGTGCCTTCTGAGAGGGATCTATAAATCTTCTAGCCATCAGTATTCTGGGTACAGTCTTTCACTTCATCCTCTGTTTTCAGTGAAGACCCTTGTCACCTTGTGCTACTCCTGTTACCTCCACCTCCAAGGCCTCCGTTCAGTACTCACCCACCTCCCGTCAGTTTTACTCTAGCCTGCAGCAGTTAGGGGAAGGAAAGGGAATCTGGTGGAGTCTGCTTCTTCTTATAGAAACTTTCAGCCCAACTTTCAACACTGCCTTAGAAAGTACTAAAGCCTCTAATTCCTGAGTCTTCCTGAGGTTGGGATACACCTGCCTGCTTTGTCTGGATGTCCTCCTAGCAAGATTTCTCTGGTCTGGCAAGTTAGAGACCTCTCATTTACATCTGCAAAATTTCACAGTCTATTCTAATCTCTTGTCATCTCTTCTCTCATTCTCTTTGTTCTTGTGCATTTAAACAGATTTTTATTCCCTTATTGTCATTTTAATGTGAGAGAAACATGTTTTCCCACCTACTATCAGCTAAAAATTAGGCTATATTCCTAAATTACGAATCTACTAGTTTTTCGAACTCAATATTTAACTTCTTAGCTTCTCAGCAAAAAGATACAAGTTATAAAACTCAAGCCCTTTTATTTAATTCTGTCTGTAGCTAACAAGAGAGGTATAAGACCTCTACATTGAATACCACAAAACACTGCTGAGAGAAATGAAAGCATCAAGTAAATAAAGAGTTACGCTCTGCTCACAAATTGGAAGACGAAAATATTGTTAGTATGAGAAGCCTCTTAAAATTCATCTACAGAGGCAATGCAAACCCAATCACAGTCTCAGAAGGTTCTGGGTAGACACTGACAAGCTGGTGTTAAAATTTATATTAGAAACACAAATAACCTAGAACAAACAAAGTGATTTTTAAAAATAATAAACAAAATTGGCACATATTTTATATAATTTTAAGTCTTATTATAAATCTACAGTAATCAAGGCAGCTTGCTATTGGTAAAAAGATAAGACATATATATCAGTGGAACAGAACAGAGACCAGAATTAGAACCACATATATATGTGGGTCACTTGATTTGGGGGCAATTTTTATTTTCTTCAATTTGCCTTTTAATATTTTTCTTATTTTATAATAGAAACATTTATTACCTTTGCAGTGGAAGGGAGACTGCTTTTTTAAAATACAGATTTAACACATGATTTGTAATTTATCCAATTCTAAACGATATGGTAGGGTGAAAAACTAGTTTTAATTTAATTTAAATGCAAAGTAGAAAGAACTAGTGATAAAGTTCCTTACCCGGGCTATGCAGTAATCCTTAGGGTTTTCTTTTTCCAGACCATACTTCTCTAAAGCTTCGGCAACAGCAAAGTCTGCAGGATCTGTAGTAGACAGCAGGATTGTCTTGTACGGAATATTTGGTTTTAAACTATCTGCATAAATTCTCAATGTTCCACCTGAAAAAACATTTTGACATCTTTGAGTATAACTTACTTTATGCAAATAACAGAGATAGCTAACATTTATAATCACTTGAGAAAAAGATACCTGCATTCTAGGTATAATGAGTACAAAAACAATTAGGTAACATATATTAGCAGTAACTGGTTGATCTAGTGACACTTAGGAAATCATGAACAATCAAGTATGACAAAGACCATATCGTGTTCTCTCTTCAAGGAATTTTTGTATCAATGAACTGATTTCCACTATGGTAAGGAAAGAAAAGGAAAGAATTCCAGAATTTCTCTAAGGTGCTCTTTATTCAATTGCTTTCCCATTTTTCTTATCTATATATCGTTATATACCGATTTCTCCCATTTTCCTACTTCCTGATCATCAACCTGAAACAAACTAAAAACCCAGATAAAGTTAAATATTAACACACTAAATAAATCAATTTTTGAAAAGTGAAGTTGGAACCAGGAGATCTCAGGTGCTCGAGACCAAAGATTTTTCATGAGAGATAAGTCAACAGAGCAGAGTTCTATGTTTACTTCCAGGCACTACAAACTACAATGTCCTTTATAGCTGTGAACTTATTTAGTGGGGGAGAAAAGAAACCAACTACAGCAGAGCAATTTGGATATCCTGAGATTTTCTTTTGTGTTTCTTTGTAAAGAATATGTGTGTGTGTGTGATCTTTGTAAAGAATGTGTCTCTCTGTGTGTGTGTGTGTGTAATATTGTCACTTTTGGTGTCATAATCTGCTGTCTACCTATGGTCCAGGATTAACACACCCTGAAATCTGAAGTCTAGATGAAAGGATGCTGAGGGAAGAAACTAAGGTAGGCTCCACATTCCCATTATGACAGTGTGATCCTAGCTACTCACTCTAGCTTCTTTAACTCCATTTTCTCACCTGTAATTCAGAAGAGCTAGATCAGAAAAATCTGTGGGTTTCTTGAGGCAAGTTCTAGATTTCCATGACTCCATTACTTTTTAATTCTAATGCAGTTATTTCAGCTACTGAGTATTTCTCATACTCTCTTTTTCAACGAGTCTGACATGAATTGCATTTGGATAACTTAGCTCACAGTAACATAAAGTTGGTCTTTTAAGAAACCAACTAGTCTACACTCATATTAGAACATGGGCCTGCTGGGCCAGGCCAGGGGAATCACAGGTTGCACAACATGTTTAGCATGTACACACTCACACTGCCCAGGGGCCCCACTGTTCCAATGCAGAGGAACAGCAATAAGCAGGTCAGATGATGTTCCTGCCTTCAACAGCTTACATTCTGTGGTTGGGAGTAGGATGCAGAGGAAGGAGACTAACAAGAAAACAAGTAAGTACCTTTAAAACAGTGACACACATTGTGAAAAATATAAGGTTGTGAGAAAGAACGTGACCGAGAGCATCTTAAACTTGGGTGACTGGCCAAGACTTCTCTGAAGAATAAACCTATGACCTCAGTTCTGATTAATCAGACGTAAGTGACCATGCGAAAATCAAAAGGAAGGGCTTTGTCTGAGCAGGGGACCAGCAGCTGCTAAGGCCCATGGCTGGAGGAAGTCTGGCTGGATTCACTGGCCAGTACTGACAGAGTGAGGGAAAAGAGGGAGATGAAGTCAGAAAGCAGCTGAGACCAGATTAGGCCGGACTTCCCTGATCATCATCCCGAGTTTGAATTATTCTAGTTAAAGTGAAAGCCACTCAAAGGGTTTAAGTTCTTCGTGTGAGTGTCTGCATGTGTGCATGTGCCAAGACAGAGTACACACGTGTGATTGTGTGTCTGCATGCATATGTCTAAGGAGGTGGGCAAAATGTCACTTCTGCTTTCCAAAGAGAATCCTGGCTTTCGGGTGAAGAAAGGGACATCAGCGACAGGAGTGGGGCTCATATAAACTGTGTGTTTTCCACAACACCAAAATGCCCACTCCTTATTTAATTACACTCCACATCCCAACATGAGCCTCAAGTAATTCCCAGGAAAAACATTAAATACAATAGGGTGAGTAAACAATCATGCAGACTGCAGTAACATCTACATGTTTCATACGTTATACCAACAAGGATCTTCTATTTTGAAAGCTGAAGAGTGGAATTTGTATCCTTATCTAGATGTCCACCAAAAAAATGCAAATGATCAGACACCTAACTTTTCTAAAAAATAAATAAACACACACACACACACACACACACACACACCCCTGTTAAACGCCTAGATGAGTACTCATGATCCCAAAGCTACAGACAAACAGACCACAGGGCAGAAAAAACTACCTGGTGGGAAAAAATTTAAGAACAAAGTTTATCAGAAAGTCAGTTGAAGAAATCAGTATGGTTCCTACAAATAATCTAGTTTTCAGTGGCACTTCTAAAGGACACATCAATATGAGACAGCTAGAAAATTCATATTCAAGTGGTCAAATGAATTTAGCTACTGAATGAAACATATTAAATGCTTGACTATTTTAGAACTAATATCTAAAACTATGATTTGGTTTGAGTATAGTGCATTAAGGCATTCTGACACATAAAAAGGCAATAAACAAACACAGTCGATCATAAAAGCTTGTTAGTTTCTAAGCATAAAACCATAGTATTGTTATGGGAGCAACAGATACCTCCCAATTTACTAAGGAAGGAGAAAGAGAAGAAAAGCTAAGGTTTTAAGTTCCTATTACAGACTAAAATCTATTTGTATAAACACGTATCTTAGTCTTGTATAAACAAGACTAAGATATAGGTTAGTGCCCCGTTTTGAAGATAAAGAGACTGTGGCTCTTGGTTTGTGCACAGCAGTTCCAACTGCATCCTGACCCCAGGTCCACCCTCTTTTGCACAGTACTCTGCTACTCCCAACACTGCGCACTAAAACACCCAAGAAGAAGAAGAATCGACTACAAATTCTCCTATAGTTTTGTTAATTTATCAGTGAGGAAAAACCATAACAATAAATGGTGGAAGAATACTTGTGCCACAAATCAATTAACTGAGATATATAGGACATTTTGGGGTCAACTACATTTTAAAGCCATCATGAAGCAAATATAATTGAGTGTCAAAAATACTTTACAAAGTTCAGGGGCAAAGCTTGATATGAACTCTGATGCCTGATCAGCTGTGAGGTGAGTTTAACAGAAACAAATAAAAGGGGACATGGAGGCTCTGTCATCAGAAGTTGAGAAACTAATCCTTGGGGTAAAAGAGAAAAGTAACAGACACAGTTGTCACTCTCAGACAAGTGGTTTTCACAGGTGCCCTTGTCTCCAGCCCACACTGAAGAATCAACCTGATAATTAAGCTGATAGCTGCAGTAGGCTGTAAGGATACAGTGTCTCGGAGCAAGTTATTTGTTAAAAATATCAGGTAAAAACCTTAGACTTCATTAATACTTTTGGCTTCCTTATTATTAACCATAAAGGACCATTTTTGGCTATCAATATTTAGTTCTTAGGAGTTCCCTCGGAGTCTACACATAGAAAAAACACCCCTTCTACCCCTAATCACCACTTTAACAGATAAGCTCTACTCTGATGTTCTGCTACGTCTCCTCCTAATTCTTTACGGTGTTCCTGTTTTCTTTGCTGACTCCACTTAACGATGGCTTTTCCCGTAAGTTTCTGGATCACCTATACGCTGTCTCCCAGCAACACTGACCGCCCCCAAACCCGAATCGTCATGTGACACTGCTGCACAGTGCTCTGGAGTCACTCAAATGGGCCTAAAACACATCCCATATCCCACCAGCACTTCATGTGACACACATAAACAAAACCTACCTTCCACTCCCAAATGTTCTTTCATTCTACAGTCCGTCAACCTCTTTCCAATTAAAAGCAGAGGTGCCATCCAGAATGCCTCCCCTCCTTAGTAAAATCCAGTCTATTGCCAGTTCCTGACAATTTTACCTCTTAACTCTTTCTTCAGACCTTTCTCTCTTTACGTCCTGCTGTCAATGACAGAGCTCAGAGGTCCCTTATTCCTTATATGGGCAAAGCAATACTTTAAATGGGCATGCCTGCTTCTAATCAGAATTCCCTCAAATCCATCTTCCACTCTGTTTCTACAGTAATCTCTCCAGATACAAAGCTTAGGCTACAACGAAAGCTTTCTAAACCCCTAGCTTAAAACTCTCCAGCAGCTTATTAACAAAGCATATCAAATGTTTCCATCAAAATACCCTCAATGGCAGAGCCAAATACGTGGGGGAATCTGGGGACATAAGCTAGGAGGCATACAAAAACTTCCTATTTTATCGTAAAAAATACACGTAAATGTTACATTCTAACCACATTAAAAACATACTTCATTTTAAAAATATTTTCTAAAGTTACATATAAAAATTGATACTCTAAGCTAGCTATCTTTACCATGACTCACTACCTCTAGCCCATACTTGAATATTCCTTAAGAAGGAACCATAGAATAAATTCAGAAATTCATTTCAGTAATGATGTCAAACTCCCTCCTACAGCATAAAAAGTGCCTTCAGGTCTGGTATGTGGCTAGCACATGTAGCCATTTCTTAGCATTCCTCTTGTCTTTGAAAGAAGTTTTTACCACTCTTCTTTATATTTTCTTTCAAACTCCTTATTTTCTTTTGTCTTTTTTGGGATGCATGTATTTAGAAATTATTTCAAATTCTTGGCAGAATAAGACAGAATATACATAAACAAAGAATCATTTGGGTCTCAACTGTAATCTATTAGAATATTAGAATATTTATGGAACCAAGAAGTCCTATACTCTCTGAGATTTTTTTTAAATCACTGGCACTACAAGTCCTGTGAAATATGTAATTAGGACTCAGTTATAGGGTGCTAAGGATCAAAATAATCAGGAATGCTAGGGTGGGCCAACTTTCCCCCTACATGGTAGCTGTCTGGACACGACACTGAAATATGCTCAGAAGACAGAGTCCTGAGCAGTGTCTATGATGGGCGCAGAAGCAAGTGACCATGCATTTAATGCATTACATCTCATTTAGATCCCATCCCAAATAAAACAATTAACTGAGGTAATCAGGAAAATTTAAACAATGACTAGTTGTTTGATAGTATTAAGGAATTACTATCAATTAGTTTATATATGATGATAATACTACACTTATATTTTGCTTTGTTTTTTAAGGAATCTCTACCCTTCAGAAAAATATACCAAAATATTTACAGTTGAAAGAACAAGAAGTTTGGGATTTGCTTCACAATAATAGTGTGAGAATGGAGGCAATGTATTTTGGGGTACAGAAGAAACGTGAGTTGTTAATTATCAAACCTCAGTGTAGGTACATGGGAGTTTTATTTTATCTTTCTTTTTTGTATATACTTGAAATTTTCCAGATTTTCTCTTTTTCTTTTTAAAGAGCTGTATTGGGGAAAAGTATGAAAGTAAATGCATCCCTATGTGAACAGAACTCTTGTAACACAGGGCAGGCTGATTTTGTACCAGACGTATGTGGTACACATTTGTTTTCAAAAGGTTGCATCACCCATTGCTTTAGTTAAAGCAGGCCTCATGCACAAATGGAGTGTAATTAAACAATGCTCTTTACAACAGGTAGAACAGAGAAAAACTATAAAGTGTGTACCTGAATCTGGCCGCCCATCTGAGCTCCGAAATTCCTGCATTCTCTTTTCCAATTTCTGTTGCCTCCGCCGTTTCATGACCACCTCAGGATTAGAAATTGTTCGTGTAAAGCTGGTTTCAGGCATGTCTTTGTAAACCTCAGCAGCCAGTCGAGAATTTTCACTGCAAGACAAAAAAACACCAACAATATTTTAAACTTTTTTTTCTTACTGGAAATAGACACACTGCAATCATACAAAAATCAAAAGGGCAGATGCTATTTGGCTACATCTGTACCCTAACAGGTCTGTTATGTACTATTTACCACATAATAACTAATATATGATAAAGAATCTAGTTTCTCTCAATACAAACGAATATACTGAACTAAGCAGAAATCTATCATTAAAAGTTTACATTAATAGTGAGTTTATTCATGAATAATGCTGAAAGAAAAATATATTGATTATACATTTCCGTAACTTCCACCACTGTTACACTAAAATAGACCAATATTATACCATGACCTTCCAACCACAAGAAGGAAACATAGGACTTAATATACTTTAATTTCACAAAATCTGTCTTAAAATTACAGCAAATTTAGGCCGGGCACAGTGGCTCACACCTGTAATCCTAGTATTTTGGGAGGCCGAGGCAGGCAGATCACCTGAGATCAGGAATTCAAGACCAGCTTGACCAACATGGATAAACCTCGTCTCTACTAAAAATACAAAATTAGCCAGGCATGGTGGCACATGCCTGCAATCCCAGCTACCCAGGAGGCTGAGCAGGAGAATCGCTTGAACCCGGGAGGAGGAGGTTGCGGTGAGCTGAGACTGTGCCACTGCATTCCAGCCTGGGCAACAAGAGTGAAACTCTGTCTCAAAAAAAAAAAAAAATTATATAGCAAATTTTGAAAAGCCCAAATTAACTGAATGGAATGATTATTTTTTTTTAACACCTGAAAGATTTATAAACATTAACTTTTTTGAAGCTAAATTTTTTAAAGGAAATTACTCCCAACAGTTTCTGTGAAGGAGTCAAATGTATAGAATGATGAGCTGAAAACAGTATTAGGTAATTGATATACTTGACTAAATTTTGGTAAATATACTTTAAAGATACAATTTTTAATCATAAAAAATAATCTAATTAAAAATAGTCAAGCTTTTAATCAAGTTGAACAACTTAACTCATCTGAAGCTAAATAATTTATCACCCCATAAATAGGATGATAAGTAAAGCAAGTCATAAAGTATATGCTTTTGGTTTGTTTTGGTTTATTTTAAGACAGGGTCTCACTCTGTAGCCCAGGCTGGAGCACAGTGGCACAATCACTGCTCACTGCAGTCTCAATCTTCCAGGCTCAAGCAATCCTCCTACCTCAGCCTCCTGAGTAGCTGAGACTACAGGCATGAACCTAGCGTAAGTTTTAAACTCTCCTTTTCTTTGATATTTTTCATGTATGAGCAATGTATCTTTGTACATTTTTTCTCTTGCATAACTGCATTTGACAGAGGCTTATTACGTAATACTAGACTCAGGAGATTACATAGGCACCACTGCCTCGTAGATTCATACTTAAACCTTCTTTGATGCAACACAAAACAGGTTCAAATTCCACTCTAAAGTATACCTTCTTCATTGACAAGTAATATCCTTAACACATACAGATCACTTAGAATCAATTTCAAAATGGGAAAAAGCCTTGGACAGGTCACTCCAACAAAAGAATATAAATCGTTAACAAATGTGGAAAGATGCTGTCGTCTTAATGACAAAAACAAATTCAATTTATAGAAGATATTACATACTACACAGATAATTATATACTGTTCTGTGACACCCAAGAGTTGCAGATGTAAGGAAAAGAGAAGTCTCCTGGTCTCCTGGATTGCACGACAGTATGGGGCAGTCTGCCGATGGGTTCAGAACATGAGAGTATCTGAATCCTGTCACCCAACCATTCTTCTAGAATGCACCGAGAAAATAATCAGATGACTTCCCTAAGTCATAGAACAAGGATATTCACTGAAACATTTATTTAAAAACAAAACAAAGAACCACTATAAACTATCTGTAAGTACACTAAAGATGAACTAGTTACATAAATTATAAGAACAATTAAGTAACAGTATACTGTATCGTCATTTTTAAATGTTTTTGTGAAATATAAATATCTTAGTGGAAAAAATACCAAGTGAAAATCCAGTTGAAGAGACTGTGGTTACATTTCTGTTTAAAACCTCTCCAGACAAGCATATAAAATAGAAAAATTTATAGAGAAAAAAAACTAGATGATGATTTTCTTTGGGTTCATGTGATGACAGGTGAGTTATATCCCCCCCTTTTCGGTAAACCTATATATTCTGACTTTCTAAGCTGCACATGACCTCATTTATGGAAAAGTAATGAATGGAATACCATGCAGTCAACAGCAAGGCAACAGCAAACTGCCTAAGAAGGCACATGGCCGCCAAATGCACTAAACAATCAAAAACTGCTGAGGGCGAAAACAAACTAGAAACTCTGTATTAAGGGGAAAGTCTAGTTTATCCTAATACCTCTTTCTGCTATAGTGAGAGTGCAATGATTTCTATATTCCCTCAGCTCTGCGTCAGACCCTAAAATACCTAAACAGGTAACCATCTACAATGGGACTGGTGTGACAAAATAGGAAATGGGAGGTGGGAATGGAGGGAACTAGATGGTGATCTGAAGCTTAAAAGGGAAAATCTGCTCTTCAGCTTGTCAGCCTCCGACAAGGCATTAAGTGTATCTGAAGTACAGAAGAGACAACTGCTGCCTCCGGGCCACAGCCACAGAAACGAGGCAAGACCCCAGAGGAAGATGAAGGAGAGAAATAATGTTAACCAGAGGTTTTGGGTTAGATTGTGGGTGCACAGATTCTTCCCAAGCACAGCGAGACAGGCACTGCCAACCATGAACCCTGCTTCGGTAAGACATTCTATCCTGCCTCCACACAGAAGAGCTGGGAGTATACCCAAATACATTTCCTGACTGATACTCATCCTTTTCATAATTTATCTGAAAATTTAACAATTTTGGTGCAATGAAAACACCTTGTTTGGAGCACAAAGATAAACACTTCCAAAATGGACTTACCTGTCCTCCCCTGGGAAAGGCCTATCATCTTTATCAGACGCCTGTCGTAACGCCTCTTTTTCTCTCTTCTTTTTTTCCTTCTTTTCTTTCTTTGAGAGAGTTCTCTTGAAGTTCTGGATAACTCCTTCCTTTTCCTGCTTTTCAGGTCCATTACTTTGAGCCTTCTGATAAAAGTAACATTGTCATCATATTGACCACGACACAGAATCACATGAAATTGCCTACGGCTTAGCTAACTTCATCTCACATGCTATGGAACACGTGAGCAAGGCTACTGAAATAAAGGAAGGTCTAGAGAATGGGAACGTTCTTTCTTGATTCAGCTGACAGTTACATGGGCATATTTATCAAAATCAATTGAACTGTACACTCAAGATACGTGCATTTCACTGAATCTATATTTTACCTCATTTTAAAACTAACAAGCAAACAAGTTAAGAAACAAAAATCAAAGCCAGGAAGAAAACTGGGGTAGAAATCATGAAATCTGATTTTCAGTAAATAAAACTAAGTAATTTACATAAAATAACTTGAATAAAAAAAACCTAATAAAGTTATAAAAATAAAGAGTGAATAATAGATAAATGAATCATCTATAGTAGTTTTTCTTTAACTTTAAGGGAAATGTTAACAGTAGCCATAATATATTGGCTTTCATGAAACAGCTGTATCATGTTTGTGAAAAAAAATCTAACTTCGTTTACAGATCTGATTTATTTGCTTGCTTCTTCTTAATTTGTATTTTAACCTCAAACAACGGCCTGCTAGCAGATGACAGAGAGACATTATTTTTACGGATAACTTAATAAGAAAATAACTTAAGAAAAATAGAATGGCTATTGTAATGAGAAGGAAAATTGCCTTCTGCTTTATCAGTTAAGGGAGAAAAGAATGTGAACACTGCCATCTGATTCACAGATACTCATAGCATTGCACTGGTCTTAGGAGTTCCAATACATGTCAATGAGGGTTTGTGGTGCACAGCAAAATATACAGACTGAAATAACATCAGCTGAAATTGTGGAGCAGAAATGAAATAAAACATGCATAGCAAAACAATAAATATGCATTCTTAACATTTTTTGTATTTGTTGCAACTATAGCATATCACTAAGCACAGCACCAAGGTCAACAATACATTTTGTACATATCTATGACTCTTCAAAATGGAACAATGACATCACACAAAATGAAAACTTTCTGCGGCTAAAACTAATTAACAGTTTTTTCCCAATCTGTTCGGGGTGGGACGGAGGGAATTAAATGAAAGAATTTTCGTAAAATATTCGTAACCATTGCATTTGCTATCACTTGTCCATAATGAATTCTTGTGTAAGATGCTACTTGATTTAGCACAAAATAAGAACAGCAGCACAAAATTCTAAATATCCTACCACCTAGAAAGCTTTAGAATCATCCTATTCTGTCATTCAAGAATGTTTACTAATTCCTAACCCTGCACATATTATGAAAAGGTTTTAAATGAGCCAAAGGTGCATCTAAAAGTTTACACATAAAGAGATATAAAAGCTTTATTTTTCCTTTTGATCCTTATTAGAACAATTCTGATTTTATATTTTTGACCAAAAAAAGCTGAGGCTGACCACCTGATCATTAAATCTCGCAGTTAGTTTACATAATCATTCTTTGAAAAGGTAAGCAACAATATCTGGAATTATTAGTTGAGATAAAGGATAAAGTAGGGAGAAAAAGGCTTCTTTTAAATTATTTTCTGGGAGGAGGGTAAAAGAGTTTAAAAAGAGAAGCAAAAAAGAGAAGGAGCTCCTGCAACAAAACATTAGTCTGTTTATCAGCCAGACCTGGCCCTGGACCAAGACTGGCATAATACTGAGGGGTTCCTACCTTAGGAGCAATGGCATCATTCTCATTCTTAAGCACAAATCTGCCTTCCCGATCATCTTTGTTCCAATTCAATTGTACAACTAGAGGCTTCTCATCTATATCCAATCTTCTTTCTTCTTCAAAACATGAAACGAAAAAAAGAACAAGCTATGGTTATTTCATGGTACTAGCTAATAAGCATTCTTTCTGACACACATTTAATTTTATAAAGTACCTATCTGCAGACTGAGATGTATTGTTTGAAATGATATTGTTTGAAATCATTGGTTTTAATTAATTCAATATTTTGTTGCTACTATATGTTTATTACCACATATCCAGTGCCAGACAATAAACAGGGGCAATAACATCATTTAGATCTTACTGGGAAAATAAGAGAAATATACATGAAATAAGAAAAAAAGTATACATGGGTTTGCTATAAGCTTATTTCTATAAACGAAATTATCTCCTATGCAACTAGAAAATAAGGCTATAATGTTAATACCACACAGAAGCGCCACTGATTGTTCTTACCCATTAATGTTATACCCTACGCAAGTGATGGCAGCAGCCCCCACCAGTCTTGGAAGTGATGACTGCACTGTTCTTCCTTCCTCTGTCCATCTGATCCTTGTCTCCAAAATTTACCCATCTCCACACTTACCTCTCCTTCCACCTTAAAGTTACCATGACCATTTCTTACGTGCAGTACTGTTTGGTTTATTACTTCCTTCATTAGCAAGCATCCCAGGCACACTTATCAGGAACATGGTACTCCACAGAGGGTCTTGTAAAAGCCTCACACAGCCTGACCACCTCACAGAGGCCTACAGCCGCTGGAAGCTCTGGAAAGAAGGCAGCACTGACGGCAGGGCCTGCTCCTACTGACCAAGCCACCCATCCCAGGCTGGAGAGGACTAAGAAAGCAGGAGGTGGCAGCAGATGTGAGGCTGCAAGCCCCATGCACAAGTCAGGCTACATTCCACAGGAATCCTCCTTGTCACTCTGAGAAATCCATTAACTCTGCTCAAACCTTTAACTTTTCTTCGAGCCACTGTTACAAATTTAAACAGGTATTAAGAGCCTAAAGCCTCTTTCTTTATCTTAAAGTCCCTACCTTTTAGTGTACAATCTGGCAGAATGTGAGCTTTTTTAGAAATGCCTATTTCAGAAACATCTGTTACAGGATTGCTAGGTAACCTGAATATCACAAGACCCAGCACTTTCAGGGTTGAGTAAGAAAAGTAAAATTCACCATAAAATAAAATCACTGACTCCCTATCCAAATATTGCTCCCTGCTGTCCAGCCCTGCCCACTATCCAGCACCCCATTAGTCACATCACCCCATGGTCAGAATCCACGTGACGGTACCGTCACACAGACCGCAAACTGGAATTCTATACCTTACAGAAAGGGTCAAGACTGCACGATGCTGGCTGGGAATACCAGCACTTTGGGAAGCCAAGGTGGGTGGATCAATTGAATTCAAGAGTTTGAAATCAGACTGGGCAACATGGCGAGACCTCATCTCCACGAAAAATAAAAATAAAAACAAAAGAAAGGAGGAGGAGGAGGAGAAGGAGAAGGAGGAGGAAGAGGTAAAGGAAGGAGGATGAGGAGAAGAAAGAAGGAGGATGAAGAGGAAGGAGGAGGAAGGAGGAGGAAAGGGAGGAGAAGAGGGAGGAGAAAGGAGGGAGGAGGAAGAGGAGGAGAAATGAGGAGGGGAGGAGAAAAGGGAGGAGGGGGAGAAGGGAAGGAGGGGGAGGAGAAGGGAGGAGGAAGGAGGGAGGAGGGGGAGGAGAAGTCGAAGGGGGAGGAGAGGGAGGAGGAAGGAGGGAGGAGGGGGAGGAGAAGTCGGAGGGGGAGGAGAGGGAGGAGGAAGGAGGGGGGAGGAGGAGGAGGAGGAGCAGAAACAATAATAATTAGCCAGATGTGGTGGTGTGTGCTTGCAGGGCTGAGGTGGGAGAACCACTTGAGTCCAGGAGGTTGAGGCTGCAGTGAGCTTTGGTGGTACCGCTGCACTCTACCCTGGATGACAAAGTGAGACCCTGTCCTGGTGGAAAAAAAAGATTGCCACAATGATGATGAAAGTGATATTAAAAACTGCATCAAGCACAAACTTAGCCAGTGATAAACGAGGATCAGACAGACCAATTAATAAGTAAAGAGACAACTGATAAGGATGAGAACGTAGACTCCTTACAAGAGAAAGATCTGATTTTCCAAGGACTGGAAGAGGTTCTAAGAAATACTGGTTCAAGTCCTGAACCCAAAGTGCTCTTCATAATCATGTCACAGAGAGTCAAGGAAGACAGCCCAAGACTAAGTCTCTGTTTTGTCAATTAGTCCATATTTGAAGCAATAAGTGAGAAATATGAGATAGACTTTATTTTTCAAACAAAGGTCTTCAAATGCTGTCACCATTTACTATAAAATCTGATTCTAGATGAGGGTCTCACTATGCCGTCCAGGCTGGTCTCAAACTCCTGATCTTAAGTAGCCCTCTGACTTCAGCCTCTTGAGTATCTGGGACTATAGGTGCATGCTACCAAGTCCAGCTTTGATCCTAGTTCTAAATGTATTTATTTTAAGGGGACTTTTACAGATATTAAGTATCTTTAGATAACAGTACCCTGTTGTATTAGTAACAATATATTACAATAAAAACACTAGGTGAGGCAGTACAAAGGATCACTTTGGTTAGATGATATTCAAGGAAAAGATGCCCAGAGACTATACGACCAGGCCAGGCCTTGAAAGAAAGAAAGAATGGGTATTCATTCTTTCTTTCTTTCAAGGCCTGGCCTGGTCGTATAGTCTCTGGGCATCTTTCAACAAGAAGTTGTTCCAGAAACTGTCAAAAAGATAGGCAGGAACAGCATGGTGAGGGCACAAGGTGTCTTACTACAGTCTCACGCAGGGGAAGAGAACTATTAATTTGAAAAAGCACTTTCGATGCTACGCCAAAAGTTTAAAATTTTAAATGAGCAGTAGTTTACCACTACCACCCCCCATAAAAATGACACCATAATGATGACAACAATGATGATATTGACAGTACTACTGCTAAGAGTGTTGACAAAGATTATCCAGGTAATTATATACAGGATATGCTAAAATGAGACTGTTAAAAATAGGAGGCTGTGAGATTGGCTAAAGAATTATTGTGTAATGGAAATAACAGTAATGCTAGTTATCAAAACACAGAAATAAGAAACTTTAGATAATTATTTTATCAACTGAAAATACAAGAAACAAAAACCAGGGTAACAAATTTGGGATAGAACAGTAAGTCTGAATTCCTTCCATAAACCAAAATTACCAAATTTTTCTTGTTGCAAAATTTATACTAGATGAAAATCCTTCTGAGTGCAACTTTTAGAGAAATAACATTAATGATCATGTATAAATCATAAAAGTAAAGCAAGATGGAGGCTGAGATATTCTCAAGCGCATGTGAGTAAGCACTGAAGGTAAAGAAGGCACTGGGTCCTACTTTATCTTTATGCATTTAAGATCTCTTCTGCCTTAGTGGTTTCATACACATTTTTAAAGTGGCATGACCCTTTTTTATGTTTCCTACTGAATTCACACAAAGACTTGTAGTACATAAAAAGGATAAATGCGGGGCTTCCTCGGTGGTTGAAGCAGGTTTGGGGCTGGGGCTTTAGCCCACTAGGGCTGCGGTATGCAAACGTGCTGAGAGGATCCCAGGGCACAGAGAAGCATTTAAATGTTCAAGAGAAACGAGTTGCATCTGCTTTACACCAAAAGAACTGGTTCCAGTGGCTCCTGGACCACAGCAGACTGCACAGCATCTCTTCTGTCGGCATCATACACATACATACAAAGCTGGGTTTCCATAACACTAAAAACAGGCAGCATGGCCTGAAAATTAACAAGGACAAGAAGGGAAGGTTCCTGGGGTCTGAGGGAGCTCGGGAAGGCCCAAGAGGCACAAATGTCTCGCCAGGGAGCAGCTGGGATTAAGAATGAAATGAAAGCTTTAGTTTTCCTATCATTTTATGTGTACTATTTTTTCAAACATCTACCAAATTGTTCACCATTAAATATTTACTGACCTGTCTGAATCTAACTACTTAATGAAATGGACTGTTAGGCATTTCCTTTGACTTAGTGGTACCATTATTAAACTATTACTGAGACACTAAGGGTTCTGCAACCCAAACAAGACTGAACACCTGCATGCTAGGGCTTTACTCACACCTGAGGCACTAGTGAAAAACCAGCACTTTAAGCCCAAAGGTGTGGAAGGTACCTGAGGGAGCGGGGAAGACACTGTTTCCTTCTTATTTAACCATTTTTTTGTTTTCACCCCTTTTTTTCTTTAAAAAAAAATCAAAATCATCCAATTTTTAAATCTCAAATTCCAATCTTACATATCATTCAAAGACTTCACACTTGTTAGTATTCAACTAACGAAACAGCAGAGACTGAAAAGAAAAAAGGTGGAAGTGAGAGTGATTTTATTCTTCTTTAAAACCTATTTACAAGGATTCTAAGGTAAAGGAAAAACTCAGCTTCAGAAAAATCATCCAAAATTGAGAACACCTTGTATTGTCAAATTTAGTTTTGGTATTAATGATGAAGGTAATATCCTCATTAACCTTAAAAATAAAATAAAAAAAGTATACCAACAATAACAACAAAAATGCTCTGACTTACATACTACTGAGGAAAAAAGGATTTAATCACACCTGAAAACCCCCCACATTACAAACACTTTAGTCTACTTTCATATGCACAAAGAAAGCAGTATTTTTGAAGTTAAAAAATATTCAAAAAAGATCTGTGGATAGAACTTAAAGGAGGCACTCAAATTAGGTTTGTGATATACATAAATCCTTTATTTGCTGCACCAATTATAATTTGTATTTGATTTAAACAGGTTACTCAACATTTCTAAAGCACCAATGAAATTTTTTTTCAATTTCTACATTTCTTTTTATTAATTTTTTGAGAGACAAGGTCTTGCTTGGTCACCCCAGGTGAAACATGCAGTGGCATGATCATAGCTCACTGCAGCCTCAAAGTCCTGAGCTCAAGTGATCCTCCTGTCTCAGTCTACCAAGTAGCTGGGACTTGGTATCATGCCCAGCTAACTTCTTTTTAAAATTTTTCTGTGAAGATGGGTCTACCTATGTTGCCTCAAACAATCCTCACATCTTGGCCTCATTAAGTGCTAGCATTACAGGCATAAGCCATGGCACCCAGCCAAATTTCCACGTTTCTTAATCAGTCCAACTTTAGTTGTCATTTGATATAGCTAAATAAGATATTTTCAGAAATTTCTAATGTTAACACAAGCAGCAATTACAAAATACATAAGGTTTTCCTAAGATACCCTAAAGTATTCCCAAAGAATAATGAAAATGTATTGTTTCAGAAGGCAAAAATATTACAGCAGGACTGATGACTCATACCCATATAATATTTAACTGCGTTACAATTATAATATTATAATCCATACATAAGCCACAGAAAACAATCTCAAAAAGCAGGTTGCATACCATACAACGTATGTGACACCCAGATATGATAGATAAATGTAAGCTACTTTGGAGAAATAAGCTTATGCAAAATTAATATATTCATTCTAACTCCCAACAGATGTTATGTACCAGGAATTTATGAGAACAATTCCCAGACATACAACAGTTTTCTCAGCCTGCCAACTTACTCTCCTACCCCCCCAAAAAAAAGAAAGAGGGCGATGAGCAATAAACCTGTGACAAGCCCACGATCCCCTGAACAAGGCGACTCTTCACAGATGAGGTCACGCCTCTGCCAACACCCGCCTGTATACACTGACCTCCACTGACATGCACTTCATAGAGTGAATACTTGGGAGAGGACAGCATTCTCATATCAGGTCGAAATTTCTCTGCGAGCGTTTCGATTACATCTTGAGTGGTGGCAGTACTAGAGACACGAATACATTTTGTTGCAAAGTTTCCAGCAGCTTTATCTTGAAAATAAAATCTCATTACTCCATGGAACTCCAAATCCTAAAAGAAAACAAAATGGTACATTTTTGGAAAACAATACTCTGAAGAGATTAACTGTTTGTAATAATAAATGAGAAAGGCTGTTGTTCGTCACTTTTTAAAAAAATGCTTCTTTATCATAAACATCTGAGACTAATTTAGAGAGAGGGGTTTTTAGTCTTCAAGTTTCCTTTCTGACTTTGAACAAGTTACTTACAATTTCTCTTTGCCTCACCTGTCTCATGTATGAAATAATGGTTGTCAGAAGATGATGTTATCAACAGCTAACATCTACTGAGTCCTCGGCAAGTGTTAGGCACACATGACATGCAATATGTATAAGCTTGCAGCTCAACAGATACTATTATTTAACCCTGTTTCCAGATCTGGTCATCCAGATTCATAGAGTTGAGTTCAGCGCTCGAGCTGGTACGTGGCAGATCCAGAGTTAAAACCCAGATCCACCAGACTCCAAAGTCCATGCCTGTACTGCCCCGAAGTTCCCTTTCCAGCTCTAAAAATCAAAAGCCTAAATGAAAAAACTCTTCTTAAAAAGCAAGAGGAAAATGTTTGTCCCAACCATTAATGTGAATAAATGAAAATTCTTAATTTTTGAATATGTTGGTACAAAATTGTGGGTTTTGCTGCTATTTTCAATGGCAAAAACTGCAATTATGTTTGCACCAACCCAATAATTCTAATTTTCTATATGAACTACTTGCCCATAATCAATGAATGCATTTTAGATTGGTCTCAAAATCTTACTTCTAGAGAAAAAGCACACTGGAATTCCAGCCAAAGGTATCCCCACCATAGGTATCATCTACTGCAATGTGGGCTGACGCTCACAACTGTGGCATGTCCTTTCCCAGTATTTCCCTGCACACAGAAACGCCCAACTCCCAACACAAATTCCAAAGAATATTTCTAACTCCTAGGTCACTTTTACTATCTCAAGCAAGATTAAAGCCTCAGTTGTTCCACTAAAGTCATCCTTGGTTCTTCTTTCTCTCACCCTCACTTCTAATCCATCAAAATACATCCAGAATCCAACCAAAGTCCTGTTAAACTGTGTCAGAACACATCATTCCTTGGCTTTACATTCTGCAATGGCTTTCATTCTCTCAAAAGTCCAACCGTTACTGCAGTCCTCAGAGCCCATCACACAGAACGAAGCCTTTACTTTTCCCCAGTCCACCAGCCTCTTTTTGACTAATAAGTATCAACTAACAAATATGTATTTGAAGAAAAACAGGAGAAATGGAATACAGGTTGAGAATCCCTTACTTAAAATGCTTGGGACCAGAACTATTTTGGATTTTGAGTATTTTCAGATTTTGGAATATTTGCATCATATACTTCAGCATCTCTGATCTGAGAATCTTAAATCTGAAATGCTGCAATAGGCATTTCCTTTGAGTGTCATGTTGGCACTCAAAACATTTCAAACTTTGGAGCATGTCATATTTCAGGTTTTTGAGTTAGAGACACTTAACCTGTATTAGAATGGGTTAACGACTATATAAATTTATGAAAATCAAAACAAAAAATAAGAGAGTAAGGCATATTTCCAGTCCTGAAACTTTACTGTGCTTGCTCAGAGGGTCTTGCTACCCACTATACCAGAAAATACAAAATAAATGAGCATGTATGTTCAAAAATGACACTGACCCACAGATTCTGGAGGAAAGGAGGGCCATAGTTTCGGGTGTGAGATGTGAAAAAGCTTAAAAGAGTTAACAAAATGGGAGCTACATGAGTAGGAGTCCTACTCGTCTCAGAAATTCTATCAACAGCCCCTTAGTCTGGTCTGAGTCAAGTAACAAAGCAAAGCTTTCAAATGTCTCCATCTCTGTGTTAGTCTGGCAACCCTAAAACCTTTGTTACTAAAAATGCATGTGAAACACGCTCCTAAACTATAAACCTTTGAGTCTTAATTAACATTAATGACAGCTCAGGCTCACCACCTCTATGTCAGGTACTATGCCGACCATACCTATGCACTGTCTCCCCAGCTTTGCTTCACCTGCGTTCTCCCTATATCTGCTGGTTCTACCTCTTGGAATCATTCAAGTATCTTTCACAACCCCCTTCCATGGGCTCCTAAAACGGCACTTTAGGTAACAAAAATTACTATACAAACTTAGTTATATAAATTTAAGATTGTATCATGAGAGTCGTATTTTCATCCCAGGATTCCAATACTTTCACACTACCACCCTGAAACCCATCTTTATACTAAACCTAACAGTCTCAAAAACACTGATTGGCAAACCCACCCCCAGGCTTCTCCAAAAGCTCATGCATATACAAGAAGATAAACCAAAAAAGGAATTAATCTGTGTAGTACTCAATCATTCTGCTAACAAAATAGTTTTATATTAGTTGTGATTATAATAAAATGGGATAGATGTGCCAAAGGACGACAAGAAATATAAAACCATCAGTTTCCCTGAGAATTGTCAATAAATAATTCCAAATTACCAGATATTAAAAAACCAAAAGAGAAACAGAAGCATCATCTGTGGCTGCTAAGGGTGTGAGGGAATGCCCATTAACATCCAGCAACACAAATCAACTGATAAATTCACTCTAAATCCAGAATGAACTGATAAAGACAAACAGGGAAAAGAGGAGAATCCACTTAGTCATCCTCATAAAAATTCTTTACATATAAATTACTGCCCTTAATTGTAAAAAAGGAAACTGCAAACATAAAATCTTTATTACCAATGTGGCCCAGCTACTTTCCTTACATAAAATGTTAAGAGACAAAACAGAGAGAAAAAAAAGAAAGCCAAGGAGTAAGGAGATACTGGTATCTTCATCAAGCAGTAGCATTCCTGTCTATAGAGAAGTAAGAGTATTCCTGGCAACAACATTCCAGGTTCTACCAAGCCTAAACAAAGCCTAGGAAAACGGTTAACTTTATTTTATTTGCAGTACACAAATGTTAATAAATAACTATTAATTTAGTTTGACATCACACAAGAATGTATTAATATCTGTTACCAGAATATTCCCTTAATAAATAGATTAACATTCTGCTCAATTATTCTGCCAATCACGTTTGGCTGGTGTGAGTAAGTCCACAGAATCTTATCAAAACTAGTAAAATGGATAAAATCAAGTTCCTAAACCTGAAAATTAGATATGAGGGAAGGGGAGGGGTGAAGAGGGGCACGGAGGGGAAGGGAGAGAAGGGGAGGTCCAAAGAAGTGATGTATGCTGTATGCTGGCCACCATCACATAGCTTGCATGGCAGCAGGACTGAGGTACAGCCAGCATTAACTGGCCCCAGACCTGGACCTATATCACCATGCTCTGCTGGGAGTTTGACACTAATTATTTTTCTTTGATCATACAACAGGCACAAGAAATGCTCCAGAAGAAACGAATAAATAGCTAAATAAGAAATCATTAGTGACTTGAGATCATCACCTACCTAGACAGGCCTGGCAGTCAAATACAAGAATTCTTACTGCTCACAAGGGACTCCAAGGCAGCTCACACCCCACACAGTGCCTCTTCAATCTCCTCCACCATGTCTAGACACCTGTATGCCCTACACAGTGCAGCGAAAACATCTAGGGGATTACAGCAGGACATGAACAGGTTCACATTTCAACATGACAGACGTATCCTTGAGTGAATTATTTAAAGTCTATGTGAACTC